>NW_017729003.1:18896557-18911061 GCF_001723915.1 Gavialis gangeticus
AGCCTAGCGCCTGTCAGCAGGAGAGCTCAAGACCAGTAGTGAGCCAAGGGCCTACTGGCAAAGAGGATTTACCACTACAGAGTGAAGACGATGTGCTCCAATGATACCACTATGCCCTCCAGGAAAGAAAAAAAGCCTCTACCTAGTTCTTGGTTCCCAAGATGGAGAAACTGTGTAAACCAAACTACACTTCCACACTGACAAAGAAGATCATTTTATGAAAATGTGTTCTTGTCTTTAGTTAATCAAATTAGGAAAGATTTAAATGTCTTTCATTGTTGGATATATAGTCATGTCCCTATCTATTCTACCAGAGGGATACCCATGATACCGGTACCCTTGAATGCAACTCAGATGTTAGCCCCTTACTATTCAAATTTTCATGGGAATGAAACCTGGCGGAATGTAAGTTGCAATTGGTCTGACTATGTACGATTAGCGTATGCCACCCCGAAAAGTTCTGTTGGACCTGTAATGGATCTCGTGTTGCAGTAGGAGTCAGTAAATGTGAAGCAGAATTTAATACCCAAGGTGCATGGATCAACTGTTCCTGGGACACTGGTATTCTTTCTGTTATGTCAGTAATCAAAGGATTTTCAAGTTATTATGAAAAAATGATGAACTGTAATACAAGTGGGTTTCCTGCACTAGCTGGTCACTAATTTGTATGTGAAGATAAGGCTTATAAAAATCTTCCTTCTGGTTGGAGCATATCCTGTTGGAGCGTATCCTGCCTTTACTATTAGATCTCACTTACCTAAAGGAAAAATTCACAATGTTCATGAAATTATGGAAAATCAAAGGTTTTGGGGTGTAATGTTCCCCAGCTATGGCACAGGCTTAGCTATGTCTGAGATAAAGAAGGTTGCAGCATCTCTGGAAAAGATTGCTAATGCTACTGCTGATGGTTTTGATAAAATAAATACAGAAATGAAGGAAATAAGGCAAATTACATTGCAAAACTGACTTGTGTTAGATTATATACTAGCCAGCAAAGGAGGAGTCTGTGCTTTAATAGGTAAAGAGTATTGTACTTATATTCCTTATAATTGAGAAGAAATTCAGGATTTAAATAAACATATTTGAAAAGAAGCAGCTAAATTGCATGAGTCCGATAGTTGGAATTGGAATTCTTGGTTTAGCTTTATTTTCAGTTCCTTAGGCTCTACTGTCATTCATAGTTTGTTGATATTGTTTGTTGTTTTTATTGAAGTATGCCTAGTGTTTATGATAATACAACGTTGCTTAAGTTGTGCTGCCAAGCAAATGCGGAATAGCCCATTAACCAGAAACAAAGTGGACAATTTGTATGTTGAAATAGCAGAAAGGAAAGAGAAAGAAAAACTAGAAGTTGAAAGGCTAATGGCTATAAATATCTAACTTGTTGGGCCAGAGAGGCCCAAAAGGGGGGAATGTGGTAATAAATTTAACCAGGCTCCTAATTTGACTAAGAAAACAGACAGAGACCAGAGGTGCTGATACTGCTTATTTCAGTTAAATATTCTGAGATAAGGAGTCCTGCATGCCTTGCTTTGTCTCAATATAATACCCTGTGTATGGATATTAGTTTATTTTTCTCTCTGAGAAACCAGAAACTGATAACCATTCCTATAAGCACAATGTTTCCCTTTTCTTTAAGTAAACTGCCTGTAAGTCTGTATGTGTTAGATCAGTGATTTACTCTCCAAGGTCGTATTTTTTATTCTCTTTCTGTCCTGAGTATAAGTATGCTTGTAAACTTATAGAGTTTAAGAAACCCTTTGAAACAGACAAGTGGGTGATTCCCCTTGCTATATGGAATTCTCCCTGTGATCACAGTATAGCACTAAATAAAGAATGACTGGCTCTGTCAGTTCTGATTCAACCACAATGCAAAGTTTGATTTCTTCCACACTGTGTTCCGGGCTGCCTAGCTCCCTGCACTCTTCCCCCTCTTGGGTGTGGCCCCCCCAGGACCTTTGGCCACACAGGCCCTGGCTTCACCTCCAAGGTCAGTTGGAACCCCAGGCCTTCAGCTCTGAGCATCCCTCACAGTGGGCCCCTGTCCCTTTTCACCCTTGTGAACCTGGCCCCAGCACTGACCAGTTGAGAATGCCTCAAGTCAGGCTTCTGAGCAGCTAGCCCACACTTTCTTACAAGGGTCTGCCTTCTCTGGCAGAAGCAGGCATTGGCTTAAAGCAGCATGGCCCCAGGCTGCTGCTGCAGGAGGGGAGGGGTGAGTACAGTCATCTGCCCTGCACACTCACAGCCAGGATCATAGCTGGCCCATCCACAGGCAGGTACATTTCTTTTAATCTGTTTTTTTTTATTATTATTATTTCCATGGGCTGGGGGGGCGGGGCAGAGGGCAGATCGAGACCCCCACAGTACAGGAGAGAGTGGGGTAGGGGAAGTGTGAATTATTCACCCCTGCCCCTGGCCCACCCCCTCCTGCACTGTGGGGATTGTCCCATGACCCAGCCCAGCCAGCTGGGGTCCCATTCACCATGAATGGGGTCCCGGCCAGCCAGGTTGTGGGAGAATCAGAACCTGGCTGTTCATTCAGGGGTGTGGGGTGAGGAAGCATGTGCCCCCACTTTGTTTCCCGCACAGTGAATGCGGGAGCCACCACCACCCACACTCCTGGATGAGCCATCAGGCTCTGATTGTCCTGCAACCTTGCCTGACCAGGACCCATTCATGGTGAATGGGGCCCTGGCCAGGCTGGGTTATGGGAAAATCAGAGCCCAGCACCTCCTCCAGCCCCCTGATCTTTGCATGGGGTGAGGGCGGGCCACAGCTATGACCTGGAATCAAAGTCTACTCCATGCCTCCATGCCTTGCCACTGCTGCTTTGAAAGTGGTGGGCACCACCATGTGCCTTGTTGCCCGACCCACCCAGCAGCAGGACACACGTGGCGGCACCCACTGCTTTCAAATCAGTGGTGGCAAGGCATGGAGGCAGGGAGCAGAGGCTGAGCTCAGCTTGCAGCTGCAGCCCACCCTCACCCCATACAAAGATTGGGGGGCCACTTGCTCCCCCTGGCTACCCAGTGCTGCCAGGCAGGAGGAGCTGCACCTCTGAAGGAGCTGACATGGGATGGGGCAGGTGCAGAGGTCCCCAGGGCTCCGTCCCCTCCAGCAGTGGTGCAGCCAAGGCTGGCCCCACTCCAGCCCCTGGCTCTGGCCTTCCCCAATTGGTGCATGGCTGGGGTGGGGAGGAACCCAGGTTCTGTGCTGCTGGGGCTGGGAGACAGCCAGGGCTAGGGCCAGGGCCAGGGCCAAGGCTGGGACCAGGGCCAGGGTGGCTGGGAAGTGGGAGGTGGGAGGTGGCCAGGGCTAGGGTGGGGCATCCAAGAGGTTGCCAGGTCCAGACTGGTGTGGCCAGTGTAGCTGGAGCTGGGAAGGAGCCATGGTTGTTGTGGCAGGCAGGGCTGGCACAGTCAGGGCTGGGAGTTGGCCAGGGATGGAGCCAGGGATGGGGCCGGGGCTGGGAAATGCCACTTCTCCCCATGGCCCCTTCCCCTCCCCCCTCAGACTTTCCCATTGGGGAATAGGCATGTGTGCACATATCCATGCATGCATGCACACTCAGCCCCCCCTCAATTTTTTTTTCTTCTTTCACCTATGGGAACATGTCTAAATAACAGTGATTCCTACAAGGTTATTTTTGGAGGTTATTTCTGCCACTTTGGAGGTGTTTCAAAGGGTATATATGCTCTTTGTAGCCCTTCAAATGTCATGTCTCCAGACCCTTTGATAGCTCCTCATCCCAGCTTTCTAGCACACCCCTTCCATCCATTCTTTGCCTTTGCCTGATTTTGGTGGCTTTACTATGCATTTCTGTTGAGATTTAGTCTTGCCAAACAGTGTTGAAGTGATGTTGTAGTCATGATGGCCCAGGAAACACATGAAAATCAAGAGTTTCTGTAAGCGGTATCTTTTATTGGATCAACTGGATGGTTCAGATAGATGTAGACTAGTTGGTCCAATAAGAGAGAGAATGCATTAGCAAATTATTTGTTTAGAATGTTATTAATCCACAGGTAACATGATTTTATGTATGTATTATTTGTAATTTAAACTCTATGCTTTATATTTTTACCAAGTTTGAACTGAAAAGTTCTGATATTGAAACAATAAAGATAAATTATCAAATGTTTATTTGCCAATTTACCTGTGCTGTAAATATTTTGTCATTTTGGCAAAATACTAGCCATATTCTTGAGCTAGAATTGAAACTGTTGGATAGAATTAAGGCACTGCAGAAAGGTAGAAAATGCAGAAGATGGTAAATTGATCAAATAGTGCTGGGAGTACTTCCTTCCAGAAGCTTTCTTGAGTTTCTATTTTATGTCATAAAGGGTCATATTTACCATGCAAAACAGTAATTATAACTGACAATATTGATGCCAGAATTTAATTCATTGTTTTGATTTTTAGTTACATATGAGCAAGTAATGAACATGTATAATGCTTTGCTTGAATACAATATTATAGAAAAATTATGTAGGGATCAACAAGAATGTGAAGCCTTTCTCATTCCCTAGCACTTAAATTGTTACCTTAAGAAATGCAACAGGAGTTTCAAATTACTGAGACCCTGACCTAAAGTAATCACCCCCTTGAATGGTAGTTGGAAATAAACAGGCAACTACTGCAGAGCCCTGGCCAAACATTTGGTAAGCACTGGGAGCTAGATCAATAGCTGTGCTTAAAGAGGTGATCCATGGATAATTGTCCCTGTAGATGCCCATGTTTAAAATGTAGACTCTTTTTCCACTGCTGCCTAAATCTAGAGTAGCCTAATTTCTGTAGGCACATACCCACCACTATTACATTTCTTCAGTAACTATTACATTTCTTCACTTTTACAGTCTACAGTAGAAAACTGTTCCCGGCCATGCCATGTATTTTATTGTGCATGTATTTTATTGCAGTGGCTGCACATCTCAGGACATTTCTAAGAAAACTAGTTTTCCCTCTCTTACTCATATGCTTTAAAGGTTTGGCATTAAAAGCTTTGGAATCATTTCCAGCAGCTACTCCAAACTACCCCAGAGATTCAAATCTCGAGAGTGAGCATAGAGGCCACCTAGAGGAGCCTGACAGGTGTATTTATGGATTTGGAGCATATAAATGTGACACATACGATGCATTTTATTCTACTTATTTTTTATTCACAGCATTCATGTTGTAATAATTTTTGTGCCTCCATTTCCCCTGGATAACTTATCCAAGGAGAAATAATGGGTTAAAGAGATGTTGAGGGGCCTCCAGTATCAACAGAGATTGAATAGCATTGTTGACTCCCCAACAAAGGTGGGATTACTGGTGATGCCTAGGAGACTCCAGGAAAGCTTAATAAGCAATGGACAGAGTAGGTTGAACAAGGGCAGTGTCAGTTACTGGCTGGGACAGTCTGAAGACAGAGACCAGCAGAACAGCTTTGTGAAGCCTGGAGTTGGGAAGGCAGAAAAAAGAACAGACGAATAACATATGAGTGCTCAGGGATGCTCAGGCTGGACTATAGACAGAGAACTTTGGTCTGGATGGCCTTTGCTCCAATTAATTCCTTGATTCAAGAGATGTGTCAGCTTGAAATTTAAGGTTGTACCGAATATCCCCAACAAGAAATACCAAAGTTCCTCTCTCAGGAGTAGAATTGCATGTGAGATCTTTAAGTCATGTCATGGAAAAAACAGTGAGATTGAGGGACCAAAAGGCTCAAGGCTTAGAGTGGTAGGGAGCCAGGTCTCTCCTCCTTCCGCTGCTCTAGAAGCCATTCCTGGGATGGCTTCATGGATCAGCTGGGCTGGAATGCATCTTGGCACAGTTGATCCATTCAGTTGGGTGAAATACTTTTCTTTTTCTCCCACCCATTGATCCTATGGGACAACAGGTAATGTGTTACCATTTGCAGAGATGTGTCCTTGGGAAGCTTCGGAGTGTATCCCTGGGAGCAAGGAAAGGTGGCTTCAGTGCAGTCCCAGGGCTGGGAATGCCAGTCAACTGATTGGCAGTGCCAGGCCTGGGACCACGCCAAAGCATTGATGTATGCCTGGGAAACCACAGATGGTGGATCCCAAGCAGGCACTCCCAGGACGTCAGAGGCCCAACCCTGTGTGTGTCAGGAATAGAAATTTCCAGAACATGCAACATCAGGTCTTAAATAAACAACCCTTCTGGGTACATCATGACAGCAAGCAGAAGCATGCAGGCTTGGTCTCCTTGGGCATGTTCAGTGTGGGTAACAATGATACCACCAAGCTAACACTTAAGCATTGTGCTCCATTATTTTCCACACAGCAGTGGCATAGCTAGCTACTAGCCCGAGGTGCTAACTTAGACGGGTGCCAGAATAGCTCCCCCTGCCCTGCCTAATCTTTGACAGAGCACCCTTGAACCACCGAGCTGGAAGAGCAAAATGCTATGACACCCCAGGTAAATAAGACTACCCTCCTTCTTTCCCTCCCTCCCTACTTATCCCTGCTCTCCTGTATTGGATGCTTCCCCCATTAAAGCACAGGAGAGTTTTGCTCCAGCTATGAAACTCATTATTTATGCCTATGCCCCAAAATAAACATTCTTCACCCGTGGAGTCTTTTTGATAGGAAGTCTCAAAGTACATCTACTACATTGACCCCTACATGAAATACAGCCAAAGGAAGGGGTGGTATTCCCCTTTTACCCAGTAGCTTGGCAGTATTGCACTCAGTATTAAGGAGGATCATGTTCAATTCCTTCATATGACTATAAGGTTTTGGACCCACACCACTGACCTGGTCTATCACAAGTCTTTAACCACCACCAGGAAGTTATGAACTATGTGCTTTCTAGGTCTCTTGTTGAGGTGATTTCACTTTGTTAGGAATAAATGAATTGTGTTTATTGCTCCAGAGAAAAAAGAAAGAGAATGATTTTAATTTCCTCTCATATTACTTAACTGAGCGAGAGGGGACCTAGGTCCCAGCCTCTATCCCATACATTTGTAATATAAAATGTTAGACCCTGACTCCATGCGGTGCCCAACAACTAGGGAGACAATGATCCAATTGCTCATGGATCCCGTTACTCATTTGCCAGAGCAAGCAGGGAGCAAACACCAGCACACATTGCTCACAACAGCTTTATTCAAAATGGAAACAGCTTTGGACTAGCTCCCTCACAGATACACAGCCTGTGAAACCAGGAAGCCACAGTGAACATTAGTTCTTTTCACATTTTATACACCTTGGTTCAAGCTCATTACCATTTCCTCCACCTTTGTCCCTCCTTTGTTCCAGCAATCTCTCCTCTTATCTTGAGCTCCACCTCTGTTTACTGTTTACTTCATTAGCATGGAATTGACTATGCATTTCATTCATTTACATGCCTTTCTGCTAAGAGCGTATGCTCAAGACTTTGACCCTGGCCTTCCTCTGGTCACTTGCTGGTTTTTTCTGGTTTCTTGATGACTCCTTCATCTCCAAGGTCTTGCTTCTGCTTTATCTCCTGACAATATCTGGTGGGCTGCATCTTGTTCTTCTTACACAATAAGCTTACAACACTACAATATTGTTAGAAAACTGCCTGCCTCAGCATTTTGCAATGTCACTTCTAATATATCATTCTGCCTTGTGGTCAGCAACGCTGCTGAAGCCACCGATTAAAGTCGTTATTCAGTTGCGAATCCAGTACTCCCTGAGATCCAAATATTTTCACCTTAACATAAAATGCTGAAATAGACATTGGAGCTGGGATCCCAGGACCCACTGCCCCCCTCTCCCATGAGTGCTCTTACCTCTCTACTGCTACTAAAGAGGTACTTCCCCTTAACTTCTCTCACCACATTTTGTGAGAAAAGATTAACTTATCTTATTCCTGGTACAGTAAAAGTTGTGTTAACTGGCATTCTACTATCTGGAATAATCAACCAGAATTTCTGGTCGGCCAGCTGGATGTGGGGGCGTAATGAGGGGGAAGCTTACATGCTGCCACCCACCACCCTGTACTGCCATTGGTCCACATGCAGCTACTACCAATTCCCTCCCCACCCCCCTCCCCCACTCCACAGGGGTTTTCAAAAAGGTTGAAAACCCCTGCCTCAGATAACCAGAATTTTTAGATACCTGGCACCCCCCTTACCCCACTCATGCTGATTAACACAGCTTTTACTGTATTAACTGCTTTAGGCAAAGCTGAAAATCTCTTCCTTACATGCCTGGCAATCAGGCATCTAATAGTTAAGGTTAAGATTAGTTTAGTTTTTAAATTGTTCATTTTTTTTTTCTATGTGCCCTAAACTCTGCTCTTAATGTGGACAGTAGCATCCCGTAACAATGGAAAGATGGTCTACCACTAGCAGGGTTAGAATAGAGAGACACACCAACCTCTGAATATAATGAATGCTTGGCCAATAATAACAACCATAGGCAACACAGTATTTTTATGCACTAGCTGCTATCCACAAGATGTCAGCTTAAATTCAACATTCGGTCACAGCAATTAACTAAGTTACATGATCATGTATATCACCCTTTGTGTTTGTGCCAGAGCCGTATTACTTGGACAATCTAGAGCTGCTCGCTCAATCTCTGCCAAGAACAGAACAATTGGGGAAACCCCTCATTTACTCTAAAGAACGATGAAATAGCCATTGGGAAAAACTTTTGCAATAAGGATTTGTGTTATTGCTGGATCAGGTCAGTGCTATTAGTCTATCATATAGTTTACCTGCAAAAATATTAAGGAAGAGAAGACAAGCAGCAATCTGGTAACAACAGTCTGTCTGTCTTTACCAAGCAGAACACTTTACAAATTAGGTAATTGATTGGCTTGGCAATCATCACACACTGCTAGCTTCCTTTTTCAGAACCCCACTCCACTTAGATTGGAGAATATGGGAAAAGATAAAAACAGATTGCACAGAGCAGCTACAGTCCAGTTTCATAGTTTCATAGTTGGTAGGGTTGGAAGGGACCTGACCAGATCATCAAGTTCGACCCCCTGCCATGGCAGGAAAAAGTACTGGGGTCAAACAACCCCAGCAAGGTGTTCATCTAGCATCTTCTTAAAGACCCCTAGGGTAGGAGCCAGCACCACTTCACTTGGAAGTTGGTTCCAGATCCTAGCACCCCTGACAGTAAAGTAGCGCCTCCTGACATCTAGTCTGAATCTACCCTCTGCCAGCTTGTGACCATTATTTCTAGTCACTCCTGGTAGTGCTCAGGAGAACAGGGACTCCCCCAGTGCCTGCTGGTCCCCTCTGACTAGTTTGTAAATGGCCACTAGATCCCTCCTCAGCCCTCTCTTGTGGAGGCTGAACAGGTTCAGGTCCCTTAGCCTCTCCTCATTGAGCCTGCCCTGCTGCCTCCTAATCATGTGAGTGGCCCTCGTCTGGACCCTCTCCATGTTGTCCACATCCCTCTTGAAGTGCGGCGCCCAGAACTGGATGCAGTACTCCAATTGTGGCCTGACCAGTGTCACATAGAGGGGGAGGATCACCTCCTTGGACCTGCTTGAGACACATCTGTGGATGCATGACAAGGTATGGTTGGCCTTCCTGACTGCATCCCCACACTGCTGGCCCATTTTCATCTTAGCATCAATAGTGATTCCAAGATCTTTTTCTGCCTCTGCACTGATGAGAGGGGAGTTCTCCAGCCTGTAGATATGCTGCTGGTTCTTCCTCCCCAGGTGCAGCACCTTGCACTTGTCAGTGTTAAACCCATCCTGTTCTTATCTGCCCACCCTTGTAACCTGTCTAAGTCTGATTGCAGCATATTCCTCCCATCTATTGTGTCCACATCCCCCAACATCTTATTGTCATCAGCAAATTTGAACAGGGTGCTTTTTACCCCCTCGTCCAAGTCACTGATGAAGATGTTGAACAGTGCGGGCTCGAGGACCGAGCCCTGGGGGACCCCACTGCCCACATCCCTCCATGTTGAAAATGACCCATCCATCACCACTCCCTAGGTGCCACCCTCCAGCCAGTTAGTGACCCATTTGACTGTGTTGGTGTCAAAGCCACAGTCCCCCAGTTTTTTAATGAGAATGGGGTGAGAGACAGCGTCAAAAGCCTTCCTAAAGTTCAGAAAGTCTACGTCCACTGCTACCCTGGCATCTAAGAATGTTGTGACCTGATCATAGAAGGCCACCAGGCTGGTCTGACAGGACCTGCCGCTAATGAACCCGTGTTGGTTGCCCCTAAGCATAACCTCCCCCACTGGCCCCTCATGGACATGCACCAAGATAATTCTCTCAAAAAGCTTACCCAGGATTGAGGTAAGACTAAGGGGCCTATAGTTTCCTGGGTCCTCCTTCCTCCCTTTTTTGAAGATGAGAACCACACTGGCCCTCTTCCAGTCCTCTGGCACCACACCAGAGCACCAGGAGTGCTCATAAAGCCATGCCAGGGGTCCCACAATTACCTCAGCTAATTCCTTCAGCTCTCTGGGGTGGAGATCATCAGGACCAGCTGATTTAAATACGTCCAGTCCCTCCAGAAGTTCCCTGACTAGATCCTCACTGACCTTTGGCCTAGGTGCGCCTCCTCTGGGGCCTGAGGGAGTCCCGGTGGGTGGGGCTGATCCAGTTCCTGCTCAGAAAAATGGAGGCAAAGAAATTGTTAAGTAGGTTAGCTTTGTCATCTGTTCTTATGAACAGATTTCCTAGTGTGTCTTGCAAGGGCCCCATGTTACCCGGTACCTTCTTTTTATCCCATATGTATTTTAAAAGGACTTCTTGTTGTCCTTGATCTGGGTAGCTAGTCCCAGTGACGAATTGGGAATGCTGAGCAAATATAAAAACTCTATCTACCTAGCTTCTGAATTGGAAACTGAGAAGCAGGGGCCCTAAACTGAAGTTGTGGTACTTATGTAGACAAAATGGGGGGCCCTAAATTGAAACAGTGGGTTTTTAAAAACAACGCTTCAATTAAGGGCTCATTAAACCCCTGTGTTGTGCACACTCACCCCTGACTTACCTGCAACTCCGGTGGGAAGGAGATGGCAAGCTGCTAGCAGAAGGACTAGTCCCTGGGCTGTGGTGAGGAGGGGGGCTGGTTCTTCCCTCTGCAGCAGTGGTTCCCCCCCCCCAGGAGCCACTTGCCTGCAGGTACCCAGGTTGGGCAGTCCTGGGGGGCATCGCAGCTGCAAATGGAAGCACCAGGCCTCTGTGCAGCTCAGGCAGGCAGGCTCCAGGGAGTGCAGGGGGAAGATCAACCTTGCTGCTTTTCTTGGGCAGAGCCTGCTTTCCTGGGCTGCTGGCAGGGTGCCTGCAGGGCTTCCTGTAGAGCCGTGGAGTTCCATGGAGCCTAGTGCTTCACTCTGAGGCTGTAGGGCAGCACACTTTGCTGTGCCCCAAGTAATTTAAGGTGCATTATGCTGCCAAATTTCCTACAGCAGCTGGAATTAACGTGCAATACACTGCTGAGGTGTGCAAACACCAACACCATTAAAGCAGTGTGAATGTATTTAGCCCACTTTAAAGTGTCATGTAAACATGCCTGTGGGTTTTAAAAAAACACCACTTCAGTTTAGGGATGATTAAAGCCCTATGTCATGTATACACCCCACTGACCTACTTGCCTGTTTGGCAGAGAGGGGAGGACAAGCTGCTAGCATGCAGAGCAGTACCCGGGCTGTGGAGGGGGGCTGGTGCTTCCTGCTGCAGTAGCAGCAGCCCACCCCCAGGTGGCACCCGACCACAGCAGGCTCCCAGCTCAGGCAGTCCCAGGAGGCACCACAGCTGTGGAGGGAAGCACCAGAATCCTACACAGCTCAGGCAGGCTCCAGGGGAGGCAAAAACTATCAGGTTCACTGTTTTTCTTGGGTGGAGCGTGCTTTCCCAGGCTGCTGCCAGGCTGCCTACAGGGTGTCCTGCGAGCCACTGAGCTACATGAGGCAGCAAGCTAAAACTCATTGAAGGAGCTGCTCACTGAAGGAGATTTAGTTTGCTGTGCCCCAAGTCTTTTAAGGTGCATTATGCCACTGAATTTCCTATAGCAACTGTAATTAATGTGCAATACACTGCCAAGGCATGCAAACACCAACATCATTAAATCAGTGCAAAAACATTTAGCCCACTTTAAAGTGGCATGCACACACAGCTCTTGTTTCATCTACACATGGCCTTAGATTGCAACTTTCAAGTACTGGTGTGACTGCTGTTATCAATGCCAACAGCTAAAGGCAAAATATAATATAAGCAATAGATCTGTTTACTGGAACAAGGCCAGGTCTACACAAGGTAGGCAAGGAAAGGAAAACATGAAAATGATCATAGATTCCTTTTGCTCATGTAAGATTAGCAAAAATATTCTAACTTCCTCAGATGGGGAGAAGTGGTAGGAGAGTGACCCTGATCCTCCATCATAACTGCAAACATCCTCAGCACAGGTTTTATGCAGGTAGTGATGGAGCCTCTATTTTTGCACAAGTTTAGAAGATATGGTACATTACAATGTTTCCCAAGTCAAATCTCAGCAAACTGAAAACCTGGGGTGAGGTTCTTGTTACCCAAAATTGAAAGCCAGATAATATGGAAAACCTGTGCTATGAAAGGAGTTTTCCACACAAATTAATGTATTTTTGGCAGTAGAGAAGTGAAAACAAAATTAAGAGAGAATACACCATTTCACTCACATTCTATTTATTTGAGACACTTTTTTATTTAGACATCTGAGACATTTCAGATACATCTTGCCTCGTGTTTCAAAGGAGTGATGAGACCACTTGAATCTGACTCTTCACTTTTGATTTAATTATATTGATGGAGCCTTTCAGTGAGAATAACAATGTGTATCAATCAAATTTACCTGCATCTGCACCCAACACAACCTTATTTCAGCTTTTTGCTCTTACAACACTGACATTTCCTTTAATGATTAAATGCAATAAATCAATCTTTTCTTTGCATGACAAACTAAATATGCTGTTTGTATCTCTTCATTTTAGGTTTAAACAAATTAATGAAGCCCTGCCACAAAATGGTTTCTGTTGTACCAGTTGTGGCTGCCCTCTCATGATTAAAACACAACATGATATGAGATCTCATTATTAGGAATGATTGCTCCCTAACAAAAAGAAATGCCTCTCCCTCCCTGAAAAAATGAAGGAAAAGAGTAAAAAATACAAAATGCATGGTATCATTACTGCAAAAATAATATATGGTACTTTATCTAATTCTGTGTGGATAGTACATATATTCATTACATTATCAAGTATAATCTGTGTGTTATGTAATTATGGAATGTATGCAAGAGGTGGTAAGAAAGTGCTGGTGTTGAGAAGCAGTGAGTGGGGAATTGAGTAGAGTTGCAACTTTTGGAAAGAAACAAAGCAGGGGACTGCCAGGGTGAGGCTTGGAGTCAGAAAGCAGAAGCATCTGCAAGTGAGTAAAACAACACCTAGCAACCTCTTGTTTCCTGTAGAGGGATCTGTATAGGCATCTGCCTGCTTTCTCCTCTTCCTTCTTCCTTGTCTCATTTTAATGCATTTTTTCTGCCTGGCCCAAGACCCCAGCAACATGGAGTTCTTCCAAAGAAAGGCAGACAAGGTTCCTTGGGTGAATCTAATATCTTTTATTAGACCAGCTTAAATAGGTGGGAAAACTTTTTTAGCAAGCTTTCAGGTTTTAAAACCCTTCATCAGGCTGAGGAAGTCTCTGCAGTTGGTGTGAGCTCTTCCTGGATGGAATGAATAGTAAAGAAGCCAGAGGCTGGGCTGGTATGCATGCAGTTCAGGCAGTTAGTGAAGATGTAAATTGAGGAGTCAGTGGGTGAGAGACAGGCTGGGTTGGGGGGGAAGGGGGATGAATGTACCAGTTAAATAGTGGAGAGGTACCTGGGGAGTCAGATGTCAGGCAGGTTATAATGTGTCATAAATCCAATGTCTATATTTAGTCCGTGATTTTTTGTATCCAGTAGGCTGATGAAGTGAAGTTCATAGGCTCCTCCCTGAGAAATGTTTTCTAAGTTCCCTTTGCGGATTAGAACTGAGAGATTGGAGAAAGAATGGTTTTCTTGTGAGAAATGTGCCCCCACATGTAATTGGGTATTCTTGTCTTTGATAGATTTCCAGTGTGCATTCATTTGGTTGAGCAGTTGTTGTTTTCTCTCTCCTACATATTTTCCATCAGGGGATTTGGTGCATTGGATGAGATATATAATGTGTCCGGAGGTGTAGCTGTAAGATGTAGGAATGCTGATGGCTCTGTAGTGGGGTGTAGTAATTGTGGGGAGGGGGGGAGGGGGGAGACGTGTTGACAGGTTTTGCATTTCCTGTCATGGCACGGTCTGGATCCATCTGGTGTATTCTGGACCAAAGGAAGTTTGCTTCTGGTGATGAGGTTAGCGAGGTTTGGTGCTTGTTTGAATGCTAGGATGGGTGGTTCTGGGAAGATCTCTTTAATAATAGGGTCTTTTTCTAGTATGGGTGACAATTGTTTGAGGATTATTTGTACGGGTTCAAGGGAGGGTTGATATGCCATAACCAGCAGTGTACAATTTTACAATTTGTGTGTGTGGGGGGGGGGGGGGG
>NW_017729003.1:18911095-18911953 GCF_001723915.1 Gavialis gangeticus
CGGTTTTTTGCCACACCCCAGTGTGTATTATTTTTTTGTTTGGTGGGGGGGGGTGGGGGGGGGGGGTTCTTCTGTACTACAACAATTCTTAATGTGGTATCCAGGTGGCTCTTTCAAACATTCAGTCTCTCTCTAAACCAGAATGAGCACACACCAAAAATCTATCAAAGACAACAACAGAATGCCACCTATTTCCAATCTCTCAGGCCTGATCCTCAAAGGGAATTTACAAACCACTCAATATAGATATTGGAATTCTGACACTACAAGCTGCTGGACATCTGACTTCCCAAGTACCTCTCCACTTTTACCTATGCTGCTACATCCCGCTTCCTCCCCCACCACCCCAGCCTGTCCCTCACCCCCTGACACCTCCATTTCCATTTTCACTGACTGGCTTTCTTGCCTGCATTGCATGCCAACCTCTGGCTCCTTTACTATTCCTTGCATCCAAGAACATCACCCATGCAAACTGCAGGTGCTTCATCAGACTAGCAATGGGTTTTTCAACCTGAAATCTGGCATCCCAGGCAGCTAATCTGAGCACACCTGGAGCCTCACAACTCCGCTGCAACCAGAAAGCCTCATATCTGTCAAAGATGTGACAGGTCTGGGCCAGGACTGTGTGCATTCGTGTGGTGACTGAAGGTTATGGTGCCTCCTACGCACCTTTCACCAGGGGGAATCCTTGGTCCTAGCATTTCCTGGGGCTGCTGCACTGCCAGCAGTCCCACCAGTCCTTCTGACACTGGCAGAGTGCAGTTTTAGTGGTCAAGCCCAGAACCTGGGGTCTCCTCTTTCCCCATAGCCCCAGACCAAGTTCATCCTGGCACAGAAGCTCAGCAGAGACATGTTCTT
>NW_017729003.1:18916953-18917262 GCF_001723915.1 Gavialis gangeticus
CGTGTTGACAGGTTTTGCATTTCCTGTCATGGCACGGTCTGGATCCATCTGGTGTATTCTGGACCAAAGGAAGTTTGCTTCTGGTGATGAGGTTAGCGAGGTTTGGTGCTTGTTTGAATGCTAGGATGGGTGGTTCTGGGAAGATCTCTTTAATAATAGGGTCTTTTTCTAGTATGGGTGACAATTGTTTGAGGATTATTTGTACGGGTTCAAGGGAGGGTTGATATGCCATAACCAGCAGTGTACAATTTTACAATTTGTGTGTGTGGGGGGGGGGGGGGGGGTTTTTTTTAACAAAAAAATTTTTTT
>NW_017729003.1:18918304-18926244 GCF_001723915.1 Gavialis gangeticus
CTGGGCCAGGACTGTGTGCATTCGTGTGGTGACTGAAGGTTATGGTGCCTCCTACGCACCTTTCACCAGGGGGAATCCTTGGTCCTAGCATTTCCTGGGGCTGCTGCACTGCCAGCAGTCCCACCAGTCCTTCTGACACTGGCAGAGTGCAGTTTTAGTGGTCAAGCCCAGAACCTGGGGTCTCCTCTTTCCCCATAGCCCCAGACCAAGTTCATCCTGGCACAGAAGCTCAGCAGAGACATGTTCTTCCCCTGCTGGTTGGTTATTCAGTGACTGCCCCCTCCAGCTCTGAAAGTGGGGCATTAAATGGCTTTTTAAAAAGGAAAAAAGGAAACACATGTGGATGGAGTGAGGAAGATGTCATTCACTCTGTCTGCACCTGGAGCTTGGGGGACCCCAGGAGTGGGAGGTTCTTCTTGAAGAACACCAGATGCTCCACCAAATCAGGATCCAAGCAGGTGTGGTGGGCTGTCAGAACATCCCTGGCAATCCTGAATAACCTCTCACTTGGGACACTGGTTGGCAGGACAGGTGTTCCCAGGTAACTGTAACCAGTTCTGGCCACATCTGGCTGTGGGTTGCCCAGTAGGCCAAGGGGGTCACACAGCAGTGGCTCCATGTCCTCATTGAGATATGCAGCCAACAAGGCCTGAACACTACCTGCCTAATGGTGAGGTCTGGTGCCTCTGGAACCCCACCATGGAAACCATGCCTTTGGCCCACATTGGCAGCATCTGTGGTGGAGGAGGAGAATGGCTGACGGATGGCATGATACAATGGGACAGTGGATCCCCCTCTTCCACATCCCCCCGCCTCCACTGTTCTGACTCCCTGACTTATTTCACCAGCACCTCCATCCACTGATTCAGGTTTTAGCTGCTGCATATGCTGCCCTTCACCCTTGGGTTACACATGGTGACCAGCACATGGACTGTACTGGACCACAAAGGATCAAGCAATTTCCTAATGCCCTTCTTCAACCACCTCACTGGTGCCTACATGTCTGGTGACACCATCTTGCCCCAGCCAGGAACATTGATCCCCTGGAAGCTCTCCATTTGGCTCTGAAGTTCCCTCACTACAGGAATCACCTGCCTAAGGAGGGCATCAGCACTGCTGAGGGTCTCAGTGGCCTTGAGGAAGGGCTTGAGAACCACCAGGATCTGGGAGATGGTATCCCACTCACCTCAGTTAAGGGGGATGCTAATCCCAATCTCCCTGAGCAAGGCCATCTCATGACTGGCCTTCTGTTGGTCACCAGCCTCTCAAGCATCAGGTATGTGGAGTTCCACCGAGTGTCCACTGTGGCTGGCCAGTAGGGGGAGCTCCTGCGTTGAGCCTCCTACCTGACTACGCCCATCCACCTTCCAGACTCCACGTGTCTCTCCAGGGATGCCTAAGCCCTGGCAGACCTGCTCTCGAGCCCCACAGCAGAGTCCGGGGGTAACGTAAGCTGCCACCACCCTGAGAAGCGACTCTCTAGCCCACCAGGTAGATGCCCCTCACCTAGGTAGCTGATACCTGTCACATAGGCAGAGGGAACAGGTTTCCCCCCTCCCTCAGGAATGTATCCATCTCAGGTTACCTAAAGAGATAGGGTAAAGGTGTGTCTCCTCTGCTGGGCCCATCCTAATCAAATTGTCACAGCACAGAGATTTTGGGGAGAAACAAAGGTGGCTTCCTGCCACATCCACATCCTGCATGATTTTGTGTTGTGGGATGTTCAGCTCTTCTTGTTTGTCCCATAGCATCTTGTCCCCCTTGGTTCTCCAGTGGAACTAGCCTGCCACCTTCCTGCATTTTGGAGAACTTGCTGGTGGTGCTGGTGCCTTCACCTGCAGCCCTGTCCCCCTACAATGTGTCCCTGACTACGAGATGGAACTTGTGTGCCACATAGTGGATGCCAACAAAGCTGGCATCATGGACCACCTCAACTACATTGGCCTCATTGTTGGTGACCATGAACCCATTAGTGAGCTTGCCCTGCCCAATGAGCCACCTCTGCATGAAGCAGTTCTTGGCCCCCATGATCTCAATTGTCATGTCAACTTGAAGGAAAGCCCACCAATGGCCTGACTGGTCACACCACTGCCCTGTGAGGGAGAGGTAGCCATGATCTCCACCCTGGCTGCTCCAGATGTCCAATGTGAAGTGTAAGAACAATTGTGGACCTGCCTTGCACAGCTCCTCCCTCAAGTACTCTCTGCATGTCTCATGCAGGGAGGGCTCCACTGTCCTGCTGAAGGTGGTGCATAAAGACTTTTGGTATGATTGGGCCATGAGCACCATGAGCTGCCTGAATCTTGGCGACTCAGCTAAGGAGAAGGGCTGTCCATTGACAGCAAGCATCTCTCCAGTGGTCTGGGTGATCTTGCTTACCCTTGCAACGCATGCCCCCTTTTTGTCCACCTTTCTCCCACTGTTCCAGGGTGGCCTGCCTCTGCTTTGGGGATATGAATGCTGCAATTTCCCCCCTCCTCAGCAGGCAGAGGAACAGCAACAGGAGGAGCAGACCCAGCTGAGATGCTTGCCTCCACGCCTTCTACCTCAGCCTCCTCTGAAGTGCCTACTGGGGAATGAGACCTGGCTCTAGGGGAAACTTGAGGGGCGTGGAGCACAAACTCAGCTGATTCCCCTTTCTTCCCCAGAATTTTGCTTGCTAGGGCACTCAGATCCAGCTCCAGCTCTTCCTCTGTCACTGGAAGGCTCAGCATGGGAACTGAAATGGGGGTGGAGGAGACTGTCATGCTGGTGCTGCTGCTTGTTGTCATGGTAATGGTGGTGGTGGGGTTATGGCTGGTGCTCTTGGAGGGGATGCAGTCTCAGGCACAGGCAGGTCACTGGCGCTGCCCTCCTCTCCTTGCTGCTTCTGAAAGCCTCATCCCTGCTAGTTGTAGGAAAGAGGTTGCATCTCATTTTGGGAGGTAGGGGGACTTACACCTCAGGGGTGACTTACACCTCTCCCTCTACCCCCTCTTCCAACCCTCCCCAAAGGCTTGTCAGCTGCCTTTCCACCATGCTTCAGGGTGTGTTTCCTAGTGTCTTGTTTTTATAAAAATATATAAATGTATCTGCATTCCTATATAAATTATATAATGTAATATGCCACAAGATATAAATATATAGAAATAAAATATAACTTTATCTGCATTCCTTTATAAATTCTATAGTATAATATGTTGCCAGATATAAATGTATAGAAACAAAAATATATGCATCTGCCTTCCTATATAAACTCTATAGTATAATATATAATATATATAGTGTAATATCCAATATAATTATTATGTATAATATAGTGTAATATCCAATATAATTATAAAATTGAAAAGAATAAATCAATTAATATAATAATAAAATAAATGGGTCTAGAAGAAAGCAAAAGGTATTGTGGAATCCCACTTGCTAGGCTAGCAAGTAGGAAATAATTCAAATCAATTATAGTAGTAGCCTTCATTGTTGGATGTTCCTGAGCTGCTGGAAGATAGCTCAGTAAGTGTCAGATCGCAAGCAGGCCAGTTCAAACAATTCTGCCTTTTGTGCTGTTTTTCCATCCGTCCCCCAGAACACTGGGATTGGAAGGAATCTCAGGGAAGGATCATGGTCACTGGCCAGCTACACAGTCAATATAAAAACAGTCCTTTCCCCCTTTTCCCCTCTCTTCCCCCTCCCTCTCCTTACTTTCAGTGTCCCTGCAGGCATGCCCAGCTTGAGCTTTGAAACTCGAAATACTTTGAAACTTTTGAAACATTTTGACCTCACTCATTTCATTTCAAGGCTGTTTCAAAGCCCTTCATTTCATTTCAATTTTGCTGTTTCAAGCTTGAAACAGGTCAAAATAGCATCAAAATGAAACAGCCAGCAAAATTTTGCATAGACCTACTGACAAACTCTTCATGTTATACAACAGTCTTGTCAACAAGCTAAGACTATCAAGACACCAAGACTAAGGCCATCAGTTTTGTGCCACCAAGTTCTGTGGCTCCAAAATCAGTTAAAAAAAAAGTTCTGTCATCAGAATACTGGGTGTGTCTACAAGCGCACCTGACCCAGTGGTGCACAGATAATTTCTGTCCCTATTGTGCAATAGCATTGGCATCATGTCTTGTTTGATTCACCCACTGTACTGCAAATTGGGACTCTTCCATTAACAGCTTTTAGCCTCCTGGAAAACATTCCAGGGTTGTAAGCAGCGTTTATTCAGTTTGTCTCTTCTGAATAATGCATTGGATCTGAACTGGGCATAAATAATAGCCAATCTCATACATACCACAGGAAGGTCTGTCCATCTCAGGCAAAGTTCAAATTACAATGGGAAGGGTTTCAAACCTGGTTAAAGCTACTAAGGTGCTGCCACATTAAAATGATACATTAACAAATAAACCCGTGGATTTTTCTGAGATATTGTGAAGAACATGGAAACTGCCTGCAGTATTTTATGTTATGTGCCATAACATTACAAGGGGTTAATTTAAGCAGGGCTTTGCTTGTACACACTCAGGAAACTGTACAATGTTTTCAGATAACACCATTTATTGGTACTTATGAGAAAGATGTCTATGACTAGATTTTGAAGTTTCATCTTCAATCATAGAGAGATCCATGGTCTGTATGAGAAGCACAGGAAACAGAATCCATGGAACACTGCTGTACTTACAGGTGGAACTTAAACTTTACAATTATATTTATGTCTGAAAATGTTAAATATATAACTCTTTGCAACTCTTTTAAGATATTGGAGGAAATAAAAAATTATTGTATATTTTCTCCACTTGTTCATTAAGGGATCTTACAAAGTATAAAGTCAATTTCTTTCCCACACAGTCAGTTATGGCTACACTCCTCCTGGCCCTTACAGGGACATATGTTAGAGAAGAATCTGCAAGGACCCTTCTGTGAGGCTCCCATCAGGGACAGGTAAAATTTAAATCCCTGTACTTCAATTTGGAATGGGATGTTCCAGTCCTTTTCCCTTGGGCATGTGTTACAGAACCAATATGTCTACCCTGTTCCATGCAATAGAACACCCCAGGAAGGATGTTGCACAGGGAGATGTTACAGTTAGTGTGTGGGGACAGTAACCAAATGTAGCTAGCCATAAAACACATAATCTTCCCCTTACTTGGTTATATTCTTGAGGAAAAAGTGTTTTGAGAGAGGTTAGTAGAGAAACCCTTATAACACTTTTTTTTAATCCTTCCCCCATACAATGGCACATTATTCAAGGAGCAATCTCTGACAAATTTCAATTTATTTTTCTAAAGCCAAGATGTTTCAAATAACTATGTTAACAGCATTTTTTGAGGGGTGGAGGTTGTACAAACTGAACAACTCCTGTTGCATGCATGTGTGCTGTTCACTTCAACAGATCTTTCTCTAGCCATTAATAAATGGCAGTCTAAATGGAATCACATGCTAGCAGATTTTTAATGTGTCAAGTTAGAGCAAATGCCAGATATGTGTGATTTTATGAAAAGGGGTGAGGCAGGCAGTGCTAGCAGCCCTGGGAGAAATGACAGGGTCTGGGGGGAATGATCAGGGAGCTGGGGGATCAAACCAGGAACTGAGGAATCAAACTGGGAGCTGGAGAGAATGATCAGGGGCTCAGGAATGAACAGGGGCTTTTCCCCCCAGCTCCTGGTTCAATTCCCCAGTTCAATCCCCCAGCTCCCAATCATTCCCCTAAGTTCCCCAATCATTCCTCCTAGCCCCCACAGGTTCTCCCAGGGCTGTCAGCACTGCCTGCCTTGCCCTGGCATGGGGGCAGGGAGGGGTACCTGGGGTAGCAGCTGGACAATCTGCGGCTTCTCCCAGGGCTGCTGGCTCAGGCCAGGGCTCATCCGGCTGCTCCCCAAGTTGCTCCCATCTGCATTACCTGTTTGTATAGTCTATGGCTGAATAAGATTTTGCACTAAATATCTTTGGATTTGGATTCAGCTAAATCGAATTGGGACAGTGATTCAAATCACTGCATCAAATCACATTGCGGAATCTGAATCCAAAGCGAAAACTTTCCACTTTGCACAGGCCTACTGGAAATGTATGTGGTATGTTTTACCTTGAGGTGACAAGTTATTCTTGCCTTCAATGCCTGCTTGGTGGTCAATAAGGAATATATTTAGAGTCGTAAAAATTCTTTGAGAGCTCATATTTCTCTCTCACCCTGCATGATGTTCTTAAACAAAGCTGTGTAAACCACTGGTTGTGGTCTACATAAATGTGGGTGAATCTTATTGGTCGATTTGGTTTTGGTTTTGATTATACGATCCATGAATTTCTACTGAGCTTCAACCTCATTCTTACACAGAAACTGGAAATAAGAAGTTTGCATGTAACTGGGAAAATATTTGTGATGAGTGAATTTGTCACTGTACTGTATTCCTTTCTTTTTTCCAGACTTCTTCCTAGATGGTCCTGGACACTGAAGCTGTCTTGTTTCACTTATTTCATGAAAAATTACTTAGAGAATAAAGCCATAAGAGAGTACTGTCTATAAATAGTTGAGGACACTGTATTTTTTTAAGGAACCTTAATGTTCTGCTACACTTTGGTGCCTTCAAGTAGAGTGATCATATGCACATTTCAGCACACACTATCTTCCCTCCTACCTGTGCCTCCAGTTTTATTTCTTCAGGAAGGGTGTTGACTCTCAAGAGGGTAACAAGGATTCCTTAAGCTGGGAAATATGACTCTCCTGGTTTAGGGTTTCAGATCTAATCTTAAATGTCAACAGACTTTATGATGAACCTCATTGTCTTTACGTTTACAGTGAAAGCAAGTATGATTTACCAGGTCTCAATTTTATGAAAATTTCACTGAACTCAGTTCGCTTTGATGTGATACATATTTAAACATTAAAGCAATCCTTTCTCTTTAATAACACATTGTATGACTAGTATGAAGAAGCAAGAGACACTGGAACAATGAATGAGAGTCATGCAGCAGTTATGACATTAATGCCTGTTTCTGGTCTATACAATGATTAACCATCGTATACCTTACATCCCTAGCTCAGTGTGTCATATGAACTCAGCCCCTGGCCCTCATTTAGTGAAACTGCACAGCTCTAACCTTAGCCTCAACTCTAACCCAAACTTGGAGAGCCCTAGCAAACGCAAACCATATCATAGAAACTGAGATTCAGTTCCATCCACACAAACTCCTAGTTCTGGAACCCTACACTGCTGAAATGCTAATGTAACTTGCAGAACCCTACCACATACAACCCTAAACTTAGTCCTATATGATGAACTTAGTCTTTCATCACCCTCACCCTAGGTCTACAAGCCCCAGCAATTCAAACCCCAACTCTGGCCTCAACACTAGCCCTAGCCTCAGAACCAAGTTTTCATCATCTGAGTACTCACTCTGTCAATCTATCTGCCACATCATTTTCCCTAACTTTTGAGGGCTCACAGCTGTATTTCTTATGCACACAGGAATCTTTAGCTCTCTCAGAACTCCAGCCTGGAGACCCTATCAGATACTACCCTTATTTGAGACTAGAGTGCCCTGTCAGTTTAACCTGTAACCTTTGCTTGCCAAACCTGAGCAGTTCTATAATGCACAAAAACTTTTCCTTCTCTGCATCAGTTTTCAGTAAGCTTCCTAACAATTATACCGTGATCTCCAGTAACCTCAATGTAACCCTAGCCCTACCACTTACTATCCTAGCCTTAACCCATAATATCTATCAGGTCTTTAACAGGTCATGGAGGTGAGCCACAGAACTAATCCCAGCAATGGCTGTTCCTAGTCAGAGGACTGGAGGAAACTATCCTATTTAAGAGAAAGAGATGCTGAGGACAGGAGTATCATTGTTGGTAAAGAGGTAAGACCTGTCTATTCCCAGTACAAAAAAAGTGAGGGACCTAGACCTTGAGCAACACTTATCTGCCTCTCTGAAAAGAGCACCACCTATGTAAGTTATGCAATCTGTG
>NW_017729003.1:18931244-18939827 GCF_001723915.1 Gavialis gangeticus
CAGCACTACTCTTAGTCCCAACCCTAAACAAAACTGGATTGCAACCACATCATGAATCCCAGGTTAGGTAGGGTTCAATTCCAAGTCGAACCCTAGCCTCAACTCTGGAAACCCAAACACCTGCAGTCATAACCCTAGCCATACGTCTAATCTTAGCCCACAGATTCCTTCCAGGCCAAACTATAACCCTTCCCAGAGAGCTCTCTCATACACATTTCTAACCTTAGCTATGGATGCCTTGTCCACCCCACATCTAAGGCTTGCTCTGTGAATCCTAAGAGGTATTTTGACTTACAAGCACCATCACTGACCCTATCTATTTGATGGTCCACAGTTGCATCCCTGATGTTTACAGAGTGCACCTGTACATACCACGGGATTTAATCCTCATTAAATTAGATAGGTTTATAAAATTTAAACTTGTTTATTTTGGAGTGTCACATCAGTGTTAGCATTCACTTGGTTTTCAGATGAATGTAGCCCAGTCCCTGGATAGCACTGCAGGAGAGTGGGATGGTCCAGTGCTGCCCGCACCCCCCAGCCTGGAGCCCCCCACCCCATGTCCTGCCATGCAGCTGTGGGAGCATAGAGCCGGCAAATGGCACAAGTAAAAAAAAAGGTGGAAACAGTTCAAAAGTGGAAGCAATTCAAAGGGGTGAACTACAAGAAAGCTGCAGCGCCATCTGGTGGACAAAGCGGTTCATTACATGTCTTTGAGTGTCTTTGTGTTTGCACACAATGAATCCATGGACATGACACTTTAATTCACAGCAAGCCAAACTAAACTACATTCAAGCAGTTTTTCTGTAATGCACCAGAAAGACTTTAAAAGCATCTGGAAACCCACATGTGCAAACAGGCACACCATTGCAGCCCAAGAAAGGGACAAAAAACATGGCATGTACAAAGGTCCAAAGATGTTTAGCTTTGTTAATAGAAACCTAACCAAGAGATCCCTACCAGCTTTTATGTTTCCAGAAATTTTTCTTCATTAAGTCTGTAACCTCCCATGCCTATCCCCCAAGCATCATGCATTTGGGTTCTTCTCAAACCTCGCCATGGCTTCATGGGCTGCACGGCCAGGCTATTGGGAGGGGCCTCAGGTCAGTTCCTCAGGGATATTTCCTTGCACATCTTTTATGGTAAGTAGTTTCCTATCAGGAGAACAATGTCTGGTCCTGCCTCCCCTGGTACTTTCCCTCGGTTGTCCTTGCAGTTATTTCTTCTCAGGGCTCCACCTCCCCTACACCCTACCTAATGCTAACCATGATATTGTCCATCAGGGCCAGTGTTCTGACCCTCCCTGGCACTTGGTCCTTAAGGGCAGCGGTTGTTGGTTACTGGTGGTATTCGTACCGAATGTCCCCCATGGCCCCTCTTTCCTCTTGGCTTGTGCGGCATCTGCCTCCGTCTGGGCCTCAACCCCCCTTGACACATTGTTTCCTCTGCAAGTCCAGTACCTCCTGCCTGTCATCTGCATCAGGGTTCCATCCGCATGGTCTCTGCCGGTGTCCCAGTCACTGCTGCCACCAACCTCCGTCCATGCCGGCTCCATGAGCAACTCCTTGGGCACTCACTGGCCCAGTGTTCCCATTGTGCTGCCCTTCCAAGGGAGCCACCACATCCCCTCACCAGGATCGCCTGGGTGTTCTGGCTCCTTTGAGCCAGTTGGGGACACTGCTTCCAGTCTCCCTGGCTCCCTTCCTGCCAGGACTTTTATCTCGGTGCTGGGCATCCACCCAGTCAATTGCCCCAGGCACACTTTTATAAAGCATGCCCAGACAGATGCAGGAGCTGTTCCCATCTCCTGGCTTCACTGTGGGTTTTTTCTTTGAAAGACACCTACAGTGGCTCCAGCTGCCACAGTTTCACTTTTCTCACAATCACCTACTGGTGCGGTGTCCCGCCACCTCTCCGCCGATTCAGGTAAGTTTTCTCCACATACCCCCCTGTTTAAGTTGCCTTGGAGTGTCTTCTCATCCATCCTTTCTCTCTCAACACACCTTGACAGGAAATCAGCAACATGGTTAGTCATCCCTGGTCGATATTTCACTCCATTTTGGGACTGTGAAACGGTTCCCCCTCTGAGGTGGCGAAGGCCTCCGCTATTCTTAAGGCTTCAGTGGCTGTCCGAGGAAGGTGCCAGTGCACCCATAGCTGAGTGTCCTTGTCCAGAACTTTTATGAACTGTTCAAGCAGAATCTGGTCAGCCAGGGCCGCTCAATCAACCGTCTTTGGTGGAACCCATTTATCCAAGAGCTCTTTTAATAACTGTATCAAATTCCTGAGTCTGTGGCTTTCCTCGCTTTTTCAGGCCCAGAATAACTTACGATAGTGGTCTGGGGTGAGCTCTAACTGCTGTAATATAGCTGCCTTAACCTTTTCATAGTCGTAGACTTCCTTCCACGGTAAGGCTGAATAAGTGGCCTGCGCCTTGCCCAATACTAGTGACCCAAGCTGGCTAGCCCACTGTAGCCTGTCCAGCCCTGTCTGAATCACCGTCCTCTCAAACAATTTGATGTAGGCTTCTATGTCATCCTCAAGTGTTATATGATTCTTTTGGAAAACGGTCCAGTTCTGATGCATCTACACCTGTTGCTGTATGGCTTGTTGCTGCTGGACCTCCAGCACCTTAGATACCGCATGCAATGTTTGACCTAGCAAATCAGTATGGGGGTTTAGGTTCATCTCCATACTTGTATTGGCCTCCAGGGTCACCCTTGTCTCACCGTTCCTGGCCAATGCACCAAGTTGTAACCTTCCGTACCTATCCCCCGAGCATCGTGAATTTGGGTTCTTCTCAAACCTCACCATGGTTTCTAGGGCTGAACAGCCAGGCTATTGGGAGGGGCCTCGGGTCAGTTCCCCAGGGGTCTCGCCTACCACATCTTTGATGGTAAGTAGTTTCCTACTGGGAGGATGATGTCTAGTCCTGCCTCCCCTGGTACTTTTCCTCAGTCATCCTCACAGTTATTTCTTCTTGGGGCTCCACCACCCCTACACCCCGCCTAACGCCAACTGTGATATTGTCCATCAGGGCCGGTGTTCTGATCCTCCCTGGCACTTGGTCCCTTAGGGGCTACGGTCATTGGCTACTGGTGGTATTCATACTGAGTGCCACCTGCGACCCCTCTTTACTGTCAGCTTACACGGAGTCTGACTCCACCCAGGCCTCAATCCCCCTTGATGTGTTGTTTCCTCCCTGAGTCCAGTACCTGCCACCTGTCATCTGCATCAGGGTTCCAACCTCATTGTTTCTGCCAGTGTCCCAGTCGCTGATGCCACTGACCTCCATCCATGCCGGCCCCATGAGTGACTCCTTGGGTGCTCACTGGCCCAGTGTTCCCGTCATGCTCCCCTTCCAAAGGAACCACCACGTCCCCTCACCAGGATCACCCAGGTGTTCTTGTTCCTCAGAGCCAGTTGGGGACAGTGCTTCCAGTTCCCCCGGCTTCCTTCCTGCTGAGCCTTTTATCTCAGTACCAGGCATCTGCCTGGCCAATCGCCCCCATCACACCTTTATAAAGTGTGCCTAGGCAGATGCAGGAGCTGCTCCTGGCTCCTCCTGGCTCCAACATGGGATTTTCCTTTGATCTTCATCCATGGTGGCTCCAGCCACTGTGGTTTCACTTTTGCTGTGATCTGCTGCTGGCGTGGCATCCCACCATCTCTCCTCCGACTCAGGTAAGTTTTCTCTACAAGGTCACATTGGTCATTTTTTCCCTTCTCTTTATTCTTATTATTTTGCTATGTTTTCTCTCTCCACATTTTGTTTTTATTTCCTTCCTCTGCTGGTGACTTTGGTTTAAATTTTAAATGAGGGAACTCAGATACCCAATGATAACTGACTTGGACACTAGTACACAGTCCAATATCCTTTTTCTGTGTTATTCTTAAGGCAACTAGAGCAGCTTCAGACTCTCCATATCATGTACTTCTCTTTATATGCTACCAATGCCAAAGTGTCTTATAGGATAGATCTCAAAATGTTTTAGAAAGGATGTGACAGAAGCTGACATCATCCATAAATTTTACAAACAATGTTACGGGATCTTTAATGGCTGAAAATCATCTAAGGCTTGGTTATCTAGAATACAATGTATCTGTGGTATGTCAAAAAGCATCTCCAAATACCATATTCTATATTATTGATGGGGTACTGAACCATAAGGCATAACCTCACCTAATGAATAATTAACACTAATCCTGCATCATCTGTTTTTTCTGGGAGGTTTCCCATCCAATTACTAGTCAAATTCATTTTATGAGGTCTGACTAGATCCCAATCCCAGGAAGAAATAAATACAGCTGAAAGTATAAGGCCATTAAAAAAAAACTAAAAGCACACTGGCATTTAAAAATTATATTAAAGTAAAGGATTTAACTTAAAAATAGGCAGAAAATAATTATTAGTTAAGGCTACCACAGCCTGACAAACACAGCTTTAAAAACTCATAAAGCTTGAGCTTCAGGTGAACCAAAGCAGTTTTTAGCTTATCTTGGAGGAATGAATGGGGGTGACTTCAGTCAATTTTTACACTCCTGTCTAAGCCAAAATGCTGATCTTCTATGAAGACATTATAAGGAACTTTTCTGATGGCTAAGAGGTGACTCAGGTCAGGTACCTAACATGGCTCCAATCCTTACACAACATATGCCTTATACTGGGAGAAGGGGAATAAAAGCATGTAACCCAAACCTAGCTATGGATCCCTGTGCACCAAAAATCTTCAGTGATGCCATTAGTCAAGCTTAAGATCCCTAGGCAGTGTTGCAAAGATTGAAAGTCTGGCTCTTTACATTCTCACAGAAGACACTGTTACAATAAGCTATCATTCTAATATTATAAAAGCCTGAGTCTGCCTGTCTGTCTGTCCATAACACTTTATTCATACTCTGATTGGCTGACAGAAACAATCAATCAGAGTGCAAATACAATATTTGGACAGGAGGTGGTAGTGCAGTGGAATGCCACCATGATGGTGGGGACACAAGGGACAGAGTGGTGGGCGGGGCGATGCCTGTGCAGCTAGCTTCACCTCCCCTGCCCTGCTCCCTGGAGGCAGCAGCAACAAAGCAGATGGAATGGGGGAAGCTCCGCTGGCCTTGCCCCCCCTTGCTCCTTGGAAGTGGCAGTGGCTGCTCAGGGAGGGAGCTGGCCCGGGATGCCATGGGGGGGGAAAGCAGGCCATCAGCACTGTCTTTGCCCCCCACTTTGCTCCCTGCAGGCAGTGAATATGGAAGGGGGGGCAAAGCCAGTGCTGCTGGCCTTGCCCCCTGTCTCTCCTGCACTGTTCTCTCCCAACATGGGAGGGGAGCAGTGGGCTCAGGCTGACGTGGCAGAAGGGGAGAGGCGAGGAGCAGGCCCAAGGGGAGGGATAAGCCATCCTGCTGTGGCAGCAGAGCCTGGGGAGCAGCATACTTAGACTGATGCAGAGTGGGGGGGATGGGAGGAGCAGGACTGGCCCCAAAAAGGTGGCAGGGAGGGTGGTGGGTTGCACCAGGCACAGCACAGCCCCGAAATGGAGGGTGGCAGGGAGTGGCCTTAAACAGTGGTGGAAAAAGTGGGGGGGCAGGCCTAGCATCAGCCCCACAACAGCAGCGGGGGGGCATGTCAGGCCTGGCCTGGGCCCAAAGTGTCATGGGGGGTGGTGCCAGGCCCAGCCCAGGCCCAAAACAGTGGTGGCAAGGTGGGGGGGAGGGATGGGTCTAGTCCTGCAATGGCAGCAGGGTGAGTGGGGGGATCAGGCCAGGCCCCAAGGCAAAATGGGGGAAAGGGAGATCAGGCCTAGCCCTGAAGAGCGGGGGGAGCCAGACTCAGGCCTTTGTCCCTGCCCGCATCCCCCTGCCCATCATTCTTGACAGGCAATTGGCTAGTACTGCATATCAGCCTAAAATGATTACTTTCCTAGAATAGATTATGTGGATATATAGTTTTTATCTCTATCAAGCAACAGACTTTCATAAAAAAATTAAGGCACCCATCAGTTTTGATTTATGAAAAGCTGCACCTTTTACATGCTAGTGAGCATGTATCATAAAACTAACTAACCAATGGAACTTTATCTGTGGACAGTGGTTTGACCACCCTTCTGCTTTCCCCTCATGTTTGCAGCTAAGAATTTTCCTTTTGTCCATTCTCACTTTCCAGAGAATTTTAGCCTTTGCCATTGCACTAACTCTGAACACAACCCTGTGAGATATCATCTCCCACTGGGAATTGTGGCCATGTTGGAATATAGGCCTTGACTCATCAAATTATTTGTATACACACTTAAAATTAAGCGTGCACCTTATTACTTCATGGAATCATTGCCAGAATTTCTCCCCATTTTCCTTGTGTACTAATGGAAAGAGCAGAGTAGGACAAGCATTTGCTTTTAGCTTTGAATGAGATTAGCTCTTAGCAAAAGAGTTTTTTCTGAACAAAATAATGGTCAAAACTAAAATGTTGCTTAGCCAGAATATGCTCGACACATTTAAATTGTTTAACTGGTTCTGAATGCATATCACTAATTTTATTTATTTTCTCCTCCATCCAATCAGCAAACCACATACCCTCTTTCCATTTTAAGAATTATTTGAACTACATGCCGTTTTACTATTGCTGGAATTTAATTTATATTTCACTTAATTGCATTTTTATTTTATTATCTTGTGTCCTCTGGACAAGTATATATTTAATCTTGAGAGTAAAATTGTTATAATCAAATCTTCTCATGTTTTATATGTGATATAAATTAAAGGATAGGCATTTAGTAATATAGAGCAGGTTATATGAATTTTGTTGTAGATTGTTAATAGCTTAACAGGGGAAAAGATATTCACTGTTACAATTTACCTTTGCATTTATTACTATTGTTCTGTATATTTCAGTAATGATCAGTGGCCTCAGTGTGGTAGGTGATATAAAAATTTATAAAAGATTTCCGTCTATGACTATGCTGCAGAAGATGCAAGTGGTGTAAAACCATACAGAAAATCCTGGCTTTTCAGCTCAGACTTTTAGTTTTGAAAGTCCCTCATTAAATCTCCATGTGTTCTCCAAGATGACAGCCATCACATAAACACAAAAGAATGAAGTATCTTATGATCTAATTTTAGACATGCTTTCACAACCAGTTTTAACAGAGAGAGGGAATTTAAGGGACAAAAGATCAAATTGATAATAAGAATCTGTCCACCGTATGTCCCAAATACAGCATAGGTGGCCCACTCTCAATTACCACTTAACCACTTGCTCCTACTGGCACACCATAACTAGAAAGATGATACCATTCCAAGAATGCCTCCAGCAGCTACTCCCAGGACCTCTCTCTGGTGTTCACAGTAGCAGCCATGGGGGAGTGCAGCTTCACCCTTGCAATTCCAGGTTTGGTACATGCAAGCAGGATTGGTTGGTCAGGACCTACTCAAGGGCAGTGAATGGTGATATGGCATAGACAGATCATGATCTACATTTTCATAACTTTCTGATTGGACTCTGTCCCTGATTTGGTGGAGATTTGGCTGAATTTCTGAATCTGAATCGAATCAGAGAACCCTTTAATCTCTCTGAATCAAATCAGAACCCCCCCCCCCCACCGAATCAATTCAGAGATTTGGAAAGACTCAGAGATTCAGACATAGACACAGCTTTGAATGTTTCTCCTACATACATCTAGGCAGCAAGCAGCTCATAAATCCTGCGATGCTGTGGCACTTCCAGTCCACTTCTGAGTCCACCAGACAGCATGCAGGGGGCCTCACCATGCCTCCTTGGCTTGGCAAATGGTTCCTCCTGGGTCTGGAGGGGCACCCAGGGTCCCCCTGCAGCCAGTTGCTCAGCTAGGGGGACATGGGGAATCCTCCACCCCCCAGCATACTCCCCAGCAGACCCAGAAGTGGACCAGAAGTACTTCCAGTCCACTTCTAGGTTCGCCACCGAGCACGTGGAGGGCCCCCCCCGAACTCCTGTGGGACACTCCATCTATGCCACCATTGCAGCATTCACAAGCCATGCTGGTACCTCGAGGTATGTAGAAAAACTTTTAAAGGTGTCTATGTCTGAATCAGTGATTCTCCAATTCAGCCTAGAATCTTCAGATTTGTATTTGGCAGAATTAAATCAAGGCAGTTATTTCAATCTATGAATCAAATCACTGTCCCTCATTTGGACTGAATCTGAATCAAATAGGGTCCACACATCCCTACTGTCTGGTGACGTTGGATGCCTTGATATTTTGGTGTCCAACTTGAAGCACCTTAATGAGGCTGTAGATTTAATAGATTTCATAGATTTCCAGAGTCGGAAGGGACCTGGTAGATCATTGGGTCCAACCCCCTGCTCCAGGCAGGAAAGAGTGCTGCAGTTAAGTAACCCCAGCCAGATGCCTATCTAATCTCCTCTTGAACACCTCCAGGGTAGGGGAAAGTGCCACCTCCCTTGGAAGCCCATTCCATATTTTGGCAACCCTTACCGTAAATAATTTCTTCCTTATGTCCAATCTAAATCTGTTCTCCTTCAGTTTGTGGCCAGTATTTCCAGGAACCCAAGGGGTGCCCTGTTAAACAGAGTGTCCCCTATTCCCTGCTGACCCCCAA
>NW_017729003.1:18944827-18963392 GCF_001723915.1 Gavialis gangeticus
AAATGAGTTTGTAGGCAGCCACAAGATGGCCTTTCAGCCTTATCTTGTGGAGGCTGAAGAGCTTGAAGTCCCTCAGTCTGTCTTCATAAGGTCTTACCTGCAGGCCCTCAACCATATGAGTAGCCCTCCTCTGGACCTTCTCAAGGTTATCCACATCCCTCTTGAAGTGCAGCACCCAAAACTGGATGCAGTGCTTCATCTGCGGCCTCACCAATGCCACATAGAGGGGAATTATCACTTCCCTAGACCTGTTCATGATTCTCCTGCTGATGCAAAAAATAGTGTGGTTAGCCTTGCTTATTACCTCATCATACTGGTGACTCATATTCATTTTTGCATCAACCAGGACTCCAAGATCTCTTTCCAGTGTTGTAGTTCTCAGAATGGTACCCCGCCACCCAGTCTATAGGTGTGTTGGAGATTCTTTGTCCCCAGGTGCAGCACTTTGCATTTATCTTTGTTGAATTGCATCCTATTCTGATCTGCCCACTTCCCCAGTCTGTCCGAATCTGCCTGAATTTTCTCTCTGCCCTCCAGTGTGTTTACTAAGCTCCATAGTTTAGTGTCATCTCTGAATTTGGACAAGGTGCTTTCAAAACCTTCATCCAAATCACTGATGAAGATATTGAACAGTACTGGTCCAAGGACAGAGTCTTGGGGGACACCACTGTCCACATCCCTCCAGGGAGAAACCGACCCATCCACTACCATTCTCTGGGTGCATCTCATAAGCCAGTTTTTCACCTAGCTTACTGTGAAAAAATCCACATCACAGCTACTCAGTTTGCTCATAAAAATTGGGAGCAACACTGTGTCAAAAGCCTTTTTAAAATCCAGGTAAATAATATCTATTTCCTTGCCTGCATCTAAGCACTTTGTGACCTCGTCATAAAAAGAGACCAGGTTAGTCAGGCAGGATCTGCCTGCTATGAACCCATGCTGGTTGCCCCTTAGCATTGTGTTACCGACTGGCCCCCTGCAAATGTGATCCTTTGTGGTTTTTTCTAAGGTCTTGCTGAGAATAGAGGTGAGGCTAACTGGCCTATAATAACCCAGGTCCTTCTTCCTCCCCTTCTTAAAGATAGGGATCACTTTGGCCCTTTTCCAGTCCTCTGGGACCTGTCCCAAGTGCCATGTGTGCTCAAACAGTTGCACCAGTGGTTCTACTATGTCCTTGGCCAATTTCTTTAGTAACCTTAAGTGAAAGTCGTTGGGGCCTGCCAACTTAAATATGTCCAACCCTTCCAAGTGCCCCTTCACTAGGTCAGTGCTAACTACTGGTGGATTGGTATTACTCTCACTCCAAACTAAAGACTCATTGGGAGGTGCATTTGTATCCATGTGCAGGAAAATAGAAGCAAAGAAATTATTTAAGAACTCCACTTTTTCCACCTTATCAGTTACGAATTGCCGTAGTCCATTCTGTAGCAGCCCTATGTTACCCTGCGCCTTCTTCCTGCTTCCTATGTACTTAATGAAGGACTTTTTGTTATCCTTAATCTTTGTTGCCAACTTAAGTTCTGTATCTGCTTTGACCTTCCTCACTGCTTCCCTGGAAATGTGAGCCAAGTAGATATACTCCTCCTTGGTGGCTGCCCCCTGCTTCCACAGCCTGTAGGCCCCTTTTTTTTCTGAAGGCTCTCCTGGATTTCCCTGCTCAGCCAAGAAGGTTTTTTGGCTCTTTTGCCTCCCTTTGCATGTACTGGGATGGTGTCCCTCTGTGCCTGTAGGATCAGTCCCTTGAGGAACTCCCACCCTTCTTGGACTCCCATCTCAAAGATGTAATTACCCCTCAGTTCCACCCTAACCAATCTCCTGAGCTTGTTGAAATTAGCCTTCCAGAAGTCTAGCACTATCGCCCTACTATTTGTTTTTCCCACCAAGTCCTCCCCTAAGGCCAACACCAAGTCAAGTAAGGCATCTCCCCTTGTGGGACTGCATATCTCCTGTGTTAGATACAGGTCCTGTATGCAGGTTAAGAACCTACCTGAATAGGCAGACCTGGCTGACTGCTCCTCCCAGCAGATGTCTAGGTAATTTAGGTTACCCATGACAACTAGGTCTTTTGAGTGTGCTCCCTTTTAGAACTGTTTTGAGAATTTTAGGTCTAACTCTTCCCTCTGGTGGGGGGTCTGTAGTAGACCCCCACTAACATGTGCCTTTCCCCCCACCCATTATAATCTGATCCATAGGACTTCAATTTGCCCATCTTCTGTCCCCATCTTTATAACAGAGGATGTGTGATGTTCCCTAACATATAGAGCAATGTCCCCCACTTTTTCCCCAATCTATCCTGCCTGTATAGCCTGTAACCTTCAATGCCCACTGCCCAGTCATGGGTAAGGTCCCATCAGGTTTCTGTTAGACCAACAAGGTTGAGGTCTTTGTCTGCAAGCAGGAGTGCAAGTTCCTCCTGTTTGTTCCGCATACTTTATCATTAGTATAAAGACACCTAAGCCCCCTGATAGGTGCCCTTAGTATTCCCCTACCCTGATTGTTAGTGGGCCCCTCAGTACTTACCTGATCATTTCCAGTGTGCAGTCCATGGCTTGTCCTGCCTGATCTTGTCCTGAAGTCGGCATCCCCTTTCCTTGATGAAGCTAGTTTAAAGCTCTACATAGGAGGACTGCCAACCTGTAAGGCAACAAACTCTTATTTTCATATAGGAAATTGTCCTATTTTCAGAAGACAATTTCTCTGAATTGTCTCTATTTGGGCCTCCAAAATCACAAGTTAATTCTGGATTGATGAGCCCATGTTTTTACTTGGGTAATTTACATGAAGGTCTTGAGAATGTGGAAAGGTTCTAAAATGCCAAGTGGATTTGTTTTCCTTACTTAATTCAAATAGGATTTGCTCTTTTAATTTCCTCTTTTACATTCTTCACAAGTGAATGGAAAGGGAATATGACTGTCAGACTTCTGGTGCCTGATGACAGGCAATTTATCTTTTGAATTGCATAAATCACATGGAATTTACATGTGACATATAAAGGAAAACACATTTTATTTCAGTTTTATTTATGGATTTCAGAAGTTAAATGATGTCCCTACTTGGTACTTCATAACAAAATGCCTGGAGGAAACCAGGCTGTTCTAGATATGCAAGCATTTTTAGATTTAAATTAAGTTAGAGATTGATTTCCATTTCAAAAGGGCTTTCAAAACTTAGATCTTTATTTTTTGAAAGATACTAAAGAGGGGGATGCCAGACATCTGACCTACCAGCTGTGATCTGCTGAATAAATCCTCACTTAGGAAACTATTTCCACTATTTTTGACTTTCTAGTTTGGACGCAAAAATTCTTTATGAATATTTTGAAGAATTCTGCTTTGGGTGCTTTGTAGAGACTCATTACTACAAGTAAAAAACTGTACAATAACAACTAACCATAATTGCAATGAATATTCCATTCTTTATAACTGAAACATTACCAGTAATTTTACCAGTAAGCTCAAGTAAATAAAAACTCTACTTTAGCCAGAATAGCCTTAGTTTTTCTCCTGTCAGTTTTGACACTGTTTCTTTACAACATTCACTCAACTATACCTTAAACTGATTTTTTTAATTAATTATTGGTAACTATTGACATTTTTCACATCTAGCTTTCTAAATAAGTTATAAAAAAGAAATGTTTTATAGTGTATTACCATAATTTTTATAAAATTACCTTTATTATAATAGGTTTGAAATAATTTATTTCCTAATTCTACTGATGTTCAACATAATCTCCTTAACTCTAGTTTGCATTTTTTTCTTCTATAGAAATTCTCAAATAAAAAGCTGCATCATACAAGCATTAACATCACATACCCATGTAAAGTTTTAGCTATTTCATCAATGGATGAATCAAGAACAACTTGCAATATCACATGGCACCTCACTGACAGAAATGGGCATAGCACAAAACTTTATTTATTGGTATTACAGAAATTGCAGGAGGTCCCATTAAGGCAAGAGCATCACCATTCTTGACATTTTACAAGCACATACTGAGCAATAGTTCCTAAAGAACTTAGTTAGAGCCTTGTTACATGTCACACTTTCAGCTTCTCCAATGTTGATCATTTCTAGTTTTGGCTAGGGACAGAAGTTGCACATAAACCAGTATAAGTCATCAGAAACAGGTTTAAACCTGTAACAGAACAGAATCTGAGTGCATATAAACCAGTTTCAAAATGGCTGGTTTAAGACAAACCCGGTAGAATGTAGTATCAGACTTCACTGATTTAGGTCAAACAGGTTTATAAAACTTCTGTCCCAGACCCCTTCCTCGTTCAAGCTAAATCAGGGCTCCCTAATCCCCCCCGCTCCCGCATCTGCAGAGATGGGGGGTGGGGAGGGAGCAAGGACTGCCCTCCCAGACAAACTCCATCTAGGTGCTGGGGCCAGGGAGGGGGGTTAAACCCTCCTTCCCCTGGCTAAACCACCCTTTCCCAGAGTACAGAGCTGTCCTGCCCTACTAACTTACTGAAAGTTACTGCGGGCTGTGACTGTGAACTACAAATCGCAGAGGCACCTGGAAGCAGAAAGAGAAAGTAATAAGCGATTCTGCAGAGTCTTGCTTCTGTGATTCTGGACTCCAAATCTCAGAGATGTTGGGGCAGCAGGAAGAGAAAGTGAAATGTGTATTCATATGCTTGCAATGTGCCAAAGAGCTGTGCTGTAGCACACCCTGGCTTCTGGCCTGAGCCATTGCAGGCATGTGGCTGCATTTCCTGAATTAAAAGTGAATGTTTGTCCAGTTGTTTCTCTGTTTAATCTCTGCATCTTAAACTAACCTGCAAAGACTGAATCGATTCATCCTCAGGCTTTTTGACTGTCTGTACTTAGCCTTTGAGTTTAGAGTAGTTATACATTCAACCTAAAAACTCTCTCTGACTGCCCATGATCCTGAACAGATGTGAGTTACCATGAGACAGCTGGCAAGGAGGAGCCTGACTAGGAGCTATGGCTGTGAGTTATCCACATAGAACAGGAAGGTGCAGGGAGGGGACTCAGCATCCTAGAGTGCTGAAGAACTGAAATTTGATTTTATCTCTGGGAAGTGGCCACACATTCATGGAATACAAGTTTGGTCACATGGATCAGAGGTAAACCTACCCTAGAATGACTTTAAGACACCTAAAGGGTGCTTAAAATTAGTTCATGGTCACTGATAGACATGCAGGTCTCTGCTCTAGCTCACAGCACTTTGCATAAGGTGCCATGAGTTAAAGTGACCCTCCCAACCAAACAGATATTCACATATTGGGTGGAGGGGGTGGGGACAAATCAAGTCTGCCTGCCTCTCCCATGATCAAGGCTGGGTGAATGCAGTTCTGCCTCTCCCCTCCTCCCCCCCACACCCCTTTCCACTGATGTACCTAGACTCCTGGCAGCCCCAGGTGAACTTTTAGTATCACCCCCTACTCTTTGCCAGAAGTAATGATAATAATAATTGAACAACAGAGAAAAAAATTACCATTTTTGGGCCCCTTTCTGTCCAGGCCCAGGCAGCCACCAAATTTGCCCATGCCTGTGTCTGGGTCTGCCCCCCACCTCTGCCCAGCTACAGTTCTGTCTGCAGGAAGGGAGGGATGAGGATGACATGGAGCTGCAGGCTTGGGTTTGCCCAGCCTGAACTGAGGGAGGTGGGGCAGGGAGGCTGCAAGGCAGGGTAGGGTCCATTCTATCCACCCCACCTGCAGTTCAGGCATGGCAAACTGCAGCCCACAGCTCCTGCTTTTTCCCCTCCCTTCCCTTCCTGAAGACAGCACTGAGGGTGGGGCTGGGCTAATGCAGCCCAGCCCTGATCTCACTGACAGATTGACCCTAGGAAACACAAGTTCCCTAAGGCACTCCAGTTTGGAGTGCCTTCATACAAGGGTTAATTTATTACATGAGGGTTAATATGCCATGTGATTAGCCTCTGTTAAGGTACTTTGCAGGCATGCATCTGTGTCACAGCCGGGCTGCAGAGTATTTTCAGGGGACCACTCATGTGACAAATATAACTTCTGTTTGCACCCAAAATGTCTTAATGTGTCCAGGGGTTAAGAGCTCCCTGAGCCACCTAAAATAAACATTTAAGAGCCCTTTTACACATTAATTTTAGGTAGCTCTGGGAGCTCTTAACCATAGCCATCCCTCCTCAGGCTCCTGGTGGCGACTGGTGAGCCAGATATGATCAAGTGGCATCTCCTGCCCCTTTCCACCGCCACTCCCAATGTGTCAGCAGCTCACCAAAACTCCTTAAGTGGCTAACCAGTCCAAAGACATTGTCTATTCCTACCTTAGTAGGTACACCTGCAACAAAATGTATGATTGCAATACATGTATACTGTAATAATGCTAATCTAGCTAACCAAGTTAATGCTAATCTAGATAGTTTGGGTACCAGCATCAAGGAAGGTATGGTGGTGTGAACTTCACTACAAGCTAGCCACCCAAGTAGTGCTTACAGATGAGTGGCCTTGTATGGCCCCAGTGAAACCTGTAACACTACATCTTGCTCTCAGTATACAAGGTACCTAAAAAAGCTAGTTTGGGTGTATCTGTATGTACTTCAGCCACAATATTTAATTGTTTATATATGTTAGCTCCACAATACAAGCCAAACAATGGGTGAGAGAGGAAACTGAGGTGTAAGGAAGTGAAGGGCTTTGCATATCACCTATTTGCAGGTCACTTAGCATATTGAAGCGAGAGCTAAGATTATAATTCAACACCCAAATGCTAGTTCAGTGTTGTAACTACTGATCCATGTTGCCTCAGGGAGCTTTCACTGGAACTGTGCAAAGGGTTCATCCTTGCTTTGGATCCAAACTTCTAAAAAAAAGTTTCAGGTTGTGTGTCCCCCAAATCTAAGAAAAAGAGCAGCTTCCTGTCCTTCCAGAATGTTATCTTTGTTTGCTCCCATCTTCTAAATTCAGTCCATAGTGTAATTTTAAGTCCCACTAACTTCAATGATCATTGCTATGTTAAACTCATATCAACCATTTGGCTTCTGTAAAAATGTTCCTGTGGTTCCATGTTTCACTATGCCTTACCATTGCCATATTTCATGCTCTGTGTTCAAAATTAAAATGCCAATTTTCAATTGTACAAACTCAACCTGAGGTCTAAGGGTCAGACTGGTTTTATTTCATTTTCATGCATTATTTAGAATAGTAAAGATGTTAGTATGCACATTATGCACTCAGTTTTATATGTGTGTAATGTCACTGAATGCTAATGAGGATTGAGGCATTCAAAAAAAATGATGAAGACTGAGAAGAAAAAAAGTCTGAGGTTGACTCTTAAATCCCAGGTTAAGTTTGCAGAGCAAAAGAGGTATAAGTTTTTTTCCCCTTGTAAAATGAGTGAATTGATTGTAGAATCCATGCAACACAAACCTGATTCACCACAATACTGGAGACACTTTCTAAAATAGAACTTTAGAACCATAGAACCTTTTTAGCCCTGTGAGTCTCCTCTAGGAAGATTTCATTTCTTTTCAGCTATTCATTTCTGCTCTGACCTGCTAGTGCTCTGTGATCACCTTTAACCTGAGCTCAAGAATTTTCCACTCTACAGTGCATTGCTGATGAAAGCTACAAAAAGTATAACTGTATTCACTGGGGAAATACTATGAAGTCTGGGGTGGCTGAACTCCATTTACAGTGGTTGAATATGTGCAATTACTCTCAGCCCAGGGACATCTGGATTAAGAAGATAAGAGAGCTATGTGACAGGAAGCTAATGGCCTGCCTAGTATAAGATTACAGAGACTAAAGGATGTACAACATAACACAAAACAAATGGAATCGGTTTCATAAAGCATCCTGAATACAAACCAGTTCTCCAAAGTATTATCTCAGTCTTTTATCTAATGGTACTAAGACTCATAAAATCAAAAAAAAAAAAAAAAGAGAGAAAGAGAAAGGAGAGATACACAAATAAAATTGAAATAGCTCTGTTAAAAGAAAACAGCTTAAGTTAAAAGCAGGCAAACTATGAGCATGCGTTCCTACAGACTGCTTACAATCCATGAAAAGTAGACTTAAAATATTTAAAAGCTTATTTAACTCTCCGAAATTTTGAATGCTCATCAAAACTTTTCTGTTCTGGAAATCTCAGATTTCTGGTACTTCAAGTGTGGCTTGATTACAATTACCATATCACTCCTCTCTGTACCCAACATCACCCCTTTAAAGATTCTTTAGGTTGACATCAAGGTCATACTGAAACAAAAAAAAAGTTCAAGTTTGAATCTAAGAGTTTCTGGATCATGTCTGTTTTTTTTCAAAAGAGCCAGTTTCCCAAAATAAAAGGCAAAAGAAATAAAAATTTTAAAAGGCAATGGGAGAGAAAATAGAGTTTACTGTTAATCACAGGATTAAGTGAAGCAAAAATGTAAAGGAGATATCTGAAGACAGGAAAGGTCTCAGTGGTTTCTAGGAAGGAAGCATAGAATTAAAAAGTCTGGGTACAAAACATAGTAAAATTATTGTAAAAGAGTATGAAACCTCTATCACTAACTGGGCAAAACTATGATGTTGAAAAAGATAGTGAAGATCAAAATTGGAGGAAGACAACAAAGAGAAAGGGAAGTGGAAAGATATAAATTTGAACAACACAAGCAGGAGGTCTTGTGGAGAGCTATTACTAGAAAACCAAAAAAAGTAAAGAAAACTGAAGACCTGCTTTATGGAATAGTAGTACATTAAGAAGTATTGTTACAAACTCTGATTCTGAAGTTTAACCTCCAGATATTTGGAAAACCATGGAAGAAGAGGCTAGAACATTTAAGCACAAGAAATTATGAAGGCCTGAGCAAGGGACAAGTTTAAGAACAAACTATCTGCATTTTCAAAATGTTTCAACCAAAATTATAAGCAAAAAAAAGTAGGAGAAAACATTGAAACAATCTTAAGCTTTTTGGAAGCGACAATGAAATACTATAAATTAGTTACATGTTAACAAGGGGCACATGAACACGTTCCTAGAACCCAATCTGCAATTACACAAGTGAACTAAGATTAGACTGACCATTTTTTTGCCTGATATAAACTCCCTGAATGTATGTATAGATTAGCACTTAGATCAACTTAACTCTAGGTAGGTCAGTCTAAGTATAACATCTGTACTCACAGCCATAAATATGTGTGATTGATTCTCTTTTTCCAAGAACAAAAGACTTCAATCCTTGAAGTAGGGAGCTATTAAGAAGCTATTTTTCATCTATATCCTGACTAAATCAAGATGGGCAATGATTAAGATAGTAGTTAGGAAAGACATGGGGTGGTGAAGCCAAGTTGGGTACCATGTGAGCAAAAAGTTCTGTTGTGCATCAGTTCTAAAATTAAACTGCAAAGATGTGCAATGGAAAGATAGTAGATGAAGCAAATCACAAAATTTCTGAAAATTAGATTGTTGTTTCTGAATGAAGCTTCCCAAAAGGTGGAGGGAGGGCCAATTGTGCTCAAGTACTGTTGAAGGTAGCTATCATCTCTGCAAACACATCATTGTTGGGAATGACCTCAGGAGTCATTTCTCTAATAGCCACTTGTGGCTGCGTGCCATGAGTTGGCCACCCCTGCCCTATGAATATTAAATTTGCCCTCCTCTCAGTGCTTTTCTATGCATTGGGGTTGGCTTAGCCTGCCTCAAAATGCCATCTTTGTATTGTACTGGGCTGTCAAGCTCTACCCTTCCCCTCCCCCCCAACCCCTGATCAAATCTGGTAATACAGTCAGCAGCATTACATGCCAATAGAGTTCAGATTCTAGCAAAAATATACCACTTTTCCCAGATGTGCTCAGTAATGTGCGTCTGGTAGAATATAACTGAAATTATTTTCATTTTACATGTGAGCATAATTCAGATTTATAACATACTAATTTATTGTAGAGAGTTAAAATAGAGCACCTCTGTATTTGTTTAAATTAGTCATTTTTCATAATGTTAATAGTGGCCAACTGTTTTGGCAGAAATGCCCCATCTTCACCTGACTGCTTCAATGCTCTGCTTTCTCCTCCCTGAACTGTACTCCCTTCCTGATTTCGTGCTCTGCTTCCTGCTCCTGGCATATCTGATGCTGTGTTGCCTGTCTCCACCCCACTTTGCCACATGCCATACACAGAAGTTACCTATGACACTTGCAACAAGTGACGCAGGTTGGACACCACTGAACTGTAACATTTGCTTGATACTTATATATGATTATCCTTTTAAAAACATCCATAAGAACTAGGGCTGTTCGAACCTTTGGTTTGCGATTCAATTCGGAGAAGATTCAGCCCAATTCATAGGCCGAATCTCTGAATCTGAATTGAATCACTGGAAGCTTACAACTTTCCAAATCATTTGGAGCCTCCAAACTGATTTGGAAAAGATTCAGAAGTGGTTCAGCAATTCAGACATTCAGAAAGTGGTCTTTATGGGGAAACAGAAATTTAGAAGATGGAGAGGGAGTAGAAGGGGAGGGGGAGCAGCAGGGAAGGACTGACTCTCTAGCTGGCCAGTGAATGTGATTTCTCTCTGACAGCACTTGCAATCAGTGTCTAGGAGGAGAGACATAGAAATAGCATAAAATCCTCTGTCTTCAGGCTTGCTGTGCCTTTTGTGAGCTAGTTCTGAGTGAGCAACAGCATCAGAAAGGTACTGGACTGCCTGGCCTGCTTCCTAGTCAGTCAGTCACCTGCTCTTTTTTGTTCTTAGAAAGGTTTGGATAGGATATAGATTAGCTTATCTTATCTTATCTTATCTTAGAACTTCTTTACTTAATACTTTTCTAATTAATTTCTTTCAATTTATATTTGTTCTCTTTTTTTTTTTTTTTTTGTGATACATTTTGAAAAGAAAGTTCAGTGTTTTCCCTGGCAGTGTGATCCATCACTGTGCAGAAAAGCACACACTGCACACATTTACACATACATAGAAGAAGAAAAATCAGATATTCATAGAAGAGATTGTATAGTTATTAAATTAGTTATTAATATTATTAGTTATAGTTAGTTTTAATAGTTTACATACAGACTAAAGACAACACAGAAGAACAAAATAACTAGTCAGCTAGACACACATTCAGATTCAGATGAGATCAAAGAAGAACACAACACACCATACACATATTTATAAAATCAATAATAAATCAGACCACAGTCAAAAAATCACACAGCACTAACAAAAGAAGTTGTCACTGACAGCCTGCCACACATTCAGATTCAGAACAAAACCAGATGGAAGAACACAACAGTAACACAAACACACCACACACACACACACACACACACACACACACACTCATATGTATTAATAATCAATAATCAATCAGACCAGTCAACAAATCACACAGCACTCATGAACAAAAGAACTTGTCACTGACAACTGAAGAACACAAAAGTAACATAACACACCACATATATATCGATAGGTATTTGTAGCAGGGCACTGTTGGTGCCTGCCACTTTAAGGGCTAAGCTAAACAGCCAGCAGGTTCTGGATTAAAGCAGCCATTTTAAAATGCTGGCCACCTCTATAAACAGAGCAGTTCACTGCTGACAGGCCAGGTAGAAACATTGCCTGGCTGTAAGGCTGAATGCAACACCTTGGAGGTAAGGGCAGGAGCTTAAGGGGATGGTTTCGAGGCTCCTGGTCCCGGGCATGACCTAAAACTTTGCCCAGCTGGAAGTTGGTGGTCCAGGGGGGCTCCCAGTGGTGTAGGACACCCAGGAAATACCAGGCCAGTTACTACCCTGGTGAAAGGCAGGTTAGGGCACCTTAACTCCTAGCCCCCACAATACTGTGGGTACAAGGAGGCCAGGCACTGCTGTGGCCACCTGAGCCTAAGAAGGGTGTAAGACCTAGTTGGGGTCAGGCATTGCTATGGTCACCTAAACACCAACAGGGGAGGGAAGCCCTGTGGTTACATCCAATGACAGGGCAGCCCCAGTGCTGGGGCAGAGATGAGGAGCCCTGGTAAGGGGGAAACCAGGGGGCTGGGGGCCCAGTATGTGTGTCTGAGTGTATAAAGTTGCCCTGGGAGAGGCCAGGGCAAGGTTGGAGCCAGTCGAATAATTGGCTGGCCACTACCTTGGTGAGGGTCATGGGAGAGGCCCAGAAGATGGTACATCTGCCACACAAGGTATAAGCTAGAAAATGCTTACGGCAAAAGGGGTCCACTCAGGGAGAGAGCAAGGCGGTATAAGTTGTTGAAGCATGAAAGAGACCCTGTAAGAGGGGGTGGAGTGTAAGAGGCCCTAGTGAGAGGAGGGTGGTTTGAATATATGAGTGTCTGGCTGCTGACAGTGAGGGCTAAGCTTGGTCCAGCTCTAGGCTGGGAGCATTGTGTCATCTGGATGCCATCTGCGAGGCTTGGGCTGCAGAGGAGGGGAGGAACAGAGCCACAGATAGTGCCCCCTGGCATCAGGGCAAGAATGGGCATCCTCCCATCTAATTAACACCATAATTATGCATCATCAAGGCATGCCAGCTGAGGAGGCAGGTGGTTCGTCCAGAAACAGCTGGGTAGACCAATGACAGACCGGCCCTGAGATAGCCCCCCTGTTACAATATTAATAATCAATAAGACCTGTCAACAAATCACACAGCTCCCCACACATTTGGATTCAGACCAAGACCAAATCAAAGAAGAGCACAACACACACACACACCTTTTCCAGCACAGGAGACATTATGAAGCGTACTGGAAAGTCAGATGCCAGGTCTTCTGGCAGGAGAGGGAGAGGGGCTAGCGGGGTAGAGGAACACCTAGAGCTGCAAGTTCCCCTGCCCCCAAACATAGATGCATCCTCTTCCCAAGCAGCCATGAGGCTTCTGCTGCCATTGGAAGCAAGGAGGTGGGAGCAGTACCTAACATCCCTGCACCTGCACCACCTCTCCTAACTCCAGAAATAGGCAACAGCAGCAGAATCATATGGTGAAAGCTGTCTTTGATGCCAACACTGTTGGTATCCGCTGTGCAGTATACAGGCTGCACCTCATAGTCAGGGATGTCTTATAGGAGGACCAGACTGCCATTGATGGTGCCACCACCACTACCGCTATAAGCCAGCTGGTTTTAAAATGCAGGAAGGTGGCGGGCTATTTCCACCACAGCATCAAGCAAGGCAAGATGCTGCAGGAGAAACAGGTAGAGCTGAGCATCCTGCAGTACAAAATCATGCAGGATGTGGAGACTCAGTGGAACTCCACACATACTTGATGCTTGAAAGGCTGGTGGAGAAACAGAAGGCCATCCATGAGATGGCCTTGCTTGGGGAGATCGGGATCAGTGGCCCTCTGAACAGAGCTGAGTGGGGTACCATCTCCCAGATCTTGGTGGTCCTCAAGCCCTTCCTCAAGGCCACAGAGCCCCTTAGCATTGGTGATGCCCTCCTTAGTCAGGTGATCCCTGTAGTAAGGGAACTTGAGAACCAAATAGAGAAGTTCCAGGGGATCAATGTTCCTGGCTGAGGCAGGCCGCTGTCACCAGACATGCAGGCACTGGTGAGGCAGCTGAAGGAGGGCATCAGGAGATGGCAGGAACCCTTGCAGTCGAGTACAGTTCACATGTGCAACCCTAGGGGAGCATGTGTACTGACAGCACCAAAACCCTTAATCACTGAACGCAGGTGCTTATCAACAAAGTCAGGGAGGCCAAAGGTCAGAGGCAAGGGGATGTGGAATAGGGGGATCCACTTGCCTGTGCCAGCACTCCTAGCACCAGCACTTCCACCAGCACCAGCAAGTCTCTTCCATGCCACGCACTGCTAATTTGGGTCAAGGGCATGGCTTCAATACTGGGGTCCAAAGACAGTTTTGAGGCTCTCAGGGAGTTCTGCTTGGCTGCCTGGGTTGCAAGTTCATAGGCTCAGCTGTGAAAAGTGGTTTGTAATTTGATCCCTCTCAAGATAAGGCCTAAGAGATTGGAGGCACAGTGTTTTTTTTGGTGAGGAATGTGCCTACACAGGTAGTTTGGTATTGTTGCCTTTGATAGATTCTGGTATGCAGTTTGTGGGGGTACTGGAGATAGTTGTCAGGTTTTGTGTTTTGAGATGTAGAAAGTTGGCTTCAGGTCTGGTGATGAGGTTAGGTGCTAGTTTGAATGTACAAACCATTTTTCAGAGGTAGGCCTATGAACTTCGCTTCATCAGCCTCCTAGGTAGCCTCCTAGGTACAGAAACTCATGGATTCAATATACACAGTGGAATTCTGACACACTGCAACCTGTCGAACATCTGACTCCCCAGGTACCTCTGCAATTTTACCTGCATTGCTACATCCTCCTTTCCCCACCCACGCCCCCCAGCCTGTCCCTCACCCCCTTGTGTGTCCATTTCCATTTTCACTGACTGGCTGTCTTGCCTGTATTCCATGCCAGGCCAGCCTCTGGTTTCTTTACTATTCCTTCCATCTAGGACCAGGAGACACACCTACTGCATGTGCTTCCTCAGCCCGACAAAGGGTTTTTTCAAAACAAAAGCTTCCTAAGAGACGTTTCTCTATTCTGGTTTTTTTTCCATAATAAACATATAAACATTAAAACACAAGGTAAGACATCACACACCATGAGTAACATATATCCAATACAATATCTTTATTTCTTGATTTCAATTCCTTTATTAAAAAAAAAAAAAGACTCTGTGACAGTTTGGCTAGGCTACCAGAGATGCTGCTGGTATGACTGTGCTAGTACTGCTCACTCACTAAGTTATTTGCCTGCTGCTGCTTACAGTGGTGGACCAGGATGAGGATATAGGGGAGTAGGAGGCCTCAGTGGGGCACACTGCCATGTTGTGCAGAGGCCCCAGCACCAGGAAGGGCACACCTGAACACACACATAGTGTCACCCAGCCATGTCACAAGTTTTGCCTGCCTGTGGCCAGAGGTGCAGGGCCCTAGAACCCAGACTCCCCCTGCACCTATCTCCTTGACAGCTGGTAGGCTTTGTGGCTGCAGCAGGGTATAGCAGGCCTGCATCAGTTTTCTTCACCCCCCTGTGCCCTAAGACAGACATAGCTGGCAGGCTTCATGGCCGCAGCAGGGCCTAGGAGGCCTGCAGTTTTCACCCCCCTGTGCCCCAAGACAGACACAGTTGAACAAGCATCCATATCACAAGTTTTGCCTGTTAGCAGCCAGAAGTGCAGGGCCCCAGAACCCCCCTGCACCTATCTCCTTGATAGCTGGAAGGCTTTGTGGCCGCAGCAGGGCCTCGCAAGCCTACAGTTTTCAACCCCTGTGCCCTAACACACAGTGTCACCTATGTCATGAGTTTTGCTTGTTAGCAGCTTGAGGTGCAATTTCCCCGAAACCCCTATACCTATCTTCTTGAAACCTGGCAGGCTTTGTGGCCTCAGAAAGAGTTCCCATCAGTGCAGTTTTTACCCCACTGTTACATAACACACACGACATGAGTTTTGCTTTCATGAATTTGAGGTGCAGTTTCTCACAAACCCCAGCACCTATCAACTTGAATCTTAGCAGGCTTTATGCCCTCAGAAGGGGCTACCAGTTCCGCCAGTTTCATCTGAATCAGAGAAAAACCAACAAAGTTATATGTATTTCATTGATTCCCCATTATACTCTATGGCTGAACTTCCGAATCAGTTGTGAATCTTCTGAAGCTGATTTGGCCAAATCAAATTGGAAAAGTGATCCATATCTCCGAATCAAATTGCTGGCATTCAATTCAGCTGAATCTGAATCTGAATCGGGTAGTTCCCTGTTCGCATAGGCCTAGTAAGAACCATACATTTTGCTACTTCCTTCCTTAAATGTGGCTTTCATCTGAGTTTTCTTCTGAGAATGCTTCCATATAGCCATTGTCAGATAAGTCACAAATCCAGGGCAATCTACTTCTGTTCATTTTTTATTTTGTCTACCCAAGGAATTAATTTGAAGGATAGGAATAGATTAAATGATCTTTTTCAGGTCCTTTTCCATCTGAGCATTTTATTCTGAGATTCATCTCATGCAACAAAGTTGAGAATATATTACTGCTGAATGCAGTAAAATGGATTTTCCTTTCAAAAGAGCAATATATGCAATATGTTTATCAAAAGGAAAATTAAATGAAAATTAAGGTGTTTATTTATTTGATCATAATGTTCCTATATAAAATCTGCCATAACACATTCTAATTGATTTTTGCCATTCCTTCCTATAAAATAACTTAGGAGGAAAAGTATGTGTTGTGTATAGCTTTCTTTCGTGTGGAGCAAAGAACTGCGCATGGTAAAGAAACATTGTAACCTTATGTAATTAGATCTATTCTGTGCCAGTTTAAACTGTTTTGTATTCCAAAATGAACAATGTTCAAGACTTCTAAAATGATTCAAATAGATCAGTGGTTTTCAACCTTTTTTCATTTGCGCACCCCTTAGACATAGACTCTTGCCCCTGGGTGTACACAGACCACAGGTTGAAAATTACTGCTCTACATGAAAGGGAGTGGGGGTTAAGTCTTGAAACAATTTTCTCTAACATTTCTTAATATTTTAAAAGAGATCCATTAAAATGCCTATGTTTAAGTTATTAAGTGGTGTAGACATTTTTATTTCTAAAGTATACAAAATGTTGTAGTGGTGCCAGACATCATAGGATACCTAAATGCCAAGAAACAAGGCAATTTAGGAATTGAAATGGTTTGCATGGTTAGTTTGCACATACAGTTAATATTTTAGCCAAAATTCCATGAAAGAAACTCTGTGTGAACCATGTTATTACATAATTATATGAACTCCAAAAAAATTACGCTAGAATATGTAGCTATAGTAAGTAATTTACAAATACACTGCAAAAAAGCAACTGTAATATATCAGGATGATCAGGACGCATAGTAGAGATGATACCTTTTATTAGACCAACAACATTTTTACAAAAAAATTATTTAATTACAAGCTTTTGGGTACAAACATCATTCATCAGGCACTGGAGAAAAGAATGTAGAAGTTCTCCTAGGTAGAAATGAAAGTTCATATTTCATAGGATTCCACAGAGGAATCAATAGATGGAAAACTCCTCTGGGCAGTCAGTTCGTAGCTGGTATGAAGTGTCTCACCTCCTGGGAAGATCTGTGATGATGCAAATTACCTTGAAACAAAGGCCAGAGCAGGTTCTCAGGTTTCAGGTGGTCACAGTTGCTTTCTGCTTAAGAAAATATGAAGATTTCATTTCAAACCAACTAAAATTAGATATCTTCCGTATGTCAAGTATCTAGGTTCATATATCTAGATCAACCTTTCAATAAAATAAGTTGAAATCATAAATAAAAATAACATTTCTAGCAGGTGAATGAATGAGTGAGTGAGTGAGTGAGAGAGAGAGATGAAATACATGTCTAAGAGTGTTACAAAGCAAACAAGTCATGATTTAATTTTGAAATCTTAGCAAATAAGGTTCCTGTCAATCCAGCAGGGAAAAATGATAAGTGATGCACATATAATGAAACTAGGCAAGTCTTCTGAGAGTATAGATTGGACTCTAAGGTATTAGCAGCCTGAAAACTATCTCACTCTATTTATAATGGAAAATTTCCCAGGGCAATTATTCATTTCGATGGATAAATACTGGGAGTGAGGTAAAATAGCTCCATTATTTCTTTCTTATACAAAAACATTGGTCTCAAAATTATTAAGTTAAATGATATAAATGGCAAACTAGCCCATCACAAACAGAGCATAACAGGAACAGAAATAAGTGAAATCAAGTTTTGTATTAGCTTTCTGAAACAATGTGATGTTTGAGGCATGTCTTGGCATCATTATCAGTTTACTAATATCAGAACTTCATAGCATGGGCACAGTTCATGTACCCCCATCCTGACCTTTGACTCTGCCTGACAGTTTGTATCACAACACTCACATTCTGATTATATTTTTGCCTCTCAGACTGTAAGAATTTCTTGATCTTTTGATTCTCAACAATTCTGCATAAAACAAGACTTTTGCTCAAATTCAACAAAAGGAACTAGATAAACTAATCTCCACCAGTTTAATTCTCCATCCTCTCCAAAATATTGTAGAACATAAAATTGCAACAGAGTCAGGAGATGACACTGCTTGGACATGTTTACCTTGGCCTCTCTCTTTTCTTTCATCTATTTCACTATGGCAAGTAGTCCAGCTCTCATCATATCTGTTAGACTCCATGCGGTGCCCAGCAGCTAGGGAGATGATGATTCAATTGCCCATGGATCTTCTTATTCATTAGCCAGAGGAAGCAGGGAGCAAACACCAGCACACATTGTTTGCAACAGCTTTTATTCAGAATGGAGACAGCATCAGGCAAGGGTCCCTCACAGACACACAGCCCATGAATCAGGGGACCTTCCGCAAACAATAGTTTTTTCCCATATTTATACACTTTGGTTTATACTCATTAACATTCATAACCTCTGTCCCTCCTTCTGTTCCACCTGTTTCTCCTCCCATCTCAAGCTCTGCCTCCTGTTTACTGTTTGCTTCATTAATATGGAATTGCCTATGCATTTCATTCATTTATATGTCTGTCTCAGCCACCTGTGGAGGGGTCGGGATTGATTTAATTCGAGAGTGTAATCGGGGGGTAGAAAGGTAAGAAAGGTTTATTGACTTAACAA
>NW_017729003.1:18963967-18969816 GCF_001723915.1 Gavialis gangeticus
AGCACCTTTATCACACAGACATAATTTTCAGCTGTCACATGTCTTTTTGCTATGAGTGCATGTCTAAGATCTTGACTCCTGCTCTTCGGTCAATGGATAGACTTTGACCAAAACCTGGAAGCTTCTGGAGGCTTCTTCACCAATCACCATTCACCTTTTTGCATATGATCATCTCAGATTCTGTTACCAATTATGTGTAGTTTTTCACATTCCAGTCTGTTTTTGTCTCAGTTGTACCATCTTCCACATTCCTAAAAAATAACCTCATTCTCAGCACACAGATTCACTTGCTGCGTTTTCCTCAGAAAATGGTTGACACAGTTAAGATGGTTACTTAGCACAAGCAAACAGATGGCTTAGCTGTCATTCTGCCTTGTGGTCAGCAGCTCTGCTAGGCCACAGGTCATGCCTTTATTCAACTGCAAATCCAGTGCTCTCCAAGATCCAAATATTGTCACCCTAACAATAGTAGCACTGAAATAACATGACACCTACTATGTTCCTGCACTTCCTGGTAGTACTAATGTTGACAGCTGAACACCTCATTTCCTTACAACAGAAAGGGGCTGATTTTCCAAAACCTACATGACCACCCAGGCCTTAACACGTTGTTGTTTTGGAGGCTTCAGTGCCATGAGGAAAGAAAAAAGGACTAGGGCAGGCTTGCTTTAATAATATTGTGCACAAGCTGGACACAACACATATTTCCCTTTGTATTCCATTTGAGCCTTGCAGAATCAAGGCACAAACAAGTTTGAATCAATAATGGATGGACTCCGGAAGATTCAGTGGTTTGTCACGGAGCAGATAATCAGCCAAAAGTTGAAATGTTCAATCCAGCTTATAACAAATCTCAAAACTGTCCAGGAGCTGCCCTTATTGTTTAATAATCTGCCTCATTCTCCTTTTTCAACAGCAGGCAGGATGTTTGCAAACATGATGGGATGCTGTACAGAGTAATGCATGTCTGCATATATGAAATGAGAATCAGGTGTCATGGGCTAAATTCTGCTCTTCAGTAAACTGAACAGCTCCATTGGATTTCAGGGAGCAATGTGTATGTGGAGGCACAATGTGGCCCAAAGGATCTAATATTTACTTAGAAAAGTAAGAAGAGTCTAAGTTAATCAGGAATTAGAATCTGCAGAACTCATTCACTGATGTTTTGTAAGAGCTTATATAAACTCATTACAATTTCAGGGCAGGGTATGAAAACACTTCCATTAATCTCCTTCAGATGGTTTTTATACCAAGATATTGATGTTAGTTTGATTATTAACTAAAATTATTTTGAGAAGCAGCAACTGTGTCACACTCCTATATTTTCCAGTGATAAAATAAATTAGTTGTTTTTTTTAAAGAAGCAAAATATAAATCAGTTAATATTAGAAACTGAATTACTTAAGTGCCTGCAAAATTATATTACATTTCAGTCCAAAGCAATTGCAGATATGATAGAAATCAAGGCCTATAGAACCTAAAGTGACAACTGCTATGTTCAGGTCCTCCTTTCCTCTGCCTCATCCTTTTCTGTTTCTTCATTCCTTCTTTGTTTAAAAGTGGCAGCCAAATTCTTCTCTCTTTTTCTTTTTATTGATAAAATAGTTCCCAGGCACCTACACATCTTGTCCCTGAGAAATGACAGTGTCAGTCTAGGACAGGAATGGGCACTTTTTTAGGCTGGAGGGCTGTTTAATGACTTTTGCTGAGCTGTCAAGGGCTGCAAAGCTAGCCCCACCACATTGACAGGTGCCCCACCCTCTGGTTGCCAGCTTGGGACAAGAAATCCTGCCTCTGACCCCTGACCTTTGCCACCAGAAGTCCCTCCTCTTGCCCCCAGAAGTACTTTTTTGGGGGGGGAGTTGCTATCTTGGAACCAGAAAACAATCAGATCATATACTAAAAGTCAAACACCCACTATAACATATTTTAATTTTATGTTCTTTTAAAAAGTCATTATTTGTGCTTGTGTAGTGTATACAGAGGTGACTGCATAATAGCACAAAAATAAAGTTTTATTCCTGTATATTGCATGGGGGGTGTGGTGGGGGGGTTTATGGTGGATCATGGGTGTGTGTATGCATGTGTGGCCTGTTAGGGCGCATGGCTGTGTTTGGATGGGCATGGGGTATGTTGAGGGGTCAGTTGTGGGGGCAGGGTGTGAGTGTGAGACAGGGTGGGGGTGTGGGGACCCTCCAAATACCGCCCTCAAAGTGCACATCCTCCATCACTGGTAGTAGCAGCAGCAGCTGGCAGCAGGTGCTCAGGGTGCTTGTGGCCTGCACAGGTGCTGCTGCCCAGCAACATGTAGCTCCGACCAGTGCTGCACATACTGGCAAGGAGCATATCCAGGCTTGTCCACCTCTATTGCATGGGGCTCCCCCCAGAGCAGATGTAGATTCCAGCACTCACACATCACTGAAGGGAACACTCTCCCTCACACCCAAACTTTGACCATCTGAGCTCCATGTTCCTGCTGCTCCTCTGGGCATGGACTCCATGCTCCCACCAGTCCCAGCTCCATGCTTTATGCTCCTGTCCAGCTACAGCTCCCCCTCCCACTGCCCCTGCTGCCCAGAGCAAGCACTGAAGCAGGGAGATGAGGAGGATCTGCTGGATCCTGGGAAAACCACGCAGGTCACCCAGCAGCTGCAGCAATGGCAGCAGCAGCAGCCTGACCCAGATGGTGGGCAAGGCCCTTTCGTGCATGAGGGTGGGAGTGAAGCACACAGGCTAGGTGGGGTACAATTAGTTCGTAGGTGCCCATGGGTCAGATGAAATTGCCTGGTGGGCCAAATTCAGTCTATAGGTTGTGTGTTGCACACCCCTAGTCTAAGACCTTGCTCTTATATACACTTCATGATGTACCTAAAGATTAATGTTTTGCAGATACATTTTCTATATTAGTAGAAAAGAGGAATTGCTCAAAAAATGTACATTTTGACTTATACACTTTAATCTACATAAACATGCACAGAAAGCAGTTCAATATCATTCTGACATATTCATCAGGAAAGTTAAAAGGCAAGAGAAAACTACATCATTCCCAGCTAAAAGTTAGATGTTGTGATAGTCTGTGAGCTGCCTACATTCTTGTCAAACTGTTAGTGTAATTGCTCTTCTAAACTTTGAGCCACCCTAACTAGGCCATATACATCAAATAGCAATGTGAGTGTGTAACTAGTCCACATAATTTTGTAAGTGTCATCTCATCAGAAAATTTCCAAACTTAAGATACCAGAGGCAGCAGGGGCTTACCTATTACTCAGATTTTCAGATTAACACACAATTTATGCTCTTGGCCTGTGCATATATTTAAACATTTTCAATATGTGGATACTATGAGCCCAGTTATGTTCTGGCATCTGTGTAAATCTGTGAATTTTTTCACACCATTAGTAAAGTTTATTAGTATAACATATTGAGAGAGTCTGACTGTAATGCACAATTTTCTGTGTTGCTTATGTGAAAAACATCACTGTCTGCAAGACAAAAGAAAAGGTAAAAAGCTAATAAAAAATCCCCAATCTTCTCCTTACAAAAATAATTGGAAGGAGGCAAGTATAGAATACTCACGAAAGTAGAAGAAAAAACAAGCTTGTACATTACTCAGCCCTAAGCAGAAAATATCTAACTAAACAGTCTAAATATGCCATTTGGACACAGTGGACATGTCTACGCATGAAATTAAACTGACCAAATAAACTGTAGCACAGTTCACAGTGGAGTTTATTGCTCCCATGCATGCCTTTTGAACATGTGCCCGGAACTGCAGCATGTTGAGCTGGGTCAGAGAAGCCCTGCTGGAAGGAAGCCCAGGAAGTCAGTCTGCCAGCCAGAGGCTGACCTGGCTCAACATGCTGAGGAGGGGCTGGCTGGGCCTTGATAGTGTGGCTGTGTGGGGCTAGCCAGCAGGCAGCCTCTGCACTAAATCACCCTCATGAGTTCCTGTGTTCCTGTGTACTAAAGAATGCCACCACCATACTTGTGTTTACAAGTACTAACCTATGGTGGAGTTAATTAGGTTACTGTGGCCTAATAGTGCCACTCATGTAGACACTGGGCATGTCCAGACGAGCACACATGTGCCTCTTGAGGCAACCCAAACCAGTTTGAGACATTGCAAGAGGCATGCTGAGAATGAAAAAATGTTCCCTGTGCTGCATATTTGCAGCACGGGCTCAAAATTTGATACCTAGATTTCCAGGTATCAAATAAAAACACTTTCTCACTGAGGCAAGGAGACCTCAGGAGTGGGACCTCCAGAGATGCTCTGGAGTATTTCTGTTACAGTGTACTAAGATGCCTGCTCCTTTAAGGGCAGAAACTGCCTAGGGAGAGGGCCCTAGCAGTCAAGCAAGAACCCCCCAGGTGCCAGTTACTGTAGCAGCAGGCTAATGAAGGAATTAGCCTGCACCTGCAGCTGGTCAGCTGACCAGAAGAGAAAGTGCCCTGGGCACACATAAATCCCAGGGCTGGGAACAGAGGGTTTGTTCTCTGTCCTTAGTCAAGGAGAAAGAAGCTGTTAGAGAGGAAGCTAACCAGAGATGTTTGACTGCCTGTTTTGCTTCTGGTAGGATTCAAAGGGGTTCCAGAAGCTCACCAGATACCCTGGCCTATAAGGCACTTAGTGCTGCGGAGAAGTGTAACTCTTTTTAAAGGGACAGAGCACTCCCTGAACTTCTTATGTTATAGCCAAGGGACTCATATTTTGGTTGCTGTTGATAGACCAGTAGACCGGGCTAAGGCTATTGGGGAAGGAAGAGGCCACATTGGGGGGGGCCACTACAGCTTGGAGACCCCAGCACCAGAGAGAGCACCATGACAGGGGGAGAGCACACCCCAGCACCAGAGAGCACTGTGATAGGGAGAGCACAGACTCCAGCACCAGAGGGCATGGGTACTGAGGCTGGACTAAGATGAGGCCTCAATGCAATTGAAGACAACATTTTTATAACATCTGCAAGGCTTGGGGCATGGTAAAGGGGTGGTTTTGGAGCCACGCTTCTAGCCCATAAGTTGTGTGGGTATTGTAAGACACCTCTGAAGTGTGGGACACAATAAAGGGGTCCAGCAACCTGCAGGATTTCAGGGAGACTGTCAGTACTGTGACCAAGCAACAACTCAATGGCAGCTTCCCAATCCATCATTTATGACAACAAGACATAGCAGGTGAGACTAGTAGGCAGCCATAGGACAGCGCTTGCATGGTCATGATGCCCTAGGGACATCACGGCCATCTCTGGAGTGGCTGTATCATGACAATATGGTGCCCCTCCTGTCCTAGCATACTGCCTTGCATGCGGGGCAAGCAGAAGTGGTGCAATGCTGTGATCCAGATGCTGGTAATGAGGGACTAGGTGGTGGCAGGGTTGTTGGGGGGGCATGGGTTCCCTTCAGGGCCCACAGCCTTCCCCAGCAAGGTCTCAGCCTCCCCCACCCCCACCCCCATGCAAACAGGGACCACAACTAACTGCTACAGCAGCAGCAGCCATGGGGTGCTCAGAGCCCACTGTGGCTAGAGCTCCCAGTAGTACAGACAGCCCCAATCAGCTCAAACCCAGAGTCACTTGTGCCACCTGTTGCAGGACCAGCCTGGCTCAGCATGGCACTGTGCAGGGCCGTGCTACTCAGGCTGCCATCCAGGGCCTGGCCCAATCACGGGCTAGGCCTGTGTTGAGCCACATCGTGCCCTGCCTCCCCCCCCAGAAGATTCCTGCCCTGCCATGCCTAACATGAGGGAGGGGAAAAGCTATGAAGAAAATCAAAATGTACAGTGGGGCTGGTGAATCTAATAGGGGCAGGCTGGAGTTGTGGGTGAAATGGAGAGGCAGGGGGTGAAGCTCACT
>NW_017729003.1:18974816-18983303 GCF_001723915.1 Gavialis gangeticus
TGGGGCTGGTGAATCTAATAGGGGCAGGCTGGAGTTGTGGGTGAAATGGAGAGGCAGGGTGTGAAGCTCACTGAGCTACAACCCCACAGGAAAAAAAAAACTGGGTGGGCTGTGCTTGGGGAATGTGGAGGAGGGGTACACACACACACAAGGGCTGGGGAGACTAGAGCTGGCTTACTCAGCCACACAACAAACACCAGGGCAGGGGAAGTGGACCACAGGACTTACCACACAAGGGCAAGAATGCACAGGGAAGGCTGCTGAGGCAGATGTAAAAGATGGATGGAGTGGTGGAGGGGCTTTGTTTGTTGAAGATCTATCCAGAAGCCCCTCAGGCCTCCAGCCAGGTGCTCAGCAGCAGAGCAGTAGGCAGGAAAAACAAAGCAGGATCAGATGCAGGGAGGCAGTGGTGGGGGAGTGCAGAAGCAATCAGTCAGTTAAGGACAAATCCAGTGCAGGTGTGGTGTTAAGTGTTGCAAGGTGATGCAGCAGGGAATCTTCCTTTCTCCTGAGAGGGGGAAGTAGCAGAACAGATGGTAGCAGTAGCAGCAACAGCAGCAGCAGTGGTAGCAGTCGTCCAGTTCAGCCAATCAGAGTGTGCTTCTGGTGAAAGTGGAGGTGAAGGTGGGTGTTGGCCTAAAAAGGCAGCTGTAGCAGGTAAGGCACCTTTAGACTCTGGCAGTGATATTGGGGGAGGCACCCACAGGCAGTGCAGGCATCCTCCCCAGGCTGTCCCATGACCGTGGCTTGGGGGTGGGTTTAGCAGCAGACCAGAACATGGGTACAGAAGTTGGGGTGCAGTGCTGGGGTGTGGTACTGGGGTGTGCTGCAGTGCAGTGGGTCCCTCCCTGCGGGGGGCAGTGGCATGTAGCAGAGGACCCATCCCCATGGTAGCGGGGGCAGCAACAGCAGCCACAGCAACCCAAGGCAGGAAGGGATACAACCAACTTACCCCTAAAAGCTCTGAGAACAACCCAACAGCTAGCAGTAGCCAGAGACAGGCAGGGGCCTGGGCATCCTGTCCCCAGAATCTCCTGAAACCAAGCTTTCAGCAGCGTCAAAAGCAACAGCAGCAGCCTGAAACAGGAAGGGGCATGGACAACTTCCTCCCAGATGTTCCTCACTCAGAAGCTCCTGTCTATTTGTAACATTCAAATATTGTGAGCCCTAAGGCCCACCCAGCTAACGAGTAGCCCCTATTGTATGGGGACTGTCACAGAGCACTTAGGTGCCCTGCACCTGAAAGTAGAAATGGCTCGGGAGAGACCCCTAGTGGTGAGAAGGGGGGAAGATTAGCTGCCAGTCACCAGGGCAGCGCAGGTGCTGGTTGCTAGGGCAAACAGTGAAACCAGCTGACGGGAAGGGGCAGGGCTTAGCCCTTCTTAAGCCCAGGCAGGAGGCCAGGAGGACAGTTCACCTCCAGCGACCGAGGGAGGAGGAACTTGGCTAGTACAGATGAAGGGGAGAACTCTGATGGTGGGAACATCCCCTGGTCGCTCCTGGGGTTGGAGTGCTCTCTCTCTGGTAGGGATTGAATGTTGTTTGGCCGGACAGTCTAGCTTTTATGTTGTAGTCCGGGGGCTTTGTGTTCTTGTGTTTACTGTTTACTGGGGAACCGGGTGAGGCTATTAGGGGTCAGAGGAGGCCTCATAGGAGCTCCACGGTAGCATGGGGACCCTGGCGCCAGAGAGGGCACAGCGTTTGGGGGGCATTGACCCCAGACCCAGAGCAAAGAGGAGCAGTGGGAAGCCCCAGAGGAAGGGGAGCAGTGGGAAGCCCCAGACGTAAAAGAGAGGGCCAAGGCGCAACAGGGCCCAGGTCAAACCACGTCAGTACCATCTGCAAGGCTTGGGCTGTGGTGTAGGGGAGGAAAAGGAGCCGCAGGTAGCACCCCCCGGCACCAGGGTGCCTAAAGTGGGCAGCCTCCCACTAATTACATCAATCAATTAATCAATTAAGATCAAGGCATGGCAGGAAAGTAAGCAGGCGGTTGGCCCATAACAGGAGGGCAGAGTCACTCCTACAAAGGCTCCGATAGCAATACTCCTTTCACAGGGGCTAATGGGTGAATGCTACAAAGTATTTGGGACAACTAATGAAAAAAACAGGATAGGAGTGTCATATCAGTCAAAGGGTCAAAATGTGAAAATAAGTGCGCCTGAGGGGGACACCAAGCAGAGCCCACTGGGCTGCAGCCACCAGTCCTCAAAGGCATTCAGGAAGCTGGTGGACACAGCCCACTGGTGCTCTGCCTGGAAACATGTACAGACAAGAGAGAGGAAAGTGGCCCCACAGTCTCCGGGCACCTTCCCAGCCAGAGCTTCCTTCCTGGTCTAGTACAGGACCCACTTGGCCAGGGCCAGGAGGACATTGACCAGGAGGTCCCGGGACTTGGTGGGGCCACGGATGGGTCATGTGCACCAGGGGCTCCATCTGTGCACAGAAGGGGCAGGAGACTGGGGTGTCCATGAAGCTCACCACATACACACCTGTGGTGACTTCTCCGTGGAGAAGCTGCCAGCTGAGGTCCCCAGTGGCTCATGGGATGACAGTGGAGTACAGACTCAGCCACTCAGGTGCCCCAGCCATGCCGTCACCAAGCGGGTCCCACCACTTGGTGTCTGGGTGGGACACAAGGGAGCATAGTGGACAGCACAGTGCACAAGTGTGTAGATGTGGTGGCAATGGATGGTGGAAAAGTAGACTGTTCTGGTGTCCTCCATCCAGCTCAGATGGTGGAGTGGGGAGCACCATGAAGCCAGGTAAGGTGCTGGCCCCATGACAAACTAAGGTGGGCTGGAGGACATGGGGTGGTGGGGACTGCCACCATGCAGGACCTGGTCAACAAGGGCAGGTAGGGCAGATTTCACCTCCTGGCCCAGACAGCAGGTTGCACATGTTGTAGGTAGAGCCACATGCCAGGCCAGCACAGCAGGGTCCACCCACTTCTGCCCATCATAGTCCAGGAGGTCTCCAATACAGGTGACACCATCTTGGATCAACCTCTGCCACAACTGGGGCACCTCTGCTGTCAGCACCTTCAGCTGAGGGTTCCAGAGGAAAGACTCCACAAGCAGGTTACCCTGGGCAACTGTTGCAGGGGACCTGGAGGTGGAGACCAGCCTTGAGGCCCAGAGTAGGTCTCAGCAGAACTCTGGCAGCCCTCACAGGTCCTGCAAGGAGAAGCCCCACAGGCCAAGGAGCTGCCAGTCATATCAGAGCCCCCAGAAGTGGTGGAGGAAAGTGCACCCCAGGTGGCCCCATGCTGCGTGGCTACTAACATCATATAGCAGTCACTGCAGGGCTTGAAGGCAGAACATCAGGACCTGGCTGCAGAGGCAAACTGGGCCCTGGCTGCCCTCCCACAAGGAGAGGCTCAGGACCTCTGCAGTGACCCAGAATCATCCTGGCCAGAAAAAACTCCAGCATCTGTCTCTGGACCCCTGTCAGGACCTTGGGGGGGGGGCACAGGTAGGGTGTGTAAGCAGTGCCAGAGCATAGACAGGACCAACTAGTTCAGCACCAGAACTCTCCCACACAGGGAGAGACATTACAGGAGCCCTGCCCATGCCCAGAGCCACTCCACTACCCTTGCCTCCAGCTGGTGCCAGTTCTCTGGCAGGAAGGGGTTTGTGGGGGACAGGTAGACCCCCAAGTAGAGCAGTGATTCCGCACTCCAGTGAATCCCACAGAGTGCAGGTAGGAGTGAGCCCACCCACTATCCATCACCCGCTGCCAGGCCAAAGCTTTTGACCCAGTTGACTCCGACAGAGGAGGCTGCCAAGTACAGTGCCTGGCAGGCCTCCACTGTGCCAGGTCTCCAGAGTCTTGGACTGCAAGGAGTACATGGGCACCATACACTGACAGGACTAGCCACACCGCCAGCCCCCGGAGCATCAACCCCGCCTCTGCAGGAGAACAAGGAAGGGTTCCACGGCTAAGGCATACAGCTGGCCCTACAGCAGGCAGCCTTGATACACTCCTCTCCTGAACGGGATGGGCTCCATCAGGGTCCTGTTCATCTTGACCAAGCACTCTGCAGAGGCTTACAGCACCTGGGAAGCCCACATGAAGTGGGGCCTGAAGCCAAAGGTGCAGTGTGCCCATGAAGTACCCATGATCCACTGTGTCAAAAGTCTTCTTCTGGCCCAGGAACAGGAGGGTGAAAGATGGGACCCCTGATGCGCTAGCTCAAGGAGGTCACAAACAGGTTGGTGAAGATGGAACATCCGGGCACCGTGTACATCTGGTCAAGTTGAACTGCAAGCACAGCAAGATAGCCTCTGCTGCCACCTTGCAGTCTGTGCAGAGGAGGGACATGGGACACCAATTCCTCAGCTCACAGGGATCCCCCTTCTTTGGCAGGAGGGTCAGCATGGCCCTGCAGCACAACAAGGGGAGCGCCCCTCTTCTCTCAGATTTCATCCAGGCCACAGCAAGGTCTGGGCCAAGGACATCCCAGAAGGCCTGGTAAAACTCCACAGTCATCCCGTCAATGCCTGGCCCCTTGTTGCTAGTCATCCAGCAGAGGACAGCTGAAAAGTCATCCAGAGTGAGAAGAGCTTCCAGTCAATCCCAGTCCCCCACACTGACCTGTGGGAATCCCTCCCACAGGGTCTGACAGGCTTTGGCATCAGTCAGATCCAGGGAGAAGGGCTCTTTATAGAAGGCCTGCTTGCACTGGCACATCTCACTTGGATCCATGAGGGAGGTGCTATCACCCACCAGAAGGCAGTTGATGTACTTATTGGCCCCCCACCTCATCTCCCAGGGCATAAAAAAAAATGAGAGCTGCGGTCCATCTCCCAAAGGAGCTGAATTCACGAGCAGACGAATGCACCATGGGCATGGTGGTCATCCAGAGCACAAAGCTCTTCCTGCCTCTCCCAGTGCTCTCTGCAGAGGGATGGATTGTTTGTGTCAGTGGCCAGGAACCTCTCCAGCTCTAGCACTTACCACTTGAGCCACTCCCAGACAACCTCCCTCTGCCGAGTGTGTCCCCGAATGTAGATGCAGGAAAAAAGCCAGATGTGCAACTTCCCCATGTCCCACCATCTCCAAACTGAGGGGAAAGTTGCCCATTGCTCCCATCAGGCCAGCCAGAACTCCCAGAAGGCATCCCTGAAGCCCACATCCTCCAGCAGACTGTCATTTTAAATGGCAGTAGGATGACACCAGATGCCCAGGCCCTAGCATGGCCTGGGCCCAGACAAGGTGGTGATTGCTGAAAGGAGTCAGCTGCATTCCAGAGGAGTGGGCTCCGGAAAAGTGCAGCAAAGAAATATAAACCCAGTTCAACCAGGAGTGGCATGCCTGGTCCTCCCCTACCCTCCCATAATTGAAGGAAGTGGGGTCAGTAGGATGACAGGCATACCAGAAGTCCATCAGGATCTCCCCAAGGACACCCATGGCGGCCGCATTCTGCTCCCTGCCTGCGTGGTCTCATGTGTCTAGGATGATATTAAAGTCCCAGCCAAGGACCAGCCACTTGGTGGAAAAAATCTGCCAACTCTGGTTCCCTCACAGAGGCATACACATTCAGAAGGTTCAGGACCAGCCCCTGCACCTGAACCCAGAGGTGCAGTAGGTGGTCCAGCATCACCACAATGTCCTGGAGAACCTCCATCTGCAGGCCTTGGGAGAACAGGTAGCTATCTGGCAAGAGGTGACCGGGAGGTGACTAAAAAAAGACCCTGCCTCCCCAGTCCAGCTGCCAATTAGGCATGTCAGCTGGAGTTGTCTGGGTCTCCTGCAAGAATACCATGGAGTATCCTCCCTCCCGAAGGAAAGAGAGCACCTGGCACCTCCAGAGACCCTTTCTGCAGCTGTGGACATTGAGGGTCATGATCATAAATGACCTCATGTTGGGGTGTAGTAGATGGTTCAGCAGGGGCCTCGTGCAGCTCAATGCCTGGTGTGGGGCCTGACAGCTTGTGTAGCACCCTCCCAGTTGTATAGAGGGTGTCTATGAAACTGTGGGCTGGCCTATAGATCTGGGCATTGTAGCATTTGGGCTCCTTGCCTCCCCTGCAGCAGTCCAAGCTGGTGGACCAACAGGTGTAGTTGCAGTCAAGAAATCCAAGTAGCTCACCCCTGGGGACCACCAGGACTGAGAGGTCTGCAGGCTCCATGGAGCCTGCTGGTTCTTGGGCATCCTCTTCCTGATCCTGGGGCTTAGTGGGATCCTTAGGCACCATCTGAACCCCCCAGTACACCAAGAACCCAGACTCTGGTTGGGATTGGGAGAGCTCTGCAGCCCCTTGGAACACAGATGGGGATAAGGGTGGGGGTGGGGCTCCTTCACAAGATGGTAGGGGAGAGTTGGGGCCCTGGGGGAGTCTGTGCAGGGTACCCGACAAGATCAACCATTTGATTAAGGGACCCCACCATGACCCCTTTTGGTGTGGGACAATGGGGCATGCTGGAGGTTAGATTTCTCTGGGAGGAAGAGTCCCATCAGGCACTGGGGTGGCTTTGGCATCTACCTCAGGGGGGGCCTGGAAAAGGGACCTCCTTCCTCAGGACTCATCAGGGTGAGCCCCAGGGCCTCTGTACCCCCACCTCAGAGGGAGGAGGCTCTGCTGATGGGCCTTCCTTTGGGTAGGCCTCAGCCTCAGCACCTGTGGTCTCAGGATGTAGACCTGGGTCAGCAGAATGAGGGACTTCCCCCATGGGCTCCTGTTTGGGACTGTCTAGCACCCCAAAACTTCCTCCACATGGATCACTTTTTATCTTTCCTAGGGGTGGGGTGTCAGGCATGGCTGGGCAGGCCCCCAGAGGCTAAGCCACTTCTTCTCCCCATGCAGTAGTCTTGGGAGGCAGTGAAAGGAGTCCTCCATATCAGAGGGCTCCAGCTGTGCCCAGGCCTTCCTATTGCTTTTGCACCCAGAGGGGTCCTGCACCCACTCAGACATGGGGTGGTTCTCAGGTGGAAAGTCTCTAGTAGGAGAAGGTGAGGGTTGGAGGGTGGGGCAGCCGCAATGGGGGCATGAGTAGGGGCAAGGGCAGCCTGCTCCCTCTCTCTCCCTGGTTCCTGCTGTCCTCCCTGAGATTCTGCCAAACTTCATTGAGGGTGGGGTCCCTTGAGCTCATGGGGGTACTCATAGTTGTGGCTGGGGTGCCAGGAGGTGGCTGAGGGGGGAGGGGATCTGGTGGTAGGGGCACCCCTCTTGCCAGTGGGACCTGTGGATGCCCTCACTGCCTGATTCATGGGGCAATCATGATGCAAGAGCCTCAGGTCATGGTACCGGGAGCAACACAGGTCCCCCACTATATAGAAAATCCTCACCATGGCCCCCTGATAAGGAATTACCAGGCACTCCTCAGCCTCCAGCCACACTTCTACCACCAGCTGGATCATAACCCGGTGACAGAAAGAGTGCATGTGGCAGAGGCCAGGGTCTCGGCACCCCAGTGAGAGGGCCACCACCAGGGATTTAATTCTCCACAGGGTTTGGAGCTGGGGGAGCAGGGACCAACTGGGGATATAGGAAGGGACAAATCTGAGGACCACCCTGGTCCCCAGCTCTTCTTAAGGTTTGAGGGGGATGTATTCAGCCTCCACCATGAGCCTCCTTTCCATGCCTTTTGTGTGATTGCCTCTGGAGGCAAGGAACAAGACCCCCTTGCCATGAAAGCGGGAGGCCACCACAATCTTGGAGGGCCTCTGCTACCCGAGCCAGGGCCTGCACCCAGGTCTGTTAAGTGCAGGTTCTCCCACTTGGGCAGTTAGCACTTCACCCCATGCCCGAGGGTGAGTGCTGGAAACGGGGCCCCACCATCCCAGTTGGAAGGGCCGGCGGTGGAGGGTCCAGGCCCCTTGGCTTTGGATTTCCAGCATTACTGTACAGTCCCATTGCCACAGTTATTTTTAGCTGCTCTGGCACAGTAGCAATGAACCACTGTGTAGTAGCATCACCATCACAGTTCATGCCTGGCAATGCTATATCACCATAGTAGTGAGATACAAAACAATAGCTTGTTTTTATAGCAACATAGTATCTCATGTAGATGCATCCAGAGGGATATATCCTGCCCTACTCTTTTAGAGTCTTAGCTGGATGGATGGCTAACTGACATCTCAGCTAGACAGCTGAGGCAGAGAAGCTCTCCTGGCTTATCAGAGGAGTCAAGGAGTGCTTAAAAAAGAAAAATGAGGCTTATGGACAGTGGAAACAATGGGTAGTCACCAAGGAGGAATACACAAGTATAGTCCATATTTGTAGGGAGAGGATAAGCAAGGCAAGGGTGGCAACCAAAACCAGGTTAGCAACCAAAATCAAGGCCAATAAGAAGTCCGTCTTTAGGTATATAGGGATTAGGAGGAAGACCAAAGGAAATGTGGGGCCCTTGCAGACTGAGCCGAGACAGTTGCTAACCGAAAGTCAGTAGAAAGTTGTACTCTTTAATGAATACTTTGTGTTTCTGAATGCAAATGGTGGTCACCCACCTAGTTTCATAGTTTCATAGTTTCTAGGGTCGGAAGGG
>NW_017729003.1:18986811-18995451 GCF_001723915.1 Gavialis gangeticus
TCCCCCTCTCTTTCCTATCCTGTCCCTCCTGTACAGCCTCAAAATAAAACAAAGCTAGTAGACACAGCCTCAAAATAAAACAAAGCTAGTAGAAATGTTTTGAAATTTTTGAAATGTTTTGAGTTTCGAAGCCAGCAGTGAGGTGGTGGGAGACAACCAGGTGCGCAGCACTGTCCCAGGCCCTGCTCCACCACACAGCTGCCACCTGGACCCAGTCCAGTCACATGGACATTAACAAGTCAGGACCTGGATGCTGAAGTGAGCATATGTGTGCACCAGTGCACGTGTGCCCTGGGCTCCCCCAATCCTACCAAGTGGAGCAGCAAGGAGTGAGCAGCCAGCGGCAGCAAAAAGGTAAGCCGGGCAGGGAGAGGGAAGGGAGAGCTGAGGTGGGCCAGCTGTAGGAAATCAGGAAGAGGTTTTTTTTTCCCCCTCCCATCCCTACTTAGATGCACCGGACAGGAGTCACACTCCTGAGATGGGTGAACAGGCCAGGCAAACACTCTTCCAGGCCAGGAACTCTTCAAGGGCACTCCAGAGTTTGCACAGGAGTTCACACAGGAGGGAGAGCAGAAGGGGCCTGAGACTCCACACATCAGAGTCAGCGGCTTTGGACAGAGTTGTCAGAGTCATCAGGTGAGTGCACATAAGGGTCTTTAATGGGGGTGGTGACTTGGAGTGCAGCCAGGGACCCTGCCCTGATGCTGGCTCCCACCCAGGGCTCCACTGAGGCCTCCACCCAGACGGAGCCATTGGGTGGATTGGTGGCACCTGGGCCCCATTCCTGCAGGGGTTGCCTGGCAGGCCCTCGGGGACCCGGGGGTAGGAGAAGGGCTGGGACTCTCCTCACTTGTCCCACATGTGCTCCAATTGAGGCCCTGGAGGGGCAGGTGAGGGAACTCCTAGAGGCCCTGGCAGCAAGCAGGCTGCAGGGTATCAGGGTGATTGAGGAGGAGATTGATGGGTACTTCCATTCTCTGCAGGTTCACATGCCTGGAGGGAAAGAGACACAGGAGGGAGTTCATGCAGTGGGATGGCAGACAGTCATCTCAGGGGCTAGACATTGCAAGGCCAAGGCAACTTCCTCAGTGCAGCTGGAGAACAGATATGAGGCCTTGGCATAGTGGCAGAAGGGCACCTCTGTTTCTCCCCATAAACTCTGCTCTGTGACAATTTGGTTAGAATGGACCCAGCAGAGGATACACACCTTACCCTATCTCTTTAGGTAAGCCACCTGGGGCATGGTCCTAATGGACTTCCCTGAACCCCATGGGTCCTGCACCCCTTGTGGGTCCAGTTTCAGAAGAGATGCCCTGGGACACTCCAATCTTATGAGCTATATGGGTGGCTCCAACCACCCCTTTACCATGCCCCAAGCCTCACAGATGGTACCAACATTGTCTTGACTAGGCCTTTCTTTGATTTGGGCCCCTTTGTCCTCCCTGGGCTCTCCACAGCCCAGTCTTCATGCCTCCCTGGTGCCAGGCTCTCTGAAGCCCTGTCTCATTCTGCACTGTCCCTGGTGCCAGGCTCTCTGCAGCCCTGTCTCTGCACCCCTCATTCCATGCCCTCACTGGCACCAGGGTCTGTGCACCCCAAATGCTGCACCCTCTCTGGTGCCTGGGTCCCCACACTGTAGTGGGCCCCCACTGAGGCCTTCTCCTTCCCCAAATAGCCTCACCCAAACCACCAATGTTATAAACAGCAAACAAACATAAGCCCCTGGGTTATAACATAATACAAAAGACCAGAATGTGCTCTGCCCCTTTAAAAGCATCAGGCTTTGTCCCTGGCACTAAGTGTCTAGTAGGCAAGGGTACCTGCAGAGCTCATGGAGCCTCATTAGCCCTAGATGCAGCATATCAGGTAGTTTATGCGTCACTGGGCACTTCCTCCCTGGAGGCTCCTTCCCCTCTGGCTGCTAGCAGGGACCTGCCCTCCCTAGTTCCAGCCTGGGGTTTATATGGGCCCAGGGCCCAGGGCCCTGCCCCTTCTGGTCAGCTGACCATGTTCTGGTGAAGGCTAATTTGCCCTCTGGCTTGTTACTCTGGTAACCTGCAACTAGGCTTTTGTCTTTCTCTTTGGGCTCTCTCCCCAGGAAGTTTCTGCTCATCTAGGAATGGGCACCTTAGTGCCCTGCGACACTCCCGCACCAGTAATTTTCACTTCCATGGCTGTGAGCCCCATCAGTTGATTGCAGCTCCAAGCCTGAAGGGTGCACTATGCACTTCTATAGGTGAAAGTTCCAATCACTTGACAGCTCCCAGCCACAGGAATACATAGTGCACCCACTACCCCAGGCTGAGTGCACCAATCACTGACAGGACTCCCAGCCAGGGGAATTCATTGTGCTCCCTCTGCTGGGAGACCCAATAAGCTGACCAATGCTCCCAGTCTCTGAAGAACACAGGAGCTTACTCTGGAGGCTGGAAGCACTGGGCACATGTTCAATTAAAGCTGGGGCGGGGAAATATTTTGGACAGATGGCCGCTTACTGAGTTTTGGCAAGTCATTGAGGGCTGCATGACAGGCAGCCTAGGGCAGATAAATGTTCATTTTCTAAATTTTTTAGGGGCCCTGAGGGCCAGATAGAATGGCCTGGCGGGCGATGTCTGGCCCCTGGGCCACATTTTGCCCATACCCAAGTTAAAGATATGATGAGAACCAGCCACAAAGTTATTCCATATATTTTGTGGAATAACTTTGTCACTTTTTCCTGGTTGTAAAACACCATGAACTGAATGAACATGTGGCCTGGTCACTATTTGAAACATGATGAAACAGATAATCCTGTTTTAAGTGTAACCTGTGCTGAGGAACTTATTGTTATTTATCTTATGCAATTGAAATGTTTCTTCCATTAGCTAGGAAAAGCTTGGGAAAAGTTTGGGATAGTGGAAAAAGAAATAATGAAAGAAATCTTTTCCCTTCTCTAGCTTGCTTCTGGACTCCCTAACTGACAGACTGTTTCACTATCAATGCTGCTATTGGCATTGTTATATCAAATCCTCCAGTCAGTAAACTGAAGAAATGTTTTTGTTTATATTGTCTTCATATGCCTTTCATGCCATTATAGAAGCTGAATAATTCTGCTGAAGATCTCCGCAATTTCATCATATTCTGCCATTAATTTACAAATGATGAGCAATTTTTTCTAGCACATTTTAGAAAAATAGACCTGTGCATTTTGTGGAATTATAACTCAAACATAATTACTGTCATCTTCTTGCTCTCTTGTTCAGGGAAGAGCCAACATTTGTTAGGTTTTTGTTGGTTTTTACAGTCACAGGAAAACTTTCTAAACATCCAATAGGTTAACAGCCTCCAGAGAGATCAATAGATTCTCAGGATCTAGTTCACTTAAAGATTTGTTAATTGCTTACCCCTGTATTAGACATACAACTTATAATGAAGTCTTTGGAGATCTCAACCTGAGGGCACAGTGCTGCATTGTATATTCTAGCAAACTTTTCAAAAGACTGATTGTTGTGGGAAGTGTAAAATCAGCAGTTCCCAAACACATGGACCAGTTCTGTGTGGGGTCACAATAGTTACAACTGAGGTTGAAAACCATATGACACCCCAAATTCTCCCATATATTATCATTTTCCCCTTACATATAAACAGAAGGCAGGGCAGCATGGCACCTTATGGACCAACTTGTTCAGAGAGGCATGAGATTTTGTAAGCTACAGCCTATTTTGTCAGCTACTAAAATGGACTTGCCAGGATATTAAATAGAAAGGAATACAGCCATTTATATACAAGTGATGGGAGGAAAGGGAGGGAAGGTGTTGGCACTACTGAGAGAGCTAAAAACGTATGTTAAAGGGATCAAATATGATAAACAAAGCAGTTAACCCACTGAGGGATATAAGGGTTCTAAAAGCTAGCCCAGATAATGGGATAAAAATCCATAACCTGTATTTAGACCAGGGGTTCTCATCCTTTTATGGATTCAGAAAACTTGTTAGACTCAAGGCACCCCTTGGAAAATGCCAATTCTTAGTTTACTTGTTTTTTTACTAGAGAAAAATAAGAGAATAATTCTCCTGTTGTAAAGAACTCTTTTGGCTCAATGGGTTAGAATGTTTTAACTCTATGAATTTCTATTTGAAATCTCTGGGTGCCTATAGATATGCTACAGGGTGCGGGGGGAGGCGGCATTTTAATGAAAACTCCTCACTGCCACGTGTATTAAGTGCCCTACATTTCAAAATGGCTGTGGGAGCACTTTAACTAAAGTTCACTTGATGAGCTTTAGTTAAAGCACCCTCATGGTGATTTTGAAAAGCAGGATGATTTTGAAAAGAGGCAGTAAGGCATGCTGGAGAGTTCTAATTAGAACACTCAAGCAGACAGTCTGCTCCAATGCATTCTTGTGAGAACACATTGGAGGATGTCTATAGACATCCTCTGGGTTTATCTTGTAAATCATGTTTGCATATCTAACAGTGCTAATATTGCCTGGAACCTTGAAAGATCTCAAGGTATCCTAGGGTGCCCCAGGAACCTTGTTGAGAATCACTGGTTAAGACCATACTCTTAATGCAGTCTGTAGATGATTTCTTGTTCCACAATTTTGTGTTCAAGTTTTTAAATTCTCTTGTTTAAGAACAGTTTCTCTAAAGTCAGTGATGAAACATTAAGGGAGGTTAAAGTGTTCTGCCACAGGCATGTGTGTTTCTCTGCAATTGATGCCAAACCCTATCAATTAAGAGAGCATTAGAATTTGTACCTCAGCTGCTGTTAAATAAGTATCCCTTGGCCTGCAACCACAACAGGGTAAGAGAAAACAACCTGAAGTTTAACCCTGTTTTAGGTAAACTGTCTTAGTTTTGCTCTTACTTAAAGGTAACACACGTAGAAGTCAGTTCCCATGGATCAGCTGACGTGAAGTTAAGTCCTCACCCCTTGCTAACTGAGGGCTTATGATTACTTACTCTGTATAGGATCACAGGAAATTATAGGTTTTATAGGCTCCAGTTGTGACTGGAGACATTTTGGAACTTATCATAAGCAAATGAAAGTATATTTGAAATAAGGATAAGAGAATAAGGTCCTCTGTCTGTTACTGAGAACCTTAGAAGTAGGGCCTGTAGATTATGAAGAAACAAGGGATTTTTAAAGTATTTGAACTAGTATGCCCTAGTTATATATTTATAATAATAATAATAATAATAATGTTATGCAACAGGTGTAATTCAGCTCTAGATTAATTTAATACATTGTACAGTTTAATAAAACAACTTGCCTAACATATCATTATTTCTATTCATTTTAAAAGACAAAATAGTAAAAAAAACCCCAACTATTTAAAATTTGCTTTTAGCAATAATTCAAAAGCACTTTTCCAAGTTTTTAAACACTCATTAATACATTCTAGGAATGTGAACATATTCATCTTTACCGTTTGCTCCTTAATATCTCTCTGGCTGTCAGAGCTTTGATCCTTTAGTAGTGTTTCAGATATGCACACTGCAAAAAATCATGCAATTATTTTTACATTTTTAAATTATTTATGTGCCTCCAGCAAGCTTCAAATCATTATTAGCCTTTTCCCAAATATTGGAGACAGAGGGATAAAAGAGCTTTTTAACAAAAATTTAGTAATGCAATTTGAGACACCTGATTAACAAATCTAATTAATTACTGGAAGGAATATGTAATGATAAAGCAAGAGCATTAGACTTAAATCGAGAAAAAAAGACAACCAATGATTTGCATCTCCTTTACAGCCACAGACCAAATATTGAATATATGACCTGTATACAAATGTTATAAAAAATGCAAAATTACATCTATATAGATGTACTTTGTTCATAAAATTCTTATATGTGCATTTTCCAAATTATGAGAAAACTCCTGCAAACATACACGTGAATAACTTTAGGCACACAATGGTTTTATGGGAAGCTGCTAGTGCATATAAAGAAAGAAGCATAAGTAGTTAAAGGATCAGGTCCTTAGACTTTACTAATTCATTCTACATTATTCCTTAAATTGGAAGTTGGTCCATCAAATGCAGTTACCTGAATGCAAAAAGTCAGTCTCTTTTCAGTTTATGAGTTTGCTCCTGCAAATACTGAGTCTTCCAGCCCCTTAGGAATACACTTAATGGATTATTCATGTGCCCAAAATAAAGTAAAATTTTCAAATGTGTTTCACTGGGCCAGGACCAAAGTTTCAGCACCTTTCAGGATCACAGCCCAAGTTATCACATTTTATTAAAGTTAATAAAAACTGTGGATGCTACAATTATTTTCTTGGCTAATTCAAGAAAAATATTAATAGGAACATTTACCTGCATAATTACTGAAGGTAATTCATTTGAATTATTTTCATACCAAAAGAAAACCAAGTGCAATTTAATGTAATTATCTAGAATGCTGGAAAATTTCACTTGCAATGTCAGTTTCATAGGGAAACAGAAAACCAGCTTCCTGTTCAGATTTATCATCATATAGTGTATATGAAAAAATAAGTTTTATATTAGCTACATGACTGAAGTTGTTCCTTGCATACATAATACCCTTAAGAAAAGAGTCAAAGAACAACATTAGTACATATCAGAATGTACAGACAAATGATAATAGAAAAGAAATCTTGTCTTTGGCTATCATTGCAATAAATTAGAGGTTATCACTGATGCAATATAATTGCCAAAGAAATTCTGTTAGGTATATGTTGAACATAATTGTTCTTTTTCATTCTAAAGTGCAATAGTAGAAAGAAAAACAATTGTGATGTTTACTTGACATGACTGAATTATATATTTTTAAATCACAAAGGACACTATATCTCTTTTAATGTCTTCAATTTCTTTTTGAAATCTCTCTAAAAATCTAAACAAGCTGTTATATAAAGTGTTTTCTTTCTTTCTCAGGAAACAGCTGGCCTCTGAAAAAACATATAATAACTATCCTTAGGGATCTCTATTTTAAGATTAATACAAAACTAAGTAGTACTTTATGATAAATATGCAGGGACACACTTACTAGAACAAAATAATGAGGACTAAATCTCAGGTTTTCCTTGTGAATAACAAATTTTATTATCAAATCGAGTCAAAATTGTCCCTGCACATGCAGATACTTGATGGCTATCTCTGACCACATATAGAGAACAAAATATTTAACTAGGATTTACCATGCAGTTCTGAGGGGGAAAAAAATAATCTTAAAAATCTCAGTAAGACTAAAAGATTTAAGTGCAGGCTATTTTATTTTTATAAGCATTGGGCTTCATTCAGGAAGGTTAGATCACATTAAAATAGTCATTCAATCTAACTCAGTTTGCCCAGGTGCAGAATTTACACTTAGATCAACCTAACTGGGGACTTAAGTGCAGAAGTTCTAGGAAGGTCAGATTGGTCTAAAAATGGCTGACCTAGAATAAAATAACATTCTAGGTTTAAAATGTCACATTTCATTGCATAAGCTATACAACTAACATTAAATCTGAGAAAAGGTAACACTCTTAACTTGTCCTTGTTGTCTATGACCAGTACCCTTTGCACAAATATGCAAGACAATGGCTCAGACAAGACTGGGTTGTGGTAACAAGCCTGCCACAAAGAAAATCAAACTTTGGTAATGGCTTGCAATCCATTAGGCATAAGAGAGAGTGTGGAGCTTGTACTACCAAATACCAGACCCATGCTATAATATAATAACAGTCATGATAACAGTCCTCAACCTTTTACCACACCTAAGCCTAAAAATAACCTAAAAGTGATGGTTAAAATTATTGGCAGAGACCTGGCACACTCATTACATGTATATACCAAAAACTCAGAGAGCAAGCCAAGTGGCCTGGGGAGAAACCTACAAACTACATCTACACCTCAATACAGTTAAGTGTCACTAAAGAAAACAAAACTAAAATATCCACTTCAAAGCAAAGCCTGTAAGGGACTAGAAGAGCCAAGGTATACTGAAAACATGAATGTAAATATATCCTGGTTAACACATTCCTTTTTTGATTAAGACCTATTTCCCAAAACAAACATCCAATACCTGTCTAAAGTTTTATAAATTTCAAAATGTGTATAATGGTAAATCAGTCTATGTGACTGCATCTAACCTACTTCACACCTATTGTCCAATCCTCAGTGCCTCGCATTTGCATTAACACATATTTCTCAAAATAGGCAGTCAATTTCTCAATGTTTATTATGCTAAACCAGTGTATTTTTCTGAAACTCATACCTACTGTATCGAAGGGTCTCTGATCTTCACTATCTTTGATGCAGCTATTTATTAGGCTCCATTGTTAAAATAACTACTGAAAAAGAGTCTTCTGTGATTAACTCCCTAAAGGTACCTCATTCAGTCAATACCTATCCCTTTCAATTCTAAGATCAGCTTGCAAACTTCACATACAAGATACAATTATGATATAGATTCATAGAAGTAGGGTCGGAAAGGACCTTGTAGATCTTCTAGTACGATGCTCTGCCCCAGGCAGGAGAGAAAACTGGCCTCAAATAACCCCAGCCAGGTAGACGTCAAGCCTCCTCTTAAAGACCCCCAGGGTAGGAGCCCTCACCACTTCCCTGGGAAGTTGGTTCCAGATCCTAGCCACCCTGACTGTGAAATAGTGCCTTCAGATATCTAGTCTAAACCTACTCTCTAACAA
>NW_017729003.1:18995547-18997245 GCF_001723915.1 Gavialis gangeticus
CCCCCCCCCCCCATTACCCTATTTTTAGGGTAACAAGGTCTCTCCCAAACCCTGCTGGTTCCCCCTAGTGAGTTTATATGTCAATTCTGTCGTTGCCTGTTTGTTTGGACTTTGATTAACCAACAATCAAGAAGGAATGCTTTGAAGCTATACTATTAAAACAGTATAAAAAGCAAGAAAGAGCTGCCAGTAAGGTGTGTGCAGTCCAGGAAAGATTAAGAAGCCAGCCTGCATCACCCAGGCACAAGTGAATGCCCCACGCTCTGTAAAGCTGTACAAGAACTGCGTCCTGCCTGCATTGGGTAAAGATCTATGTGCAGCTAACATAATACAAGGACTGTAATAGCTTATTTATTAAATATTAAGAAAAAGTCTTTTGTTTTCCTGTCATTTAGTTTTACAGTTTGTTGACAGTTGTTAAAGCAAGCCTTTCTGTTACTCATCAACCAAGTGTTGTGTCAATTCATAAAGCTCTAGGTTAAGAAATTCAGTTTGTAAGTGTAACAGTCCTAAACCATCTTCCTGGAACAACATCCAGGACTTCATATCAGACATAAAGAAAGAATAATTCTGACAAAGCCAGACTAAAAAGATAAAGTAGATTCTGAATCCTCTATACATACTTGATACAGAGAGCAGGTATAATCGGCAACTATGACAACTTTCTAACTAGAAATGGGGGGATTCAAATTTCCCCTTTTAAAATTCTACACAATTGCATTACTTTCCCAGCCATCCTATTGCATCCTCTATGGCAAAAGGCATATTCTAACATTAAAACAGGAGGCTCTTGTTTTATGACAGGATCAGATTCATTGTAAGGGATATGGAATGAGTTAACAAGGAAGGAAGATAAGATATGCTAGCTAGAGAGCATGTGGCAGGGAGGAAGAAAGAAGCTGTTCATTAGTCCATACTCAGGAAGACTATCACTTGGGGCTGAGGAGTAATTGTCCACACTTGATAATGGAAAAAGGGAAACAAGGTCTTCCTCAGAAGGGAGGGAGGCAGCAGGAATGGAAAGCAGAATGGCCCATAGCTGTGAGAGAAAGCCCTGTGGAGGAATGGAGCCCTCTCAAAAGGAAGGAGAAAAGAGGGAAGAGAAAAACATGCTGAAGAATCCTGGTTTGGGATTAGATTTTCAGTGAAAAGCCCAGGGATGGGTTATCTGGATGGACTTCATTTGCCCTCCTAGACTGGCTACTTCTGTGGCAGGAAGCCACCTTTGTTTCTCCCCAAAATCTCTGTGCTGTGACAATTTGATTAGGATGGGCCCAGCAGAGGAGACACACCCTTGCCCTATCTCTTTAGGTAACCTGAGATGGATACATTCCTGAGGGAGGGGGGAAACCTGCTCCCTTTGCCTACGGGACTGGTATCAGCTACCTGGGTGAGGGGCTTCTACCTAGTGGGCTAGAGTCTGCCCAGCAACTAGTGATGTATTTCAAATTGGTTGGCCAACAGCCAACAGGTGCTGGCCTCCATTGGACCAGGTGAATGAGGTCACAGGGGATATATAAGTTAAGACTGCCCTGGAGGAGGGGGCAGCAGCCATGTAGGGGACTCAGACTTAGAGAGGAATTTACCATCTGAAACTGGCTCTCTCCCCCATAACTCATGAGTGAGGAATGGCCTACCTCCAGAGGGAATCTCCAACAGCCTCTGGATGATGCTTGTGAGTAAGCTAGTCGAGATCTG
>NW_017729003.1:18997332-18998640 GCF_001723915.1 Gavialis gangeticus
TCTAAATTATGCCTAAGAAGCCCCTTTGGTCTGCAAACTAAGGGAGACTTTCCTTTTTGGCCCCCGATTTAGGGAAGTGCCCCAAGTGTCTGTACTGGGTCGAGTACCCATAGGACTATTAGGCCTGTGTTTCCCCGAGGACACAGGGCCGAGAGTCCCCTCTCGGGGTGGTGACAGCTTACGTTAGCCCCAGGCTAGCGAGTGTGATCCAGGAACGGGGGCAGCTGGACACAAGGCACCCCTAGGGAGGCACTCAGAGCCCGGAAGGTGGTCAGGCACAGTGAGGTGGGTGGCTCAAAGCAGGAGCACCCCCTACTAGCCCACCACAACTTCTACTGCAGGCTGAAGGACTGCCTGACCCAGGGCTGTAAGAATGCCCTGAGGTGGCATATGTTGTGTTAAGTTGGGAGCTGGATTTTCAGTTTGTTTTCTCACTGGTGGTTTGGGTTCGGTACTGCCAGGAGAAGGTCCCAATAGTGCCTGAAAACATAAGAAGGTCTTGAGCCCTGCCAGGGGCTGCAACCATGTAATAAGCCCTTAAGGTGCTGAGTAGTGAGACCAAAGCTCAGAATTGGATGAGATCTCTCTCAGGGATCCCAAGGGCAGCTTCCCTTTTTCTAAGTATTTATTTACATCAAGCTGTGGCAGGTAAGGAGAAAGGGAGAGTACTTAAGGGACTGAGAACACAACAGAAGCAGGGTGACTCCTGGGTCCTTGCCCATTAGAAAAACCCATCACCAATTTCTGTTAAATTCCCACCTTAAAAAAAAAAAAGCAGATTTTATTAATATTAGATCTCATCATTTCACCTATATTTTCTCAGTCTTGGTCTTCCATCAACAGTACTTAAATTTTCATTTTACTCATTCAAATTGTAAGGAAGGTAGTCCGTTTTTTTCTAGCAAGTTAACTGCTGCCAATGTTTTCTTTAAAGCTTCCCAAAATAGTACATTATCTTAAGCTACGTCTTCTATAGCAGTGATAACAGTCAATTTCATGGTCCACCAGCTTGCTTTACTCATACTGTATTACATGAGAGATTATATTATGTTATGCAACAATCTACATGGGACTCTTGTTGTACAGTAGCTGAAAAATACTGCTCAATAGCACATCACAACACTCATTATGCTAATATACTACTGTGCAGTATTATTAGGCTACTGTGCAGTAGCATCACTTAAAAGATGTTTGCCAGTGCTACTGCACAGTAACTTCAGTTACTGTGCATTTATTTAGTACTTGCTTATACAACTACTAACTAAATGCGCAGTAACCACTGCATAGTAGTGTCTCATGCAGATGCAC
>NW_017729003.1:19003640-19014762 GCF_001723915.1 Gavialis gangeticus
AACACTCATTATGCTAATATACTACTGTGCAGTATTATTAGGCTACTGTGCAGTAGCATCACTTAAAAGATGTTTGCCAATGCTACTGCATAGTAGCTCTGGTTACTGTGGATGTATTTAATGCTTGCATAATCAAGTACTAAATAAATGCACAGTAACCACTGCACATTAGCATCTCATATAGACATTCCCAATACGTAGTATTACATCTTCAGCAGTAACGTATAAAAATTACTATACATTAAACTTGAGGGTGTTATAGGCAGTGTACTTTGTTGGTTGAAAGTCTCCAGATCAGGAATAGTGAATTAGAAGCACCTGTAGTATAACAGCAACTTGACAACATAGCAGCTTTTTCAAGAATCTAATTGACTTGCATTATCCTGCTGAATATATTTGAGAAAACTTTGTAATCATACAAACATATTTGAAATTTGCATGATTAGTTCATGTTTAACAAAGCATTTAGTAGACTGGTCTGTAAGAAATGGAATGATTTAATGCTGTTTATAATGGAGTTATCTTAACTTCATATTTTTATTGTTTATTTTAACTTTTATTTACAAATGTCTTTTAGAACTAAAGAAGCAATAACAGCTGCAGGGCCCATTCAGCAGTGGCTAGAATCTGCGTCTAAGCCATTGGAAGCAACTGGCTTTTCTTGCACAAAAAAAGCAAAGCTTTGAAAGAGCAAGACAAGGTAGGGCCTTATAATGGATGGTTGTTTTCATACAGCAGAAATCCTTCTGTCTGGGTGATTTCAGTGTATCAATATAAAATAAACAAAATGGTCCATAAATTAAACATCATTTTAATAATAGAACTTTGAAACTGGTAGGATTTTTTTATGCACATACAATAGCTTGAAACCAAATCAGAAAAACTGCATCTTCAGATTTTACTCTCCCAAGGCTTATAATAGAATGAGGTACCTGATCAGTGAACACTAGAAAGTAGTCTGATAAATACTAATGGCTTAAGGCATATGCACTCACATTATATAAATAAATAAAACATGAGCTTCCGTAGGTTGAGGCTCAATTCATAAGATGCTGGGAAGCGATGTGCACAAAGCTGCAAATAAGAAGGAGAGAGAAATTTGAATTTGGAATTCAACCTATATATGCAAATTTGTGCAACCATGGTTCTGGTCATATCATTTTGGTCCTGTTAGTATTATAAATATTCGCAGAAACATTTTCCTGAGCAAATTAGCATCCAGGGAGCTTAAGAATCAATTTTCCATAGGGTGACAATATATCCCCATCTCAAAATGAGACATGCTGGGCATACGTTCACAGGATGCTACATCACCTTAGTGATGAGCTACAATAGTGTAGCGTTGGCAGGCATGAACCATGACACCAATGCTATTGCACAGTAGCAATGAGCTACTGGGACTGCCAAAGCAATGCTATTGCACAGTAGCAATGAGCTACTGTGTGTTGCTGGGACTGCCAAAGCAAAATGTACTAAATGACTGTGCAGCAACAACTGCACAGTCAGGCACACACGTAGACATGCCCTCCCTCCCCACTCCACAAGGTAAGGATGGAGCCATTCTAACCCACAGTCCTTTTCTAACTTGGTCAATCCCATTTTCACTGGGACAGTCTCATTTTAAATATCTGCCCTGGACATTCCACTGAAAACCAGAAAAAAACCCCCCCATTCATTTGCCCAAAGTGATAGGGCACTTGGGATTTGAGCTGACCCAGCAAAAATGGGACACATGTTCATCTGACTGAACAGCAGCCTATTCATTTTTCCAGCTGTGACTCATCTTAATTTTTACATAGCTTTTAAATGACCCAACTTTTCAGCTAACATAGGTTAGGATTTATGATTTTTCTGAAATATTCATATTCTCAAGACAGAAAGTGTAATCTAAAATAGTTGCCCAAACCAAGGAATAACCATTTGACCAGCATGAATCAATATAACAGTCCAAAACTAATCAGTGTCTCCTGTTCAGTAAACCTGCCCAGGTATATTACCCTGTACAACATCAAGCTTATTCCAAGCCTCCTCTCATCCTGGTAATTTCTGCTTGTAGGTTTCTGATACAAAACAAAAGGAGAAAATAAACATGAATCCTTAAAATCAAGAGAAAGCTGGACAAGCTATTGTGTATTTATCTTTCTTTATTAAACTTCTTTCTTTGAAAGGATAAGGTTTATTTGTTTAGTAGCTAGCCTCCATATTAATTAGATTATGTAAAACCTATTTTCAGTGTGTACAGAAAGGATGTTTACTTTTTTGTATTAGCAGTCAAGTCTACATAAACTGTAGGTCACCTCAAATATTGAAGCTCGCACTGCCATAAATGTAACATTTTTTTTAAGTTTCCTGTAGGAAGCACTATTAATTTTATAAAAATAACCTGTTTTTTCTTCTTGCTTCTCCCAATTTATCAGCTTATATTTCTAACTATCTTTATGCAAGTAGGGGGGTTACTGTTAATGAAGAACCATTACTACTTAATGAGCTAATTACATATTGTCAGCATTTGTTTCAGTTAGATTATGTACAGGCATACCTCGTTTTATTGCGCTTCGCTTTATTGTGCTTCGCAGATATTGCATTTTTTACAAATTGAAGGTTTGTGGCAACCTTCATTGTTGTCTTATTTTAAGAAATTGCCACAGCCACCCCAACCTTCAGCAACCACCACCCTGATCAGTCAGCAGCCATCAACATCGAGGCAAGACCCTCCACCAGCAAAAAGATTACGACTTGCTGAAGGCTCACATGATGGTTAGCATTTTTTAGCAATAAAGTATTTTTTAATTAAGGTATGTACATGTTTTTTTAGACATAATGCTATTGCACACATAATAGTATGCAACATAAGTATAGTGTAAACATAACTTTTATATGCACTGGGAAACCAAAAAATTCGTGTGACTCACTTTACTGCGATATTCGCTTTATTGCGGTGGTCTGAAACCGAACCCGCAATATCTCCGAGGTATGCCTGTATATTGATTTTCTGTGTGGGCTTTCTGATAAGGAAGCTTTATCAAATTATTTGATACAGTAGAACGTTTTACGTGGTCAGAAGGTATCTGAAGAGAACAAGAAAGAAACCTCTTCCTTTACTCAATGTGCATCCAGAGTTAAGACAGTAAATGAAGCACACTGCACGTGAAGTGTTTTTACAGTTCACACAAATATTGAAAAGTATAAGGCAAAATGACATGGTTCCCCCATCATTCAGACACTTGAAAATAGAATTGTTTCTTATGATTCTGACAAAACCAGCAGCTGAGAATAGGGGACATCTCAAATATGAATCACATAAAACTTCCCATTATATAACCCCTGATCCTGCAAACACTTAAGTACATCCTTAATTTTTCTTAGGTGGATGCTTCCACTGGCATCAGCAGAAATGTTAACAGTAGTAGATATTTGCTTGCTTAAGTGATTGCTGGTTTGGGACCTTAGCAGGCTGGGCTGTAACAGCATAAGGAAAACAGGGAAGAAAAGTCTATGTGAGCATATAACCCCCAGAACTGGGACTTATTTTCTCCATAGGTTCTCAGTTTCTTTGCTGTTGGCAATCGAAGCCCTCTGTACAAGACAAATTACACATGATTACATGAAAGTTGATGTCCCCAGTGGACTTAGGGGAGTGTTCTGCAAGAAAGCTAGTCAGTGAAAATGTAAATTATCTCATCCAATGTACTAAATGCCCTGATGTAAAATACATAGGGTGAATATAATACCTTCAAATACCTGGAGGGTGAATATAGAAGGGATGGAGGGTTTTTCTCTGTGGCCATAGTGGCCAGGACTAGAAGTGATGGCTTCGAGCTGCAGCACAGGAAATTTAGTTTGGAGATTAGAAGGAACTTTCTGCCTATGAGAGCAGTCAAGCATTGGAATAGATTACTTAGAAATCGTGAAATCTCCATCCCTGGAAATAGACAAGAGCAGGTTGTAGAGACAGGTGACTGGGATGATGCAGTCAGGGACAATGATCTCTGTCTTGAGCACAGGGCTGGCAAAATGATGCTTATGAAGTCATCTTCAACCCTACTTTCCTATGATTCTATTACATTTCCTACTCAGTCTGGAACACACACCATAAAATCCTGCACTACCACTAAAGTCTGTTATGGCTTTCACTTGTTTATTGTTTGACATATTTGGATTGAGTCTGGTTGCAAGCTATTTTCCTGTGGGAATGGGAAAGAGAGTTGATATTCAGAAAGTTAACAGCCACATAGAAAGAATGCATAAGAAAATTTGAAATGTCAGTTTGTTGAAGGATCTTTCAGCAGGTAGCTTTATCATGTATTGAAGTAATTTGTCATGATGTAGTGAAATTAAAAATTCCTCTATTAAAAGTCCACAGAATGAAATAATTTTGAAGTGTTCTATTATTCTCAAGCAGATGCATATCTTGAAATTCACCAGAGAATCAGGGGGGTTTGATATTTTCTCCATAAATTCTTAAACAGAAACAAACTCTGTAGCATCTCAGAAAAGGTCATTTATAGAAATCACTTTGTTATGCTCACATACACACACAACAACAACAAAAAATCAATCCATGCGAATTAGGCTTGATGGTGTCATTAATCTAATCTAGTGTTTGATTGGCTCTGTGATTTGTTATCTGGTAGTAAAGGTGAAAGAAATAATATGACAATTCAAAAGAGACTAGAAGTTTCCCTTTCTACTAATTGAAGCTTACTTCTTATTTTATTCAACTCAGCTGTTTTTCAAATTTAATTCACCTTGCTCAGTCCTAAATATATTTCAATATATTGTCAACTGTTAGGTGGTTGAGCACCCAAAATGTATATTTTATTTTTAAAATGCTAACTAGCACAGTGAAGGCATATATATTCATTAAAAGGAAATCATGTCCTACAACCTCAGTTGACTAACATCACTGATAATTAACTTCTTTTAAAATAAAAGACAAGTTAAATTTTAAAAAAATTAAAAAACAAGGTCTCACTGGATGATCAGATTACATTTCTAACATGTGCTGTACCAGCAGTTTCACATCCTTATAGTTTCAGGCATCTCTAATATAGTTAATTAGCCAGTAACTGAAGGCTATTGCAACATACATGCAAGACAGAAGAATTAACATGCATCAGTCAAGTATTATTTCTTCAAGTATTTCTTTAAATAACAAATTGTCATGACCAGGTATACATAAGAGTTAGCACTTTGTCTATCTTTACATTTATAATATACATTCCAGCAAAACTCAAGAAAGCAATCATTGAATTTCACTCTCCCATATTTGAGAGTATTCATTTCTCAAAAGGAGGGAAGGAAGGGGAGGAAACTGGCAATCCAAGTGGAACTTAAGCAGATTTTGACACTTAAGTCCCAAACTGCAGTCTCTACTCAGCTGCTGCCTAAAAGTCTCTGAGAACATCTACTCAAGACATGTACTCTGCAGTTGACTAATTAAGTGAGGAGTAAAGCATCTCAGCATCTACACATGCACCCCTACTAGGGTGCACAAACTAATAAGCCCCACCACAGAATAGGACTTGAAAATACTGCTGCAGCATTTTTTCATGCACAGCAGCACACATGTAGATGCTGACTGGGGCATGAGGGTGCTTCAGTGCCAGGGCTCCCCATTGGCTAACTCTTTACTGAGGCACCGTTGTGCCCCAGCCAGCCCTTCTGCAGCACATTAAACCTACTCAGAGTATCCCTGGGCTGGCAAACTGACCCCCTCTCCCCAGTAGGGCTCCCTGCCAGCTGGGCTACTGCAACCCAGCTCAATGTGCTGCAGTCCAGGTACATGCACAGATATGTTCCCAGGAGCTTTCTTGAAGCAATACACTGTGGAGCAATAAGCGCCACGGTCTATTGCTGCCCTTAAGGGCATGTGTAAATGCATCCCATCTCAGTTCTTTGAAAGAAAGGACACAGAAACCTGCCTTAACAAAAGGCTTCTGAACATTGGATCCCAAATTCAACAGACACACCCACCCTAATTCAGAAACTTAAGCCTTCCCAAAAGGTAAGATTTAAGACACTCTCCTATCCTTAGAGTTTCTTCCAGCCCAGGTCTGAACTGCTTCCCACTCAGGGAACCTGTGCGCCAAACACAGGAGTTCTGGATCCCACTGTGGGACACGGGGACTTTTTGCTTGTATAAAGAAATAGATAAAAATGGAGGGGAGGGGGTAAAGCCTTTAATGCTCTAATTTCATTTGCATGGTATGACTCCTGAAACAATCTCATAAGAGATATAAAATACAGCTTTATGGCACTACTAGTGCTGGAATAAATCTATAAAATTTTCAAAGATTTAAAGGGCAAAAAAAAAAATGTTCCTTGCAAAGAACTATGAGCTACAAAATCTGTGGCAAAATAATTTTATTTGGTTGCTAAGTGCTTAAGTTACATTTTGTATTTTGCTAGGATACCACTATGTGCACACCCTGAGTGCACACTGCTAAATTACATACCAAGCATACATCAGCATACATGCATGAGCTACTTAATTCAATTAGAGCAACTGCACCATATTATTTTATTAGTGAGTTATTCCCACCAAGCACCTGAAATACTCTGAGCTTGTTCTCAGTTCTACCATATGGCAAATACCTACTAGCTGGAGAACATTGCCATCTGCACACTCCTTTCAGCAGTTCCTTAATTCTTAATTCACACTCTGCTTATGTAGAAACAGCTCCAGCCATATAGTAAGGGTATATTTGATGACCCTGTACCTCTTCATGCTAGAACTTCTATTCCATAGAAGACTTTAATTGGACAAGTGTTATTAATGGAAAGGAGGATTTGGTACACTATCCATTGTGTTTTTAAATATTGTATTTGATTGTACAGAGAGTGAATATAATTTTTTCCCCAGAGAGTATTTCTAGTTGGTGGATAAAAGATGGAGCAGATAGTTCCCTGGCTCTATCTCTAATGGATTCCCCTGAGCCAGTAAGTATAATTTTTTATGAGGAGGAAAAAGTAAGACCAGTAACTAAAGTTAAAATCATATAAATCAAGCAAGTCTTCACATTTCCTACAATTTGATTTTCCAATTACTTTTTTTCAAGAGTTATGTTTTTGCAGCAGCTGCAAATTCTTAAAATGATATTGTTAACAGAAAATTCTCTTACTTCAAAATCTCATGCTATTTATTATAAAAAAAGATAAAACATATTTTCTTTGTATCTTTATTTGCAAATGTAGCAGGAAACACTTTTGAAATACTAGAAATGAATAAACCACTATAAATGAAACAAATATAACTTTGAACTGACTTCGACTGAAACTTGCATTGAAGGTCTTGGGAAAGCTTATGACTTTTTGGCCAAATTACCTGGAATATCTATAATCTGGTAACAGCTATATATTTGTACGTGGTTCTATATACCATAAATAACTCTGGTTAAACAGGTTGTGTTAAATGATTTAATTAATGATTAAATTATTAATGTTACACCAAGCAAAAATTATTTGGAAAAAGACTTTTTGCTATTTTAAAAACTATTGGCTATTTTGGATGCTTTCAAAAATGTCATTCAATATCTATGTAGAGGAGAAAATGAACTGGCCAAGCAACAATCAGAAAATATTTAGTGAATGCCTTTGACCTCTATAGCAGAACCTGGCCCCAGGGACAGCCATGATGTCCCCTGGTGGCCACACAACTCCTACCCCAACAGCTTCTTTGGGGTACCCTCTGTTTTTGCCTCACCTGCCACACCTTGATGTATCTTATAATGTATGGGGAGGCTGCCCCCAGGGTTGCAAAATGAGCCTCAATCCCTCAGTCACTTGGTCCTTCCGATGCACAGCTAGCCTGAATCCTGCCCTTGGGGCACCAAATTGTGTCCTTCTTGGCCCTATCAGCACCTTGATGCAATAGTTGCCTCTTGGGCTATATAGTGTTGTCTCCATTCTCCCCTATATCCATGCCCCTGCCTCACAGATGTTACTGCATATTCATTCAGAGAGAGTCCCCTGACTTCTTAATGCTTTGTCTGGGCCTCAGCCTTCCCAGCTGCGGCCGTTTTATTATGGCTGTGATCCCTGGCTCAAGTCTGCTACCCCAGACCTTGAATCCTGGGCCCCAGCCCCATCTTTCATTCTTGTGCTCTGAAACAGCCCTCAGGCTTCTGAGCTCTTGATTCCATTTGAGAGTGCTGACAGCACACAGCCCTGAGCCCTCAAGGTCCCAGACACCAGACAGGCTACTGTGACAAAGTGCCCCACCAAGCAACCCTCCATGGCCTCCATAGTTCCCCCATAGTCACAATCCAGTCCTCCAGTATCTGGGTTATTAATCACAACATAAACACAAGCAAACTGCTTCACAAACTAAAAGTTTTCCCACTCTGAGTCAAAGTCCTCTATAAGCCATACCTCCCTTGGAGCTTTCTCATCACACCCTTCTTGGGTGATATGGGTGCCTGTCTGTCTCCTGCAGCCCTTCATTCTCAGGAGCTCCTCTCCTTGCAGCATGCAGGGTCAGATTGCCTACTTACTATTAGGCACTGGTCTTATGGGCCCCAAAACCCCACCTCTCCAGCTACACACAAAGATTTCTGCTTTAGCTTGATGGCCAGCCTACCCTTCTCTCCTGCAGTGGAGTGTTAGCACAACTGTTTGCAGTATTTGTTCCTCTGCTGCCTGGGGGCTACCCATTGCAATGGAGCTAAGTCCCCAAAGCAAGCTTAACTTGCCTCACTTTCCACTTAAACTAACAGAAGCCTCTAGCTCCCTATTACACCAACCATCAGGGCACTTATACACCCACTACCCAGGGTTGCACTAATTCATCCCACACTTATGAGCACATATTTGTCTTATTGGACCTCTAGATATACCATGAACCAAGCCAGATTCTTTCTTTCTTATTGCTTATGAAGGGAATACCACTCACCCACCCACAAAACAAGAATAAACCATATTTATTGGGTGCATATTGGGTTGGGTCTTCCATCTTCCGCACAACAAGCTGAAAGTTGGACCAGTTAGTTACAAAAGGTAAAAGATTTTATGCCAGAGACACAGGCACAAACATCTCTGTGTCAATTTGTGGATGGTATGTTGCACATAAGATAGAGGAAGTAAGTAGACAGTGCACATGATTAATGTAAGCACGGGACCCAAGAACATACAAGCATTCTCAATTGGTTGAAAGATGAAGGCAGTTAGAAGTTTATATACATAAAGTCGCTGTCATTCTCTGAACAAGTTGATCTAGTACAGACAGAATCTCTGGTTGGAAGTTAAAGAAGGTCAGGCTACGTATCTTTTCTTTGTTAAACTGAATAGTCTTACATCATCCACACAACAGCTTATATTTAAAAGAGTCCTCTTCCCATCATCTGCTGGCATTAGTTTAATAAACTTGAAACCTGCCACATTAACCTCATCCCTGTCCATTTCATTGCATCAGGTTATTTTACAGCTTTAATTATTAGTTTATGGGACCCGTTTGACATTTAACAAGTCAGCATCAATTTAAAAGTGTATGGAGATGCCATTATTCATCAAGAATTTGTTTAGCTCTTAAATTGCAGAGCAGGCTAAGCAAACTACAAATATATTCTCCACTCATATAATCTGCATACAATTCCAGTGCACTGCTCTTACTGTTCTGAATTGCCCAGCAAATTCTTAAATGCATTTTATAGCAATGGGAATTTTTCACAAATGGTAATATGCTTAAATATTTATTCAGGTCACACATTGGTCTTACATTCAATGAAAAATAAAAAGTAATAAAAACCTATTTAATAATTCACTAGATTTAAAAAGGGGCTACTGTATTACTTTGTATTGGACTCTGGTTTAGGGACTTCATTATACTACTCTCAATTAAGAAGCTTTTTCAGTAACAGGTGGTTGTATATCAGAACATCTGTTAATAACTCTCATTTTATGGAGCTATAGTACATATACAAGTATTCAGGATGCAGCACTATAGCAGTATTGCATTTCTAAGTAGAAGTCCATAGATTCTAACCAGGCAGAGGCATTCATTATAAAGGTTATAATTGTACATGGCATTCCAGAATAGCGAACACCCTTTTCACTGCCTACAGCCACTGTTGCATAAATTGCTAATTTTGTCCCCTGGAGGCTAGTCCAATTCACCTCTAGAAGAGAGTCACACTTTCAGGCTTGGTCCAACTCTATTTTATTGCTTGCAAGCAGGCCGACAGAGGAGCTTGTTGCTCAGATCAGTGTCGACCCTAAACAAAGAGCGCGCACGGCTTTTATTGAGCTAGCATTTTCTTCAGTTGACGTGTTACATTTTGATTGGTCATTTCAAAACAAAACCTGAGCAACCTATAAGACATGCGTAGTGGGCTATCCTGTACCATGTGGGTGGAAAATTACAGAATGCAGGGGTTGATACTAAAACAAGGAACAAAGAAACATAGAGAAAAGTATCTATTTTCACTACACCACCTCTCCACCCCACTCCCTGTGGTTTATAAGGAGTTTGAAGTTTAACAATGTGATCCTTTGCATTGCTGAGCTTTTCCATTTACAGTAGAGCTGTTGATGGGGGAAAGGGACACTACGAGAAGTGCTGATGTTAAATAAATATTTTTCCTACACAAACAGAAAAATTGATTAAATCTAATATATTTGGTAAATCCCAACATTCCATCTATGATTATATTTATGCTATTATAGGGCAGTATTCTGAGTTCATCATATGCTTAGGTAGGCTAAGATCATGTGAAATCCTTGTTCTTATCTTTTTGGAAGTAGTTCTACAAAAAATCTGTATATAGACTAAGGCACTATGAAGACCAGAGGGCTAAAACACTGGCTTATTTTTACAAGTATTTTTAAAGTTTCATGTTGTCTTATCTTGTTTTGGATTTGCTGTTGGGTTTTTTCCCCCTTCAATAGGTACATCATAGAAGTAACAAATTTATTATTTCCATTCCATTATCCTTCTTAGCAAGGATCTTACGTGACTTCAGCAAAATAAACCATCTGTCCTTGAGGAATAATGTATCACAACATTAGGAAATGAATTAAGAGTACATCAAGTGTTACAGACAAGTCCACACAGGACTAATACAGTGAACCATAAACTGTATATGAGGCAACAGTGTGCTCTTGTTGCAAAAAAAAAAAAAAAAAA
>NW_017729003.1:19014968-19015508 GCF_001723915.1 Gavialis gangeticus
AAAAAAAAAAAAAAAAAAGCCAACAGCAAATTGGGTTATATTAACAGAAGTGTCACTTTCAAATCAAGGGAAGTGATTCTTCCACTCTATCATTGTAAGATAGCACCCAGAGTACTATGCAGAGGTGACCTGAGCAGAATACGGGGCCACTCTGATCCCAGACCCAAAGAGCTAGGAGCAGCGGGGAGAAGGAGGACACAGGCGCACATGTGTTTTGTACACACGTGTGCCCCCCTTACCAGACCCGGAGCGGAGCAACGCAGAAGCGAGAGCAGCGGAGGTGAGCAGACTGGCAGTAGGGCCAGCAGCAGCTGATCCCCATAAGGTAAGTGGAGCGGAGAGACCGGCACAGCTGAGCCGGATCCGGAGGGAAAGCCCCCCTGATCCCTCTTTGCTGAGCCGGTAGGGAGCCACACTGCCGAGCCGCGCGAACAGAGCGTGCAAACAGGAGCGGTCTGTTAGAGCGTGCCGGTGTTTGCGCCGGCATTTGCGCCAGAGGGCGAGCAGGAGGGGTCCAGAGGCTGACTCCTGCTAACGCAG
>NW_017729003.1:19015519-19017052 GCF_001723915.1 Gavialis gangeticus
TCCCTTCCGACCCTGGAAACTATGAAACTATGAAACTATGAATCTGCCACCACATTTGCCAGCAGCAGTGTTGGTGGTGGAGTGGAAGCGGGTCAAAGCCTGTCGCCCTGACTCACACCACATCCCCCAGGTCAGCCCTGCTACTATGTTCAGTGCTGGACCCCACATTTCAAGAAAGAAGTGCACAGATTGGAAAAAGACAAGCAGAGAGAAACAAAAGTGATTAGAGGCCTGGGAGACATGACCTATAAGGAAAGACTGAAAAGATTAATTATTTAGTCTGGAATAGAACTGAAGTGGGGGTTTGATAGCAGTTTTCAAATACCTAAAAGGCAATTGTAAAGAGAATGAAGATGGGCTTTTCTCTCTGACCATATGGGACAGGACCAGGATGAACAGCATCCAACTGCAACAGAAGAAATTTTAGGAGATTAGGAATAATTTTCTCACCATAAGGATGATTAGGCATTGTAATAGGTTGTGGAGGTTGTGGAAATTCTATCCCTGGAAATTATCAGGTGCAGATTAGACAGGTAGTTGCCTGGGATGGTTCAGTCAGGAACAATCCTGCCCTGAGCAGGGAGCTGGGCCAGATGACCTCCTGACATCCCTTCCAGCCACACTTCCTATTATCCAATGTTGAGATAATTCTGGATATAGTTATTCTGAAAAGGCAAGATGCTTCATGAGGGTTTTTTTGACTATCAATAGCCAGAATGCTGTTTCCTGTCATAACAACTTCATGGAACTGTTGCTGGTCAATATTAATGGACAACATGAAATTCAGCTTTGAAGATCTCTAGCCCTACTAATATTTGAACTTAAGTCTCACTCACAATATATATCTGTATACACAAACATTCAGTAAATGTACATCTCTAGATGTATAGCCTAGATCTATAGAGATACATGTAGTGTGTGAGTATATTATACATACAAACACTCAGTATATGTATAGATCTACATCTATAGATATACATATACCAAGAGTGTGTGTGTATGACTGTATAATATACATACACACTCAGTATATGTATATCTATAGATCTATATATCTATATACATAAACATCAAGTATATGCATATCTATAGAATATCTTGATCTAGATTTATCTAGATCAAGATATTCTATGGATGTACATATACTGAGTGTTTATGTATATAGCTAGATCTGGATATCAGTACAGTTTACTTCCATACTGTCCAAGCAAAATTCTAGAGATGTGCTGGCAACACATGAGTTAAGTCTGATCATGCGCAGATAACACTGGCTCATGGAAATTTCCACAGCATGCCCAGCACGTGGCCCCTGGGTGACCTGAAGCTCTGTCAATCACCGGTGACCTACTTCTCAATCACCAGTGAGCTACTTTTCAGCCCTGCACATGCCTAGTTACAACACAGAGCTCTAACTCACACATGCTCAGTTAAAAAGAGCATGACGTAATTGTGCTAGAAAATTCTAACAGCCAAGCGGCCTGATTGGCTAAGGGGCTGCTATATTAGTGAGTGAAACCCCCACCTTTGTGTGGG
>NW_017729003.1:19017347-19017644 GCF_001723915.1 Gavialis gangeticus
CCAAAACTGTAACTGAAGAAAGCATCGCAACCTACGCCTTCAAAGCGTAAGTCAAATAAACCCACTTTGTTTGAAACCATTACGTTTCCGTGCCTCAGAACTCCACGCCAAAAATCCCGCCTGTTCCGTGTCCAATTGCCACCGCCTGGCCACCCAACCGTGACACCGTGAGCTTGGTTAACCAACTCCGGGACACATACCAACCCTAATATATTTGTTGATTACTGGAGTCGCATCAGGAAACCTACATGTATGCTAGATAATGCTGGGGGGGTAATGCATGCGTGTGTGTGTGTG
>NW_017729003.1:19017703-19031733 GCF_001723915.1 Gavialis gangeticus
TGTGTGTGTGTGTGTGTGTGTGTGTGTGTATGTGTGTGAGTGTGTAAAAAAAGCTTGAACTAACAAGAGAGGGTTTTTTTGGTGATGGGCAGATAAATGCTGTGTTATGAGCTCCCTGCTGGCTCCCTTTTCTGTCAGGTTTTCAGACAGTATGAAGAAGCAGGGTGAGGGAAAATGAAAAGGTCAGTATCATCAACAGATGCATGCACTGCACACTCATGCCCTTCTTTTGCCTCAGAGTGCTAGCCAAGGGCTGGGGTCTGGCAGTACATTCACCCCTTGAGCAGCAAGTGGGGAAAAGCCAGGGACTGTGCAGGCCAAGGTGGGGGTTTAAATCCCTCCCTTATCAGAGGTCTGGCCAGGGTCTGGTCACCACCACCCGTCTCAGCTCAGGACAGTGAAAGGGAAGGGTGGGCTGCTGTAGTGACCCCAGCTTCTAGCCTGATCCAGTTCAGTCATGTGCCTGCATTTCTTCAGCCTAGGAGGGAATGTTTATGAAGTTGCAAACTGATTCAATCTAGGTAGGTTAGACTAACCTGAAAAGATTGAGTCAATTCAGACTCAGCCTTTTTAAGTGTCTGTCCCTAGCCCTACTGAACTGTACAACCCCCCAGCAGGAAGAAGAGTAGATTGATGATTAATTTTACCAAACATTGTACTGTTCCTTCCATTTTTTAACAGGACTAGATTAAAATAAACAAACAACTTTGTCATCCTTGATTTTTGTCTTTGACAATGTTCACCCTTTATAAAACTCACAACATGCCAAATTCACATAAATGCATACACCACACGTTACTCTTCCATGTCTGTGTTGATAAGCCAGATTAACATTTGTCACATTATTTATCATCATGAGCCAATAGAATTTTTTGTGCAATTGCATTGTGATTTTCTTTCAAGATAATTTCCAATCACTTTAAAAATAGTATCAAAGTACCTTATTTCAACATATTCATGCCACGATCCATGGCACTGGTTTGTTTGTTTTTTATTATTATTTAGCCAGTCTCAAGCGGCCAAAATCCCTTATAAATGTTCACAACCAAGTGATAAAGAGCTTAGTTTCATTTCTCATTGCAGACTTTTAAGATACAGCTGCTTGCTGCACAATTTATACTGTCATTTTGTTCCCAAAAGCAAATCAGATTTTTAATAGTGTGCATTACTCATACCTTTCTGTCACATTATTTAAGATTCTTTTACAGTTAGAAAGAGGCTTTTCAGCTTTTACTACCTTGAGAAACCAAAAGTATGGTTTACTTATGGTATTCTTGAACTTTACTAAGTCACCAACAAGATCTACTTAGGAAAAAGCCATAGGGGAATTTAAAGATTTAAAAACCAAAATGACTGCTTCAAGAAAAAATTCTAAAACAGTTGTGAGTCATTTCAAACAACTTAATTTTATGTCCCTTTGGTGTGCAACCAATGTAGTATTAGCTAATGGCATGTAGGTACCCCATAAGAATATAGATCAAATCGCAAGGTGTTGTTTTGAATATCTGTCTCTAACCAGACCAACAAGAATGTATTAAACGTGGTGATTTTAATTGTCTTTTAGGCTAAATAAAGACAGTCAAAAAGCCCAACACTGAATCAATTCAGTCTTTGCAGGTTCGTCTAAGCTGCCCAGATTGAACCAATTAGCAAGTGAATAGACATTCATTTGGATTCTGGAAATGCAGCCACATGCCTGAAGTGGCCCAGACCAAAAGCCAGGAGGCACTAGAGCATACCTCCCCACTCCACTGAAGCAGACAGCTAGGGCCAAGGCTAGCCTGTGAGGGGGTGGGGGTTTGTGGGGAACATGCAAAGCATCTTGGGATGCTGGGGGACTGAATTAACTTAAATCTGGAGGGGATCTGGAACAGACATTCAATAAACCAATTTAGCCTAAATCAGTGAAGTTGATACTGCATCCATCCAGGTTTATCTTTGTGGAGAATGTCACCCCCCAGTCTGCCTCACTGCTATAAGCAGACAGCCTCCCCCTACCCCCTGCCCTCTGTTACCTAACTATGTGACTGGCTAGGGTGTAAAAATCCCAATGGAAGGGGGAACCTGCTCCTCTATTGTCTCAGGTTCCTGCCAATCGGGCTGCTTCTGGTTGGAACTTAGTGATGGGGTCATGACAGGTGTATAACGGGTCCCTTGATGAGGAAGGGGGGCAGACATATTTTGGAACACAGCAAACAAGCCATACAGCCTCTATTGAAAGAGCTTGGTCAGACTCTGGGTGTAAATGTGAGTAACCTACTTGAATTTTAGCTAGTAACTTAGGATGAATTGATCTAGAAGTGTATCAAAAAGCTACCAAGCCACTTCTGTTTGTTCAAGGTTTTTCTTTTACTCCTTCTCTGGTCTGTACCCCTCTCCATGCCTACCCTCTCCACTCAATAATGCTTTCCATTATAGCAAGCCTTGTTGTACCTACTTGAAAGGGATTAGGTAAGCATTTTAGCTCCCTTGCTCAGCTGACTAAGGAAGGCTACTGTTAATGCTTCAGGCTATAAGAAGCACCCAGATATATCCTGTTGGATATATCTGGGTGGACCCACAAGGTCTACAGGAGCTGTGTACCCTGGGTGGCACCGAGCCCTAACGGAGACTGGAGACCAGGTGGTGACAGCAATTGCCCCAGGCTTGCAGGTGTGCTCCAAGAAGTGAGTCAGCTGGATGTAGGCACCCCAGGGGAAACATCCAAAGTGGGGTTATAGTCTGGTAGTGAGGTGGGTGGCTCAGCATAGAAGCGCCCACTACTGTCCTGCCACAATTTTAAACCAGGTTTGGCCATGTTGGAAGCGGTTTATGTACACTGAACTTCTGTTGTGTTATAGATTTAAACTGATTTCCAATCACTGATTCCAGTTTGCTTGTAATTTCTGTCCCTACCCTTATTAGCTGAACCAAATGGAAGAAAAAAGGCCTTCTACCACCATCAGGTAAGGGAAATGGTCTTACCTCAGTAGGTAAGTACCTGAGATTTTGGAGATAAACAACCAGCATTCCAGCTCCTCATAATCTTATGCCTATACTCATTATATTCAGATCCACTATTTGAGTACAGTTCTATGCCCCACCCAAGTTTTCCTTTAAAGCTATGATTGGAAAAGAAAACACAAACTGGAAGTTTAGTCTCAATATTGGGAAGAACTTTCTGAGTACAGTTAAACACTAGAATAGTCTACCTAGAAAAGCTGTAAAATCTCCATCCTTGGAATTTTTTATGAGTAGGTCAGACCAACAGTTGTCTAGGATGGTTTAGATAGGGATGATCCTGACTTAAAGAGGGAGCTGGATGTTCCTTAAGGCCTGGTTTTATAGGTTTCTAAAAGCCCACTGTGGAATTTAAAACCTCAATTGGAAATTGAGGCAGATTAGAAATTTTTCAGGTTTTAAATTGTTTGTAAAGAAAAAAAATCATTAAAAACAAACAGGAAGTAGTTATCTACAAAAGGTAAGTGTTTCAATCATTACTAGCTAGTACCTGCTCTTGATTTTTAAAAATAAAATTAAAATGTTATATTATTACATCAGTAGAAGTAATGCATAATAGACACTAGTACTACTGACTTGCTATGTAATAAAAAACAAGAATGAAAATATCTAGATTAATAAACTACAAGAGTGAAAAAAACATGAAACTTGTTTTTTCCAAAAATGAAAATATTGGAACTATTGAACATTTTGAAATATTTCTGTCTCACAAAAATAAGTTGAAATTAAAACTTTAAAAATATGTTGTCATCCATCAAGTTTATCAGAAAAGAATCCTTCAAAAAAAATCTTGTTAAATATTCCTGATTATCTTTTTGTTCCATAGGTCTGAATGACCACTGACTTACTGAAGTCATGGTGATTTGCACCTGCTAACAATTTAGTTCTTCAATTTTCAGTCAAAACATTATAAGCCTTTATTCATATTTTTACCTGTACCTAACAAATTTTAAAAGAAAGCTCCTCCAAAAGAGACAGGAGATGATGCAATAGTTTTATAATATATGTACACCTACATTTATCTTAAAATATGAGATAATACTGCAATGTACAGGACTGAAACCAAAAACAAACAAACAAACAGGGTAACCAACTTTCAGGTCCAGTTTATGCAATACACACTATAGAATATGACAGTGTTTTAACTGAGGATTAGATTAATTCAGCATTTGTTCCCAGGCCGAACACTCCTAAGTAGCAAAAGCCATTTTGTACAGAAAGCAAAATTGACAAAATTGGCCTTTTTGCAGCTCTCATTCTAGATGGGTTTGTTTTATGTACCAAGCAATTTTCAACATTTCAAAACTACTCTAGATTTTGTGAAAAAAGTGTCCCTCTATTACAGTATGAATATTTCTATTTTCCTCTTCTATTTAATCACTTTAAGGATGTTATTTATTATATGCTAAACTATAACTTTAAGTTTATTTTTTTGTATCCTGAAATGCATAAATTCTATGGTACCTTGACTGGGAAATGGAAGTTTAGCAGGCCAAATAGTTCAAAGTGTATACTGCCAAATATGTAGATCTTAAGTAAAACTAAATGGGTATCTCCTAACAAATTATTTATTGAATTAATTTCATTGCCTTTTTCAGTTCCTCAAAATGTCTACAGAGAGATTCTCATAACTACTTATTCTTCCAATTTAAATCTTAATCTTGTTTATTTTATAGCTTACAATTCAAGTTGGGTTCAGCTGCATAAGTTCCATGACATGATTGCTATTTCCTTATATTATAAAACAACTCATATTAACATAGTGAAGGTAAAGTTAAAATTTGCTTTTTACAAATAAGGACACATGCGACTAAAATTTAATTGCATGAATGTGAATAGAAAGTGAACAAGATCATGAATAAAGAAGAGGTGTTCAGAAGTCTAGGGATTTGTTTTCTTTTTTAAAAAAAGGAAGAGGTGTACATCCCCAGTAGCAAAACTTTAAGTGGATGAGTGGGCACAACCCTACACTGACTCAGAGGAAACACCAGAATGCACCCAGTTAGTTTGTATGTTTCTTGCCTCAGGGCCAGAGGCAGCCTTACACTGCTGAAGGAGCAGTTGCCAGTGCTACTGGAAGATGTGCCAGGGCAAGTAACTAAGGACCTTTGTACATGCCACAAAATTGGCCTTTAAAGTGTCTTAAATGCCCTTTTGCACTGCTTTAATGGCACAGCTGTTGACATTGTTGGCAGTGTATTGGGCATTAAATGACTTTGGGATGCAGCTAAATAATGTACAAGGTGTTTTAGTTTGCTATGTTACATCCATGAAAGGAAGCACCGGGTCCCATGCAGCTCAGGGGCTGTCCAGGCAGCCTGTGCAGGCAGCCTGGTGGCAGTCCATGCAGGCAGGCTCCACTGAAGGGTTGGGGTGAGCAGTGAGCCTGATCTTTTTTTCTTTTTTTTTCTCCCCAGAGCCAGCCTGCCTGCCTGAGCTTCATGGAAGCCTGGTGCTTCTCTGCATGGCTCCTGAGGGGCAGTGCTTCCCTCTGGAGCTGTGGGGATGGGGGAAGGGCGTGCTTCCTTCTGTGGCTGTGGTCACAGTAATGGTCACAGTAATGGTCACAGTCTGGAAACCCTAGTTGTGAAGTAGTTTTTCCTAATGTTGAGCCTAAAATGAGCCTGAAACGATCTTCCAGGAGTTTGTGACCATTACTCCTAGTTTTTTCCCAAGGATGCCCTAGTGAACAGTTGTTCACTGAGCCCTCGATGTACGCTTCTGATGTAGTGGTAAGCTGCTACCAAGTGCCCTCTCAGCCTTCTCTTTTTCAGGCTGAGTCGTCCCAGGTCCCTCAGCCTTTCCTCATATGGCTTGCTGTGCAAGTCTCTGATCATATGGGTAGCCCTCCTCTGGACTCTCTCCACCTTTATCACACCCTTTTTAAGGTGCAGAGCCCAGAATTGAATGCAGTACTCCAGCTGCGGTCTCACTAGTGCTGAGTAGAGCTGAGTAGAGCAGGAGAATCACTTCTTTGCAATGGTTTTGCTGGAGATGCATCAATTGATGCATGCCAGCATATTGTTGGCCGTGCTGGCTACAGCATCGCGCTGCTGTCTCATGTTCATACAGTGGTCAATTATTACACCCCAAGTGTTGGGGGATCTTCAGTCCTGCCGCATGGTGAGAGGCAGCAGTTGCACAAGCACCCATGTCACAAGTTTTGCCTGTCAGCAGCTGGGGGTGAAGTGCCTCAGAACACCCCTGCACCTATCTCCTTAATAGCTGGTAGGCTTTGTGGCCACAGCAGGGCCTAGCAGCCAAGCCTACAGTGGTTTCCCACCCCCTCTGCCCCAAGACAGACACAGTTGCACAAGGACCCATGACACAAGTTTTGCCTGTCAGCAGCCAGAGGTGCAGGGCCCAAGAACCCAGAAGTCCTGCACCTATCTCCTTGAAAGCTGGCAGGCTTTGTGTCCTCAGGAGGGGTTAGCATGTCTGCAGCTTTCACCCTGTTGTGCCTTAACACACAGTGTCACCCATGTCATGAGTTTTGCTTTTCCACAGCCTGAGGTACAGTTTCACCCAAAATCCTGCACCTATCTCCTTGAAACTTGGCAGGCTTGGCCTCAGCAGGAACTAGCATGCTTGCAGTTTTGACCACACTGTGGCTTGACACATACATGTGACATGAGTTTTGCTTTCAAGATTTGGGGTGCAGTTTCCCCAAACCCCATGTACCAATCTCCTTGAAACTTGGCAGGCTTTGTTGCCTCAGCAGAGGCTATCATTTCTGCAGTTTTAAGCCTGCTGTGGCTTAACACATGCACATGAAACAAGTTTTGCATTCAGGATTGTGGGGTGCATTTTCTCTGACCTCCCTATACCGATCTCCTTGAACCTTGGCACACTTCGTGCCCTCAGAAGAGGCTACAATTTCAGCAAGTTTCATCCAAATCATGCTATAAATGACAAATTTATAGCCTATTTTGTCCTTCCCCATTATATCCTATGGGTGAAACATAGAAACAGGGTCAAAATGGCAAAACATTTCAACGGAACAGAATGGAACAGCTGTTTCGACTCCAAACAAAACCTGAAATGGAACACTTCCATCAAAACATTGAAACACTGGTCAAAACGGAACACTTCCATTTCACACAGCCCTAGCAGCCATGTGCATGTACACGCATATCTCTCACTCCCCCCATACTGCCAGCCTCCAGTGATCTCTTTGCAAAAGTGCAAAATCCACATTTCTCCATGAAAATGAAAAATATGCTTTTTTCTCCAGTAAAGGGGAAAAGGTGCATTTTCTTTTCATTTTTCTATGGGAAATGGAAAATCTGGATCCCTGGTCATCTGTAGTGTTACCATTCAGTCATATGGTGCCATAATACTAATGACTACATCAAGCAGTAATATATCAATAAAACATTGTGTTCAATTGACATGTATACACACGTGTGTATCAATTAAACACAATGTTTTATTGATGTATTCATTTTATGTAAATTAAGTTCAGATAAAAGTTGGAGCAGTCTAGTTAGCTATTATATATATATATATATATATATATATAGTGCCATTTCATTTTAATCATGGATTTTGGAGTTTTTATCAGAGAATTTGTGTGTCTATGTGGAGGGGGAGGAGGTTAATCAAAGAAAACCAGGATCCCTATAAATGACCAATAATGCTAAAGGATTCTTCATCCATCATATGGAAAGTTAAAAGGAAGGTATTGGGATGGGAACATGATTCTGTATATTAAAAAATGGGGCCTGACTAGTTTCACTTCTGTAATTAAAGTTATATAGGTTGTAGCTGTGTTGCAAAAGCAGTAGGGACTCTTGTGGTGGAGGGGATATTTTTCATTAAACCAACTAGATAGTTGCAAAAAACAAATTCTTTATTTGCAAGCTTTTGGGCTCACACGCCCTTCCTCAGGCAAAGGAACTAAAATAGAATGCTCCAACTTTTATCAGAGCCTAATTTACATAAAATGAAATTTTCCATCCAGAACTTATATCATCCTCTGGTGCTCCTGCATAGTATGAAATTCCATTTCTTCCTGGGAGAAATTTTACTATCTTCACATTCTCCTTTGCCTGAGGAACAGTGCATGACCCTGAAAGCTTGCAAATATATATATATTTTTGCAACTATCTAGTTGGTCTAATAAAAGTTATCACCTCTACCACAAGAGTCCTTACAGTAATTAAAGTTTGGTTTGAGTAGCTAAATATTGTAAGTGGCTGGCCAATCAGTCACCAGCAAACGTGATATAGCTGTATTAGCTACAGTGATTTCTCTAGTGCTTATCCTAATGAGGGAAATTTAAGGTTCTATCAGACTAAATGTTTACCCTGTTCTGCCTACCCAGCTGATAATTCAGGATGATTCCAGATTGTTGCAGATCAAGCTTCCAAAAGTACAGCTTGGGGTGTCATGAAGGGGATACTGCTAGGAACACACAGATAACTTTGTCACCTGGGTACATAAAATGTTTTGTTTTCTGTGTAACTGGAGACAAATATCACATTAAAAATGTGTGAATGACTAGATAAAAGTAACACCTCACTTTTCCTAAGGCTAGGGACAGACATTACACATAAATCAATTTAAGTGATCAAAAACTGGTTAAAACCTGTAACAGAACATAAAGTCAGTGCATATAAGCCAGTTTCAAAATGGCTAAAACTGGTTTAAGATAAACCTGGTTGAATGTAGTATCAGACTTAACCGATTTAGTTCAAACCAGTTTATTGAATGTCTGTCCTAGACCCAGTTTAAGTTAAACAAGTCTCCCCCAGCATCCCAGCATGCTCTCTGAGCTGGATGGGGTTCTCTGCTCCACAGCAGAGCTGTCTGCCCCCAACCCCTGCTCCCTAGCCAGAGCTCTGGCAGAGACTGCAACCACAGCCGGGTCTACCTGGCTCCTCCCTGACCCCCTCCCCCCCACTGCTCAAGCAGGGATCCCCACTCCCATCTCCCACAGCACAGACACCAGCCCCACAGACCCTAGGTCTGTAGTATGGTAGATAATACTGAGAGGTGTCTATGTGTGTGTCTCCAATTTCACTGGGACAGGCAGACAGGACAGTGTCTGCTTAGGGCTTTTTGGAGCTAATCAACAGGCCAGCTGTTCAGGTCCCTTCTTCCTACCTTGGAAAAAGCTGTTTAAGAAAAACTTGAACTAATGAGAGAGGCTATTGTTTTGCTGATGCGGTGACAAACACTGTTATCAGTCCCCTGCTGGGTTGCTCACCTGTCAGTATGCTGTAGATTGTATAAAAAAGCAGGGAGAGGGAGATTGAAAATCTCTGTATCATCAGCAGATGCATGCATTGTGCACACACCCCTTGCCTGAGAGTGCTAGCCTGCACCTTGGGTCTGGCAACACTCCCACCCCTTGGGCAGTGAGCTGGGAATAGCCTGGGATGGAGCAGGCAGACCTCCCTAATCAGAATGTCCTGCCAGGACCTGGCCATGCCCACCTCAGCTCAGCACTACAGAAAGGGGAAAAGGCTGCTCTAGCACCCCTGAGCTTCAGCTTCTAACCTGAGCTGCTGCAGGCATGTACCTGCATTTTTTCAGTCCAGAGTAGATGTTGTGTGGTTACAAACAATTCAGCCTAGGCCTAGACACATTAGACTAACCTGAAAAGATTGAATCAATTCAGGCTCAGGTTTTTTGAATGTCTGTCCCTAGCCTAAAAGAACAGCTTTATTGTAAGGCATCCTTAAAGGAGAAAGAGATTCACACCCTTGGCTGTGTGCCTATTTTCTGGAGAAACACAATTAATTCCCTACAACATTTTTTAATTCACAGAAATACAATTCCTTGGCAAACTTCCATCATGATACAAAATATGTATTTTCTATGCTTCTTGATTATATAAATATAAAAATATATATAACTACAGTAAAAGCTGTGCTTTCTGGCATCTTACAAGCCAGCATGCTCTACTAACCAGCATGCCAGCTTATAAGATAAAGTGAAACGGGAAGTGTCCACCACGGCACTTCCAGTTTCTCCGAGCCCCCATGGCCAGGGGCAAAGCAGCCTGCACTGCGAAGCCCCCACAGCCCAGGGACATAATAGGCTGCGTGGGGCTGTGCAGAGCCCGCCTCCCGGTCCCATGGGGCCCGCGGGGCCCACAGGACGGGCAGCGATGCCGCAGGAGGGATGGCAATGCTGCAGGAGGGGTGGGAGGATGCCCCAGACACAGTAGGAGAAGCAGTAGCCAGGGCTGCTCAATTAACCAGCATATTTTGTTATCTTGCATCTCTCATTCCCGGGGTGTGCTGGATAACAGTTTTTACTGCATATGATTTCACATATACAGACAGATCTCTAAGGACATGCTCTTCCATAATTGTTCCCCTCCTCACCCTTCTTCTTGGATATAGTTAGTTCATATCAATTTATGTACCTTAATTTTAAGCAAAGCAGTAGCATAACTGGGGTGGGAAAGGAAAGAGAGAGGGAGTGGAAAACAAGGGCAGAGCCTTGGGCACCCACTTGGCAGGAAGCAGAGGTGCAAACATATCAGCTGCCACAGCTACCAGCCATCTGTACTACTGCTACCAGAATCCTAGCAGCCTCCTCTGCCCCTTATGCTGCCACTCCCTGAGGCATAGAGCTTCCTTGTTATGCCTCTGAAACAAAGTATTCACTCATACCAAAATGCAAATACATGGAGAGAGATCTTAAGATTGAGCCCTTTACAAGCTCAGAGGGGAAAATTTTCTAAGGCAAAAAGAGCATTTAGGTGTCTGGCTCAAACTGTAAGTCCGTAAGGTTCAGTGAACTATTTCCACATTGGCTTTCAAGATTTCCTCCAGTATTTCTAAGTCATTCACCGTAGTCTGATACCTTTTCTGAAAAAATTTCAATGCAGGAAGTATTCAGAACTCAATGGATCTTGCAGAGTTAAATGAAGGAGATAAAAGGTGTAAGTGGCTCCAGATAAAACAAGTTGCATGGGATAAACAAACTTCAAATTCTGACACTGATGCTCTTACATGTAAAAACTGACTAAAAGTAAGGAAGGTGCAATATCTCGTATGAGATCTTTGGGAAAACAATATATTTTCAGGGTTTGTTCTTGTTTTGTTCTGTTTTCTCTTTTGGTTTCACCTGTTTTAATTTCTCTGACTTAGAAGTATCATTTTTTTATTTAAATGGTACTAATGCTACAACCCTCTCACTGACTTATGCCTGAAGATGGTGCAAAATTCTTTGCTTGAAGTGGGAGTGATTAGTACCAATGATTAAAAATGAAGCATTAGTTTCTGCCTAAGAAAAATCTCTCTGGGAACTGACAGGTAGAGAGACAGAGAAATCACAGAGAAAAATGGTTCGTATTAGATATCCAACTTTGGCCTAGGGGATGGGTCTTTCACTGTATATGGAAAAATCTCTGGTACATTTCAGGACATTTGCTAATGACTTCTAGCAATCTTGCAATAAGTTCTCCAGTGCAAATATACACAGAGATAGTGATGACACTAATTTCTTGTTCTCTAGTTTGAGCCATCTATTACTGATATGTTAGATTTGCTTTAATCACAGTTCCTTCTCTCGTTCTTTCTCCAACCAAGAACAGATTCTTCCTTCAAGCTTCCACTAAAATTTAAGAATTTTTCATAGCATCGCTCACTTTTTTTGTCATTAACCTTGTTTCTTAAAATAATAACAGCAATTCAAAACTAGTCACATGCTACTCTTTACACCTCTGTTCCAACTATATACTCTGAAAGCCTCCCAGAAAAATGCTTTACCTTACCTTGCTCTATCCAACAAGTGTAGTCTACAACAATCAGTTTATCTCCCAAAGCATAAACAACCCATGCTTCAAATTCTGATCTCAGCATATCATTGTAAATGATAAATGACTCCCTTGGCTTCTTCTTTTACACTGACACAACTGACAGCAGAATTAGGCTTTGTAACGGGTGGCATTACATTCTGTGATACATTTGCATGAATACTCAAACATTTATTGACCCTTTGGTTAGTGTTAGCTATTTCGTAAGTGACTACTTCATTTCAGTAAATCTTAATATCAAACAAAGCACTTGCTCCCTGTCTGCAACCTACTTTCTTTTTTGTGTTGGGTTATAAAAGGAAATGAACTGTTTTTAAGCAAAATCTCAAGGCCAGATTCTAAACTGGTGCAAATCAGAGTTCATTAACCATGGTGATTTACACCAACAGGAAGTCTAATCCTTAGAATTTGAATAATGTGTGATACGTGCTTTGTAGAATATGTAACTTTATCAAGATTCAATATATAATTTTCATGCATCAAAATGATTCTCTATTCTTAAGTCTCTTCCCCCTTATAATATTTGTTGTTCCTATATAGTATCTTGCTATCTGATTGCAGCTATTTTTGCATCCTTCCTACTTTGCTTCAATTATGAACTGCAGTGATCTTCAATAAACACACATGCAGGCACACTGCTTGAGCATAAGAGAAGAAAAGGCTGGCTCTAGTGTGCATTGGGCTTGAAGGGTCCCTCCAAAAACTATCCAGGAACATCAGGCTGAATCCTACATATAGATACAAGATCCATATACACTTCAAAGGAATTTCATATAGGATTGCATCAGATCCTCTGTATACCTTAGAATCAGGGTCTCATGAAGCAATGAGCAAAATAAAGGCATATTTAAGGTGCACCAACCCATACATATGTTCAGCTGATTGATACAAAACTTCAGTCTCCAGTGCTGGCATGCAATTGATTTCATATAAATTGGAACACACACACACAAAAAAGCTTATCACTGCCTAAAGATATATTTCCATTAGTATGCTCTCTATATTCCTAAAACAGCTTTGTAATTATGGAATGGCCAAGAAAGAATGGTATAAATTATTTGTTAGCATTGATTTTAAGTAAGTCACTCAATTCATAATCGCAAAATACCTAAGAAAATAGAATGTTTATCTTATTTTTTTCTGTCTGAAGAAAATTAAGTATTTAATTATTAATGCAATTGTACTCATGAATTCAGCAAATGTCTCCTTAAGAATGACAAAGGAATGGGGGGCACTGTGTAGTTATTGCTAATATGTAATGAAATAAATAATTTCAGTGTTTATTGCATTTCTTAATTTAAAAAATCAGGTCTGATGAAAAAGAGTCACAATGGTTTATTGAACCATAGGAATAAAATAACCATTTTCTTCAATTATTTTCTGAACTTACAGCCAAAAAATCTCATGTGTTCATCAAGAACTCCTTCCTCCTGTCTGCATCTATTCTACTTAGCTGATAATGTTGTGTGGTTAGAGGTTGCAGCCTCAAGTCAGTGGTTGGCCTGGCAAAACAGGAGATTTTGTGATCTTATGGCCTTTGTGAAAAGGTGTAATAAGAAAATTGGGCACCCAGAGAGCAGTAATTTTTCCAGCCCACTCTAACATAGCACCTGGGGTTCCTGCTCCCTTGGTCACACCCTCCTGCCCCTCACTTCCCCATGTAGTTACATTATTGCTTTCATGTCACTGACAATTCTCAAAGCTAGTGTAATGTGTGGTCACATACAGGAACTAAAAACACTTGTGAGAAATAGGTTGAGTAGTTATTAAAGAGACCCAAAATGTTGTAGAGTTGAAGGGAAGGATTAAGAGAGGTATATGCTCAATTCCACAGGTCAGAGAGAGACAGATTTATTTGGATGTAAAGCTGCTGCTTCTGCTCCTTCTTCTTGTGTCCTTGTCATAAATAGATGTTTCTCCAGAATTTTGAACAAGCAATGGCTCTTTCTGTTGCTACAACAAGGTCCTGCTTCATACAGGTATCACCAAGGAGTTAGCAAATGAGCAGGTGCTTCATGGTTTGCACTTCACTACATTCAAATATGTTTGTGTCATTAGATTAGCCCAGGGCAGGCAAAATACAGCCTGCAGGCTGAATCTGGCCCTCCAGACCATTCTATGCAGCCCATAGGGCACCTAAAAAGTTTAGAAAATTGATATTTATCTGTTTCTGACTGCCTGTCAAAGATGACAGGAGCCAGGGGCATAAGGACCCAGAGGAGTCCAGCAGGACCCAGGAGCAAGGCTGGCCCAG
>NW_017729003.1:19031793-19032028 GCF_001723915.1 Gavialis gangeticus
AGACCGGCAGGACCCAGGAGCAAGGCTGGCCCAGCCCCTCCCCACTCTAACCCTAGCCCCCTCCTGCCCCCTCCCCCACCTGCAGCTGCTACTTTCCTGCATGCCTACTGGCCTCCAGCACCAGGTGGCCCTCAGCTGCATCTCCAGACCATGGGAGCACGAGGCCCGCACTGGTACCCAGGGGCCAGGAGCAGGATGGAGTGTGTGTGTGTGTGTGTGTGTGTGTGTGTGTGTG
>NW_017729003.1:19033267-19043789 GCF_001723915.1 Gavialis gangeticus
TTGCCAGCTTTACGGCAGATGGTGAAGGTAATCAGCTCACGGTCGCTGTCACCCAGCTTCCCATCGATCACTAGGTCTCTGATTAGGTCATCCCCAGTAACCAGTATCAGGTCAAGCAGCACTTTGCCTCTTGTTGGCCCACAGACTTCTTGAGTCAGGTAGAGGTCATCCACGCATTTACATGGGAGGAGTACAATGAATCATATTGTTGCAACATGGGATGCCCAGGCAGAGGACAGAAGCCGGAGGCTTGACATATAAAATGGAAACTTGACATGACTTTGGTTCACTTACAAACATAGGCCTAAACCATACATTATCCATATGGAACAACAAAAATCAATACAAAAATAACAACAATACAATATACAACAGCAAAAATTAATACAAACCTAATAATTATAAAACAATGGATATCCAAAACCAAAAACTTGCCACCAAAAATAAAAATGCTTAAAGCTTATCCTAATTTTGAGCTCACTTATACTTATCTATAGAGAATAGAGAAGGAGAGAAAAGTCAGAAATGGTTGGGGAAGGGAAGGGAATTCATTTTAAGGTAAATAAAAAAAAAGATAAACTGGCGGTTTTGCTACAGGACCAGGGGGGGAACAGTGGAGAGAAAAGAGGGCATGTTTCCAAGGTGCACAAGACCACCCAGAGAACTGGGGAGATGTTTGCTCTGGATAGCCATCCTTTCTCCCTAGTTAAGCGACCAGGGTTCAGGTGGTTCATAGCACTTCTGGCCCCATTTTACAAAATGCCAGCACACACCACGTTTAGCAGTGTGGTTGTGCCTTCCCTGTATGAGGCATGCAGGGAGTACTTGAGGGAGGAGCTGCACAAGGCAGGGCTGCAGGTAGCCTTGCACTTCACCTCTGACATCTGGAACAGCCGGGGTGGTGATCATGCATACCTCTCCCTCACGGGGCACTGGTGCAATCAGTCAGGCCATCAATGGGCTCTACTGCAAGCTGAGGTGATGGATGAGTCCCACATGGCAAGGGAGATCATAGGGGCCATGAACTGCATGGTGCACGGGTTGCTCATTGGGCAGGCGGAGCTCTCCCGGGGGTTCAGGGTCACCAGCAATGGGGCCAATATGGTGAAGGCTGTCCATGATGCCAACTTCGTTGACATCCGCTGTGTGGCACACAGGCTGCACCTAATAGTGAGGGATGCCTTGGAGGGAGACAAGGCTGCCGGTGACAGCACCACCACCAGTACTGGTACAAACCAGCTGATTTTGAAATACAGGAAGGTGGAAGCTACTTCCACTGCAGCATCAAGGGGAACAAGATGCTGAAGGAGAAACAGGCAGAGCTGAGCATCCCACAGCATAGAATCATACAGGATGTGGAGACTCGGTGGAACTCCACATACCTAATGCTTGAGAGCCTGGTGGAGCAACAGAAGGCCATCCATGAGATGGCCTTGCTTGGGGAGATTGGTATCAGTGGCCTCCTGAACGGAGCTGAATGGGGTACCATCTCCCAGATGTGGGTGGTCGTCAAGCCCTTCCTCAAGGCCACCAAAACCCTTAGCACTAGCGATGCCTTCCTCAGCCAGGTGATCTCCCTAGTGAGGGAACTGGAGAACCAAATGTAGAAGTTCCAGGAGATCAATGTTCCTGGCTGGGCCGCTGTTGCCAGACATGCAGGCACTGATGAGGTGGCTGAAGAAGGGCATCAGAAGATGGCTGGATCCCTTGTGGTCCAGTACAGTCCACATGATGCTGGGCATGTGTGATTCGAGGATAAAGGGGAGCATGTGCACTGGCAGCCCCAAAACCCTTGATCACTGGATGCAGGTGCTGGTGAACAAAGTCAGGGAGGCTGAAGTGCAGAGGTGAGGGGAAGTGGAATAGGGGGGTCCACTTTTTCATGCCAGCACTCCCAGTACCAGCACCAGCCAGTCTCCTCCATACCCACCACTGCCAATGTGAGCCATGGGTAAGGCTTCAATGCTGGGGTCCAAACGCACCAGACCCCAGCCTCAGGCAGGTAGTGCCGAGGCTTCCGTGGCCACCTATCTTGCTGAGGATGTGGAGCCACTGGGCTGCGACCCCCTGGCCTACCGGGCAAACTGCCAGCAGATGTGGCAGGAGCTGGCCATGGTTGCCTGGCAACAGCTGTCCTGTCCACTGACCAGTGTTCCAAGCAAGAGGGTGTTCAGCACTGCTGGGGATGTTGTCACATACCACCGCACCTACTTGAAACCTACATTGGTGGAGCAGCTCATGTTCCTAAAGGTGAACCTCCCACTGCTGGAGTTCCCAAAGCTCCACCTGCAGATGGACTGAGTGCCACCCTCCTCACTCTATCTGCACCAATTTCCTTTTTGAAGGTTTTGAAAAGCCCACTAAGGCCCTGCTCTCAGCTGGAGGGGGCACTAACTGCATCACCAGCCAGGAGGGAAAAACATGTCCCTGATGAGCTTATTCCCCTGCCAGAACAAACTTGAAGGTATGGGATTGGGGCTATGGGGAAGGAGGAGACCCCAGGTCCTGGGCATGACCACTAAAACTGCACCCTGCCATGGTAGGGAGGCCTGGTGGGACTGCTGGTGGTGCAGCAGCCCTGTAAATGCCAGGACCAATAATACCTTGGTGAAAGGTGGGTAGGAGGCACCATAACCTCCAGCTAATGTACTCACACACAAAGTCCTGGCTAGGGAACGCCCAGACCTGTCACTTCTTTGACAGGCCTGATGCTTGCTGCTTGCAGTGCAGTTGTGAAGTTCCCAGTGAGCTCAGCTTAGCTGCCTGGGAGGACAGCTTTAGGGTTGAAAACCCCTTTGTCAATACTGAGGAAGTACCTCCAGTTGGTCCTGGATGGAAGGAATAGTAAAGAAGCCAGAGGCTGGCCTGGCCCGCAATGCAGGTAAGAAAGACAGTCAGTTCTGAGCCCCCTGTGGTTTAATGCCTAGACGTGTCAGGAGTTTTGCTTGCAGGAATTTGGGATGCAGTTCCCCCCAAACTCCTGCACTGACTTTCTTGAAACTTAGCAGAATTTGTGGCCTCACCAGGGGCCAGCACCCCTGCAGTTTTGACTCCCCTGTGTTGTAAGACTCAGCCCTGACATGACTTTGGCTTTCAATAATTTGGAGTACAATTCCCCCCAAACCTCTGCATCAATCTTCTTTAAACTTGGTAGACTTTATGTTCTCAGAAGAGGCCACTATCCCTGTAAGTGTCATCCAAATCATATGAAAAATGGCAAAGTTATAGATCTTTCATTGATTCCCCATTGTACCCTATGGCCTGATCTCTGAGGTGGCTCCGAAGCTTCAGAGCCACTTCAGCCAGATCGAGGCACAAACCCAGTCCAGAGCTCCAGATTGGATCACTGCCACCAAAATCAGCCAGATCTGAAGCTGGATTGGATCGCTGCCAACTTGCACAGGCCTAATGTAAATCAGGGCAAAAATATTTTTTGAAATCAAATTAATGAAAGTTGTAGATATTCAGTTGTTAGAATATAATTTGCTGTTTTTCTGGTTTTGAGATGGCAAAACCCATTGCTGAAAGGAGTATTTCTGGAGGGCCAGGGGAGGGACTTCTGGTGACAAAGGTCGGGGGTTAGGGGGCAGGACTTCCAGTCCCAAGATGGTGAACAGGGGGCAGGGCACCTGTCAAGGGATACCCATGCGGCCCTCGACAGCTTGCCAAAATCAGTAAGTGGCCCTCCACCCTAAATAATTGCCCACCCCTGGATTAACCATATTTGATCATGGGGGTTTTTTAACTTCCAGGTGGTTCAAGTATTGTCATGTTTACCAGTCTGTATCAGCCCTTCTGGAAAGGTCCTCCTGGGGTTCCAGGTCCATTTTCTGGCATCTGATTGACTATAATTTGTCTTCCATAATCTCAGTTGTGCTCTGCCAGCCACCATGCCTGAGGACACATCATTGATCACAAAACTCTCACTTTAAGCTGTTCAGTTACTTCTGTGTTACCATGGAGTGGATGCCTGGATGCAAAACAAATTAAAATTATACAAAGCACTTACACGCTATTTTGAAATACTAGAAAATATTTACAAAAGAGAAGTACAGGCAACTGTTAGAACCAGAGAGAATCTAACCAGATTTATGTAAGATAGAGCTAGTTAAGACAGGTGCTAGTTCTTGGGTTGGGGGAGAGGTTCATGTGTGTGTGTGCAGGGTAGCCTGTTGTCTTCTCTCTTGTGCCATACACAAACAACTGGAATAACTAACCATAAAAGGCAACAATTTAAAAACAATATTTATGTAGAAGTATTGAAAGTTGAGTAAAAGAATTAACAAATTGAAAAGATAGTGTTTATTCATAAAGGTAAATAATATTTTCTTACAAAGAGTAAACAGTTGAGCAGCAAACTATTTTAAGGGTCTTGACATCACCTCTACTCTTTTCACTAAGAGCAGTTTTAAGGCATCTTTTATGGTCTCAGTCAAGCTGTAAATGTGAGCCCCAAAGGCTAAATCTATTCGGGGTTTTACAAGTTCAGTCATCACCACTGTATTAATATTGCTAAAAATAAGACCAACTATTTAAACATATTTGTAATATCATTGGCTGTTAAATAAAGTTTTTTTTTAAGTTATGTGATTAGAATTTTGCTCTCAGCAATAAATTTGAGAATCTCCCAAGCCTAACATAGTTAAATGTATCAATTATCATTACTAAGATATCCTGTATACTTTAACACTTTAACTTAGCCACTTTTACTACATTTTGGAGGTTTTTTCTTAGCCACTTTTGCACTTTTAGTTTTCGTTCTAAAAGATTCCAGTTCACTTAAACATTTCATTAGTGGTGACTTGGAGGAAGGGTGGTGGGGAGGGATCTATTCCCCATAAGTAAATTATTTTTAAAACTTATCAGCCTTCCAAAAAATCAGTTCCCAATTCTACAACCAGTCTTCTTATCACACACAAAAGTCCTGATTGCGTTGCCTTCCTTTGCTGCCTTTCAAGGGAAACAAGTCAAAAATCCCTGGAAGGTGGCAAAACTTTAATTTTGCTGTGACTTACACAGGTTCCTTAACACTTTAACAACACCACAAGAGACTAGACAGGTTGATCTCACAATTTCTTTCCTTCTTCTCCTTATTTTCTATTTGTAATTCCTTCCTCCTCCATTTTATCTTACTACACAGCTGGGAGACCATAACCTTCAGTGTCAAAACTAAAAAACCTGCCTGACTACACACAGTACGAGCTACTGCAATGTAGTTCATTCTGCACAGTTGTTTTATCATTATTTTTCTGCTGAGACCGTCAACAAAGATTCTAATTACTGCCAAATGGGAAGGGACCTATTTGTAAGGTGGATACTGGTCTACTAGTACCAGATCAAAGCAACTCAACAAAAAGTAGCTCCACTGGAATCATTAGAGCCATACCATTTAGGAGGTGATGTATGTGTAAGAGGAGAATCAGAGACCAAGTGTAAAGGCAATTAGGAACACAGAGAGGAAAAAACCAAGAGAAGTGGGTCAGTACCAGGGACCTTTCTACCAATGGCCCGCCCACCTGTTTCTATGGGCAACCTCCCACCTCCTTTCCTGCCATGCCTTGATGATATATGATTATGATATTAATTAGGCAGGAGGCTGCCCATTCTTGCCCCAATACCAGGAAGCACTATCTGCAGCTCCATTCCTCCCCTACACCACAGCCCAAGCCTCACAAATGGCATCCACAGTTCTTACCATCACCAGCCCCACACTGGGCCCCCAAATTTTCCAATCTGGACCCCAACCAGATCCCTCCAATCAGGCAGCCTACTCCACCCTCATTCTGGGCTGTCTAGCTCCCTGAACTCTTCCCCCTCTCAGGTGCCCCCCCCCAGGACCTTTGGCCACACAGGCCATGGCCTCACTTCCAAGGCCAGTTGGAAACCCCAGGCCCTTAGCTCTTGGGGTCCCTCATGGTTGGCCCCTAGCCCTTTTGACCCTTCTAGTCCTGGCCCCAGCATTGACCAGTTGAGGGTGCTTTGAGTCAGGCCTCTGAGACTCTATCCCACTCTCAACCCTGGGTCCACCTCCTTGCCCTACTATGATGTAACCCACCTGGTTGTGGGAGCTGGGATTATTAAGGTACCCAGAACCACCAGTGGTAACTGGCCTAGTATTTCCTGGGGACTCCCATGACACTGGGAGCCCTACCAGGTCACCCACTCCTGGCAGGGTGCAGTTTTAGGTCACACCAAGGAACATGAATTAGGGGCTCCTGATTTGCCCCGTTGTTTACCTGTGGCACTTCCTCAGCCACTCCACCCAATTGACCTCTGGCCCACCTGTGGCCTCAGGCACCCAAAGGCTTACCTGGACCTAACCTGGACCCCATGTTAGCAGGACCTACCCTTGAGCCCCCTGCTCATGGAACCCACTTCATGCCCTTTCCTCACAGGGCCTCATCTCAGGCCCCCTGTTCATAGGGCCTCACTACTCACCCCTCTCAGCATTCACATGTTGTAACTATATCCCCACCCCTAACTCCAGCCTCTCTCCTTCAGCTCTGAGACCTCACTCTCACTGGGCCCCTTCCCCCCCACACAAGCACAATTGGAGCTCCTATCCTCTGGGTGCCTTGCCTCTTCACTAGGCTCCATGCCCCTTCCTAGGCTCTCCAGGCCTCCCAACTGCCACTGTGGTGCAGGCCATTAGATGCTCCACTTTACCCCATTCTACACCTCTGCCTCCACTGAGGCCCATACTCTACCCCCCTCACTGGGGCCTGGGGTCACACACAGACCCCACAGGCTCAGGTGACTGCAGCCATGCCTCACTCCACTCTCCAGGGTCTTGCACCCCACATAGGCTCAGGTGGCCACAGCCGTGCCTGGCCCAAAACTACCTCTGATTTTAATTGACCCATGTAAAGGTGGGGGCTGGGGTTTAGGCACCCCTACTCACCTTCCATCAGGCTGGTAACTGGCCTGGCATTTCTGGAGAGGCTGTTCCAACACCAACAGCCCCACCAGGCCACCCATCCCTGGCAGGGTGGAGTGTTAGGTCTTGCCCAGGACCAAGAGCCTCCTAACAATCCTCATCAGCTCTTGCCTTACCTCCTGGTGTTACTGGAGCAGCAGCTCTGCTGGCCTGAAACTTAAATTGGCCACTCATTAGAGCTGGGCCACACTTGCCAGTTGCCTCTTCAGGCTCTTAAACTGGCAGACAGCAGAGGTGCTCTGTCATAGTGTCCCAGAAAGAAGTTTCAGCAATGTCTCCAATTATCTGACCTGAGGGTGGCTATTCTTAGACTCCAAACTTTTAAAGATCAATTTGATCATGAAATTATGCAATAAGAAATCATCCACAGGCTAGATTCTATTATATACGGTTTAAACAGGGACTATAGATTCTTATTCCATTATCGAAATTAGCTTTTGTGACTCCTTTGTTCCTATGGGTTTACTGATTGTTTACTCCCAGCCCGATCCCCTCCCTCCCACACACACTCATGCTTGTGTCCTCTCTCTGTCCCTCCCTTGTATTTTGTATCCTAATTACTCTCCCCTCCTTTAACAAAGCTTTGTCCATGTTCTTTCACAGCATTGGATGAAGTTAGCTTCAGTGCACAAAAACTTGTGCTGTATATATCTACTTTGGTTAGTTTAAGATGCATATCTACCCTGCCTTTTTAAATTCAGAACAGTACTCCATAAGCTGAGAAATTCCTTGGCTTGGGGGGAATACTGCAACTAGATAACCACATAACCAATTTAATACCTACTGCTAGTTGTGGTTTGATTCAGCCTCCAAAAATATGTCAAGGTACCAGTAAATTATTTCACCATAAGAGGTCAGAAAGTAGCCCAAATAAAAGATGACATCTCTGTCTGTGTAAGCAGCTGTTGAATAGATTATTAGTCTATTACACATTTTGATCTATCCATCCTCTCACTAAATTTTCACTTTAAAAGGAATTTCCAACGTAGGATGTACATAATTTTCCTCTACTGAAATGAACCCAGCTTAATGCCAATGCCAATGCCAATGCCATTAAATAAAGAGGTCCCTCCTCCATGGTATATATTGAGAAACAAATAAATGTTTCAGTTAATTTGCATGGCTAATAAAAAAATCTCAATTACTTTCCTTCTATTAGTAACCAGTGAAATATATACTTTGTTGCTGCAAGGAAAGAAATAACTGCAGAGACAAATAAACAGAAATATTCCTATCTAATCATCCTATACCAGAAAAAAAACCACACTAATCATTTGATCTGCAACACTAACGAAGAATCCATTCTTATTTCTTTTTCAACTGAATTTTACCCATTACTTTTATGTATTTTCCCTATTTATTTTGTTCTAGTAACTGCAATTTTAGTATTGGCTTCAAGAACATTTTTCTTTAATTCTCCCACTTAATGAACAAATAATCTCTATTATTATTCTGACTTTTTAATGGCTCTCTCTTTTCACACAGTGCTTTAAGAAAAAAAGAAAAAGGTGCTTAATTTGTAAAATTGGTATTCAGCTAGCTTTGGGAAATAATGACCTCTAAATTTGAACTAAATTTTCATTAGCTATGATTACATTCTAAAAATTCTAAACAAGTAATAAGATCAAGAAGTACTGCTAAGGAACAAATGCAAGGTGTCACAATCCTGCCTGCAGACACCAAATGTATTTTAACAAGTTAGGAGATATCAATTTTTGATGTATAACAGTGTCTTTTCAATCTGGTTAAAATAGTATACAGCACATCAAAAATTAAAGTGGCAACTTAGTGCATAGATGTACATATCTTTATGCAACTAGTAAACAGATTTATGTAGTAGCATCTAAATCAGAGTAACGGTTTTGCCTAAATGTCCAAAAAATTATCTTATAAAACAGAACTATATACAGGTTGCATTAAATTTAGCAAATGTCTCATGGGAACACTTGAAAGGACAGAGAAGTTTATATTCACACTTTGTATTCACAGCCTGGTCATTATATATTTTGAAAAAAAAGGCATATATTTAATTAAAAGGAAAGCTGAAAGAGTAGGAGGAAAAAAAAGGGTTCTCAACTTCAATGACACGATTGGAAAATAATTATTTCAAAACTGCTTATCTTTTGAAAAGCTGGTACATTGCTAGAATCTTGATTGCTGTAAGCAATTTTATAACTGCTTTATGCAGATAAATTTAACAAAGAGAAATTAATTTCAGTCTCATCTTATTACTAAAATGGAGTCCCTGCTGCAACAGAGCACATGCAAAAGAGAGTCTGTTAGTAAAAAGTATTTTATTAGCAGACATTAAACAACTGCCTAGAAAAAGTTCACCTCAAAGCCTGAAACTTCATCTAATACCTTTCTTTTCTGAAAATAAGTGTTCTTAATAGGTATAAAAAGGAACTATTTCAGGCACCCAGTCATTGAACCATAGTATCTAGAAATTTTTCTTCATTTCTCCCTCTGCATTTAAGTCATTAAGTCATCTGAATTGACTGGGAACAGGCTTTAGCTTGAATCCAGAGTGAAGCTTGAGTTTATGCTTCTAGAGCCAAAGCAAGATACTGCAACCCAGGTGTTAACATGATTGCTTCCCTTTTTTTACAGCATCAGTAAGAATATGATAATTAAGAATGCAAACTATGGATAATGTCTTTGCTCAGGTGAATCCTAACTGAAAACACAGCAAGATTAACCACAACCCACATTCTGACTACTTTGCAGTATTCTCAGAAAGCATAGCAACCATCAACTTGGTTTAAAGTATGCAAAGCTCAATGATGAATCTAGCTGGAAGGTTTTAATGCTGGACCTAAGTCATGCTAACTCTGCTGGGTGACTAAGCAGTTTGAAAGGCCTGTATGATTAATTAGGGTTGTAGAAGGTATGCCACCTAGAAGGCCAAGCCCTAGCCAAGTATTGCATCCTCGGAGGTTGGGGAGGGGGCAGGAAACAGGTCCAGAAGCTTGCAGATCCTTTTCACAAGAAAAAGAGTGGGGGTGGAGGCTTAAAACTTGTTGATGTGTATGTGCATATCAAATGCCATAAGATACACAGCAAATTGCCCAAATGTAATCAGGATAAACAGTGATTTGAAGTAGCTATGTAGCTTTCCTAACTTAAATGCAGAGGATGAAATGAAGAAAAATATCTAAACACTATGGTTCAATGACTGGGTGCCTGAAATGTACATTTAACCAGTTTCAGCCATTTTGAAACTGGCTTATGTGCATTGAATTTCTGTCCTGTTACAAGTTTAAATCAGTTTCTGATGATTTACACTGGTTTATGTGTAACATCTGTTCCAAGCTAATGTGTGTCCATTTGTTTCTCAGTTTAATCTCTGGAGCTCTGGCTGACCTGCAAAGACTGAACTGATTCAGCACCAGGCTGTTACCTCTCAGCTCCATGTTCTTGGGGAACCCTGACACAGGATGCAGACTGTCTGACTCACAAAGAATCCCCCGCTCTCCCCTCTATCTAAACAGAAACTGATTAAGATGTAGTGAGAGACACACCTAAAACCCTCCTGATAAGGGTAACAAGAGTGAAACAACTGCCCTAGGTCTCATTTGCATCTGA
>NW_017729003.1:19051129-19054783 GCF_001723915.1 Gavialis gangeticus
AAATGAGCACACCCCAAAGTAATGGGCAAATCTGGTAACAAGGCTGAAATCAGAAACTGATTTAAATGGCTATAACTGGTTTAAGATAAACTTGATCGAATGTACTATCATACTTAACTGATTTGGGTCAAACTGATTTATGAAACTTCTGTCCCAGACCCATGCCTGGTTCAACTTAAATCAGAGTCCCCCAGCCTCCTAGCATGCTTTCTAGGCCTGGCCTGAGCTGTGCTGTCTGTTCCAACAGAGAAGGGATGTGGGGGGAGTGGGAATGGGAGGAGAAGGTAGAGACTGCCCCCACCCCCCCAGGCAAACCCCAGCTGGGATCTGAGGACAGGGAGAAGGTTAAAATTCCTTTCCCCTGAGTAAAGAGCTGTGCTGCCTGCCCTGCTAAAAACTTGCTGCTGACTACAACTGTGAGCTACAAATCTTAGAGGCACCTGGAACCAGGAAGAGGAAGTGATGAGCAACCCTGCAGCATTTTGCTACTGTGAGTCTGGACTGCAAATTCCAGAGACCTTGGGGTCAGCAGGGATAGGAAGCAAACACACAACCCATGCTGGCTGTGCGCCAGAGAACTTTGCTCTAGTGCCCCCTGGCTTCTGGCCTGAGCCACTGCAGGCATGTGGCTGCATTTCTTGAATCCAAAGTGAATGTCTGTCCAGTTGTTTCTCAGTTTAAACTACAAAGACTGACGTGATTCATCCTCAGGTTTTTTGATTATCTGTACTTAGCCTCAAAGACAGCCAACTGTAAAGCAAGTCACATCACTCCTCTGTATGTCATTAGCTATAGGAACTGATGTACTTTATCTATAGTGGTCCAGCTGGCTATTTAGCTCAGGCAGACCTTTGCATTTTTTAAATCAAAGTCTATAGTATGGTATACACTATTGAAAGAAGATAGTTACATGGGAATGAGACTTTTCTGATTTGCTTCTACATAAAATGGCTACACAAAATGTGCCATACTTGGGAGTCTGTCATTTTGTAACACTAGAAATAACTGCTTTATTCATAAAGCTACTGAGAAAGCAGATCTATTGTCACAGAAAACAGGTTATTGTGTGTGTGTGTGTGTGTGTGTATATATATATATATATATATATATAAACTGTTATATATAATATATATAACATATATATATTTTACATACACACACCGCTTGTGCAGTCCTTGTTTTCCTTGTGAATCAAGAACTGAGAGTGATAAAATGGAATACTTTCCCCAGTGCTGCTATGTTCCTCTTCTCTCAGTCAGGATTCCATTTTATTTTTCTGTTCTCCAAGTCAGAATCATTTCCATCATCCATTTTACATCCCGCCAGAAACTTAGTTTATTGAAATAAAGAAATTGTATGCATTTTAACTTATTGTATAATCTCTTTGTTCTTGGTCTCTTTTTTTTTCTCCACAAAAACTCCTCCACATAGATTCCTTTTCCTATTACTAAAAAAATTAGAAATGTCTTCACCATTCTTTTCAAAAACTTGTTTTTTTACTCTCTCTTTCTCTTTTGTTTCCACAGCAACCCTATCATCAGGTTTAATTATTGGATATTTTCTCCTCTTCTTCTAAAGGAAAAGGTATTTTATTTATTTCTCTTCACCTCCTTTTCTCTGAAACGTTAACCCCTTTTCCTCCCTCCGAAATCACAGTTTAGTTTTAAAACATTAGATTTTATCTTTATTTTCTTATGGCTCTTATTAAGGAATAAATGTTCAACATTCATCCCTATTTCTCATTTATCAGCAGGTACATGAAAAAATATTGTGACATATCTTGATTTTTCCCATTATTTGAAAATCACAGTACGACTGATATATTTGATACAAATGGTGTTTTTTTTCACTCTAAGAATCATTCCTTCTTCCTTTCACACAAACTTCCCACTAAATAAACATTCTCTTTTTCCTGTATCGCAAGGCTGTCCAACTTTGGTGTGGTTGGGAGACCACACAGAGAACCTTTGTACAGCTCTTAAACTGAAGGGGTGGCCTCTCTGGGATTTATTCCACTGCACAGGCTGCAGAAGCAGTGTGCAGACTCCTCAGTCTTTCCTCACATGGCAGTGAGAAAAGTAGACACTGGGAGCTGTGGGGTAAATGTTAAGTGCTCAATGGCTCCATGTAGCATGCAGGGTGCTAGTTAAACATCCCTGTTCTTCAGCACACATTCTGAAAAAGTAATTACATGATTCTGAAAAGGTCCAGTATTGTTTTGAAGCTGATCAATATGATGCATTCAAGTGCATAGTTACAGCTCTGCCATTCAATCTGGAGTTCAAATGTTGCCATCATGCATTTAGCAACTTAAGCACTGTAGGGATGATCACCAGGTACTATTTTGAAAGTAGAGGTTCATTGCATATATTAATTGTGGAGCAATGCTGAATAGAACCAATGTATAAAGTTTCTACCATGAGTAGTTCATGTATAGACAAGATATAATATTGCCATCAGCGATAACAATTCCATACTCTTCATAAATAGCAAGCCTCTATGAGATGCAATTTTTTTTAAAGTTAATAAAGGAGCTAGTAATAAAATTCATTTTCTGTGTCCCCCTTCCTTGCCATTGTTTTTATGTGCTACATGTATTTTGAAAGATCCCTTGGGAATAACACCAAAGAGAATATAGAACTGATTTAGTTCGCATTTAAGAAAACTACACAAAAGCACTGGAATCACTCATGTACAAAAACAGCATAAAATGACAAATCAAGTGCTGTGTAACTGATATTACTAGGCAGCAAAGGGCTTTTTGGTACATACTATGCACATCTACACAAGACATTTACTGTGCAGTTGATTAACTAGCTGCACAGTAAACATATTGCATCTACACAATGAGCAACTATTAGGATGCAGTAAACTAATTTATTACACTGCAGGATAGCACTTGTAAATACAAGTACTATCCTGCTGCAAAGTAAAAAAAAACTCCACAGCATCACCCATGTATATGCTGCTTTGGCTGGTTGAGGTATGCGGGTGCTTCAGTGTGGGGACTGCCTGACAGTTATTCTTACACTGAAACACCCTCATGCCCCAACCAGCTCTTCTGCAGTAGACGCAGCTGGTCAGAATAGCCCCAGGCTGGGAGGCTAACCCCCAGACTCCCCTGCCAGCCAGGGATGCTCTGACGTGGCTTCACATGCTACACATGAATAAACTCCAGAGCCAATTGCTCCAGAGCTAATCACTCCTGGACACACATTCAAACAGCATGCCCAAGAGCAAAAAACTGCAGCGCAATAAGCTCCAGAAAGTTTATTCATGAGCACACACTGCATGTGTAGATGCACCCACTCTATTCTTCCATGTTCTTCTGCCGATATTTCAAGATACTGCACATACCAAAAAGAAATGTTTGCATCATTTGGTCATTGTTTAGGGAATGGGATAAGATATTGACTTGGTTTGGTCTTGCACAAAAATCAAGAACATGTTTTAGGCTTCATCAGTGAAATCTAAGCTTTGCTTATAGGCTTCATAAAAATACCTGCATATATATTAATTAATCTGTGTCAAAACCTACAGGTTTTCTTTTCTTTTTTTAAATTTATTTTAAAATGCATTCCCTCCCCTTCCCCAACCATTTCTGACTTTTTCTCTCCCTCTCTATTCCCTATAGATAAGTATAAGTAAGCTAAG
>NW_017729003.1:19059783-19064579 GCF_001723915.1 Gavialis gangeticus
TTTGCAAATAAGTTCCCTGCTATTTTGATATCAATACCCACCATTTTACAAGTGATAATTATTATGTTTGTACTGCTTTTATATTGTGTGATTACTGTTTTAGGCCTAATATGTAAGTTGGCGTAAGTCATGTCAAGTTTCCATTTTGTATGTCAAGCCTCCATCTTGTGTCCTGTGCCTGGGCATCCCCTGTGTTGCAACTGTATGATTCATGTACCCCTCCCATGTAAATTGGTTCCTGGATAAATTATAGTGATTGGGAATGTTTGAAATACAGTGGTAGCAGGCCTCTACTAAATGGCCTGTTAGGACCAGGCCATCACCTTGCATTGATTCATCCAGAAACCACGGACCTCACCCAGGAACAGAGACAAAAACCCAGCATTTGAAAGACAAAAGACCCTGCAGAACCAGCAACTCTACCATTGTACTCCACCATTACAGACACCCAAAACTGCACATCCCTGCACGGAGCCCATATGCTCAGTACACACTCAGTACAGGAGGCTTGCCTGGGCATGCCTCCTGTCACTAAAGTAACACAAGGTCTGCCCCTATAAAAAGGGGCAGTGAAGACAGACCCACTGGGACACCCTCCCCATCTGGACCAGCAGCATGCCACACCACATACCCACCCAGAGGCCCTGCTGGTGACCCCCCTCTGGACAACACCAACTGGACCAGGACCCCTTTCCAGCCTGGATAGGTAGCTATCATCCCCCATCCTCTAAATTGCTATTTGGACCCCTCAGTTGGGTTTTGCTATGGTTTGGCCCTGCTCCAATCTCTGCTCCTTACCCCTCTAATTTCTGTCTCATTTCTCCCTCTCCTGCTTCTGGCTCACTGCCACGTCCAACACCTGTCCTGAGCTCCTCTCTGCCTCCAAATCCCCTGTTTGTTTGTCACTATCTTATCCCCACTGCCTTTTCCTTTTCCCCTGAGCAACCAGGTTTCTGCCTCAGTTTATTTCCTGGCTGTCTCCTCCTTGCCACCACTTATCTGTCCCCCCCATATCTCAGATGTCTGCCTCAGTTTCCAGCCCCAGTCTATCTTAAGTAAACCCAAGCTCAGTTCCTCAGCTAGCTTCTCTGTAGTCCACTGGTTCTGGCAAATTTCACTCCCTATACTTTAACTCTCTTTTTCTCACCTGAACCTTCCCCCAAGTATCCAAGATACCCCAAGCACACACATACGCACTGTACCATCCAAGTTTGGAACTTACCTGTGTGTATTTGTAGGTGGGTTGTGTGTGTGTGTGTGTGTGTGTGTGTGTGTGTGTGTGTGTGTATGTATCATGTGCATGATATATGAGTTAGTGATCTGTGTCTAACTTTTGTGGTGTATAGTGTATGAGCTTGAATTGGTGATAGGTATGCATGTGCCTAGCCTGGTTTGGATGTGTATGTGCCTGAGCTGGTAGTGTGTGTGTGTATGCACCTAATTGATTCATGTGTTTGTATATGTGCAATTATGGCACACCCTCCTGTCCAACAGCACAATATTGAGATTCTGAGAGTTGGCCTGACCCCAAAGGGCAACAAATCCTAGTGTTCAATGCACCTTTTGGAAAAGTACTATGTCAACCAAGGAATATATTCTTATTATGAAGCTGAATTAATGTAAAGCCTGAATACTTATGATTGATACTGCATTCCACTTTTATCCAATCCTCCAACTTCTACTGAAGGTTTTCAGAAAAAAAAAGGAATGCAGGATTGCACCTTTCTGTTCTCAATGATAGTGAGAGCCATGTCCTTGTATACCCAATTTTTAAAGATTAATGCAATATAGAAGCGAGTGTGAAAATTACCATATTGGTACCTGAAGCAAGTTTTTTCAAAGGTGGGCAAGTAGTGCATGAGCTCCACATGCTGCCTAAGACAATTTAGCAAGATGGGCCACCTCATCCATCCCCCCCCCCTTCACCTTCCATGCAGGAGCTCCAGCAACCAGGTGTGCTGCTAGGTGTCAGATGGGTGTAGAGGGCAGTAGGGCTGTGCAAAATTTTGCTGGTTGCTTTCTTTCAATGCTGTTTTGACTTGTTTTTAGCTCAAAACAGTGAAATTGAAATGAAACAAAGGGCCTTGAAACAGCCTTGAAATGAAATGAGGGCAGTCAAAACATTTCGAAACTTTTAAAACTCAAGCAGGGTTTACCTGCAGGGAAACAGAAAGTAAGGAGAGGGAGGGGTAAGAGGAGGGACGGACTGCTCTCATATTGACTGTATACCTGGCCAGTGACTGTGGTCGTTCCCTGAGGTCCCTTCCAATCCCAGTTTTCTGGGGGAGGGATGGAAAAACAGCATAAAAGGCAGCATTGTTTGAACTGTCCTGCTTTCTGTCACCCATGTCATGAGTTTTGCTTGTCAGCAGCCTGAGGTGCAGTTTCCCTGAAATCCCTGCATCTATGTCCTTGAACCATGGCAGGCTTCATGGCCTCAGAAGGAGCTACCATCCCTGAAAGTTCTGTCTAAATCAGGCAAGAACTGACAAAGTTATAGGCAGTTTCGTGGTTCCCCATTATAGCCTATGGGCAAAACATCGAAACAGCGTTGGAACAGCAAAACAGTTTCGATGAAATGAAATGGAACAGTGGTTTTGAAATGAAACAAAACTTGAAACAAAACACTGTCCCATCAAAATGGAAGTCAAAACAAAATTATGTTGTTTTGCACAGCCTTAGAGAGCAGAGCAGAAGCCTCAGTATTGGCAGAAGTCGGGAAGCCACTGTTACAGGGATGATGTGTTGGTTAAGCCTTCCACTTCCTTTTTTTTTCGACAAAATTTTAATTTTAACATGCATTTCAGTGATGGTATCTGCACTAACTGCTGCAACAGCAGTTTGTCCTGTTATGACTCTACTGGCCATTGATGCAGCCACATGAGCTGCCACCACCCAGGGCACAGAACTGCCCAGTTATGACTCTGGATTTTAGCATAGTCCTTGGGGACTAACCTGTACAATGTCTTTCATCCCTAACAGGAAGGCTAATACCAAATCCATGGACATATACACCATAGAGAAATTTTGCAAAGACACAGATTACAATTAGGTGCTCCGCTCATGCTAAACATCAGAGGGATATTGGATGAATAATTCTTACCGTGCCTTTGAAAACCGCCTTCCTGAAACTAAGAAAATGTCTTTTTTCAGCATATTTTTGAACAGATTGTTAATGGGACATATTTGTTTTTCCTACTGTCTAACACACCTTAAAACCAAGTAAAATGTTAATTTCCACACCTCCTCACATTTTATGTTAGATTCATCAAAAAGAATTTTTGCAAAAGCAGCTGTTCTTTCCACATACACAAAAACATTCAAGCCTTAAAATAATTATCCATATGATATAAGAAACCATAGGAAGCTAGTGTTAAAGGAAGATTATTTCCATTATCCATTCTTTGCTCAATAATATAAAATCACCTTCCCTGATTGTACAGAATAGTATGAAAAATGGTTGAGAAATTTGGGGTGAAACATTTTTGTAAAAAAGAAAAAACACAACATGGAAAATTTTGTGGAATAATAACAGTTTCACTGAAACTTTAATCAAGAAATGTTTCTCAAGTTCAGAACAGCATTTCAGAGACAGAGAGAACAAGTATGACTACAAGGGCATCTACAGCCCACAATAGCCACTTCCCCTTTGGTTAGGCTACAGGCTTGGGCAATGAAGATGGGTCTCTGACCCCATTTTAGGTAGAAGGCAAGGTAGAATGGTATACTATAGACTAAATGAGAGATGAATAGCGTAAAATTTCATGAGCCCATGCTCACTGCATTAGAGGCTGCGAAAGAACATGCACAATGTATTAAAGAGTGATGTGAATTCAAAAGACAAGAAAGGGAGGTGGGAGCATTCATTGTCCACAGACTGGATTGTGTTAAGGATGGTCTAAATAGGGACAAGGAATTACCTGGATTAGCTTTTGTGACCCCCTTTTTCTCCTTCTGGCTGTATTACTTGTTTGCCTCTCTCAGCATACTCTCCCCCTCCCCAGACCTCCCTCCCTTGTCTTTTGTGTTCAAATTACTTTCTCTACTTGATACTCTGTTTGCGCCTGTTCACAGCATCTGACAAAGCAAGCTTGGGCTTGCAATAAGGTGGCCTGTCCCCTAAAGAGGGGGCAGCCATGCCTATTGAGTATCTGCTGCCCTGGTGAGGATGCTAATAAGGGAGCAATTCTCTGGGAGCTTAGAAGCCCCCAGAGAGAAGAGCAGCAGGGAAGCAACCTGTTTAGGAACACTGGTGATCCAGAGTCAAGCAGTGAATAGAGGGGACAGAGCTACAAAAGTCCCTTCCCAATGCCTAGGGCATGACAATAGGGGTTATTTGCTTGTTTCCATATGCTTAAAGACTCTGTTTTATCTATGTGAACTGGCTGAGGAACTCCTCAGGAATAAAAGCGCACAGGCAAGATAACTGGCTGACAGGGCTAATGAAAGCTATGCTATACACCTCTGACTTAAGTCTGTAAAGTACAAATCTACCCTACCTTCTGCCTGACTTCAGACTAACACAGCTAAATGCCAGCTTAGACCAAGGGTTTTCACCTGTATATTCCAGGCACTCACCCACCAGACTCCTGCCTATTCTGCAGTAAGTATCTCACTCTCTATTGTAGGATTTGGGATTTTTTTTTTTCTTTTGCGGGGAGGGAGTGGATAAAGGGGGAAGAGAATTTTTTAAAAGTCTTCAAATGCCTTAGAATAATCTCAATATATAAATAGGGACATTTATAACATCTCAAAGTTTTTTATATTAATTTTAGAAATTAAAGCAGTTTTCTAGA
>NW_017729003.1:19069579-19070855 GCF_001723915.1 Gavialis gangeticus
GAAGAGAATTTTTTAAAAGTCTTCAAATGCCTTAGAATAATCTCAATATATAAATAGGGACATTTATAACATCTCAAAGTTTTTTATATTAATTTTAGAAATTAAAGCAGTTTTCTAGAAAAGGGTTTTCTGACACTAGCTCAGTAACTGATTTGAAAGGCACAATTAAACTTTATATAAGAACAGCTAAAAGAAAAAGTTTATGTGCAATGAATGGTGATTGAGAAAAAATTGTAAAGCCAGATTTGTAAAGTTAGTGTTATAATTGTCAAATTGTAAGGTCAAATAAATGTTTTTTAAAGTCTTTATATTGTAACAGAACTTGTATGTTTTGCCTTTACTACTAATTGTAAGTTACCACTGCTATGAATCAGTTTACGAGAAACAGATAGTTTCACAGATCAACAGATCAGTTACTGACTTCACTTTTTGCCTCAAAAGGAGATTTTTAAGAAGTACAAATGGCAGTTAGATGGCTTGCAATGTTTTGTGCCCCTGAAAAGGCCCTCCCCTTGGCTCCAGCTACCTCTGTAACTGTAAAAGCATCAAAACTGTAAATGCCAAAACTCCACTATTTTCAGTGGAGTCATACCAAAAAGAGATTTGGCCCTACTTCTGTTTATATTGCTCTGATGCCTGGAGATCCCCAACATGGGTAGCAGAACTAATTATGTCATTTGCTAAATACATGTGATGGGAAAGCAGTCCCTGCCCCGAGAAGCTCACAACTTAGGTCTTAAAGCACTAGTCCATGAGGCTCTGTGAAGTTTCAGGTGATGATTCAATTCAAAGCAGATTTGACCTGATTCAGTGGCCAAATTGCCAAATCTGAATTGAATCAGTGAACCAATAAAAAGGTCCAAGTCAATTCAAAGCTCTCTGAATCTTTGGAAAAGATTCGGAGAGCTTTGATGATTCGGACAGTCCCTGCCCGCTGCATCAGGGAGCTGCAGCAGGACTCTGAGATAGTAAGTAGGGGGCAGAGGAGGGCAGGGGCTTGAGGAGGGGGGAGGGGACAATGGGGGGACCCCTGCCAGGCCCCATCCCCTGCCTGCTCCCCCAGCCCTCCCAACACCTGCCTGCTTCCCCAGCCCCCCAATGACTGCTTTGCCTATCCCAGCTCCAGCCCTTTAAGAAAAAAAAATGAGAAAAAACTCTGGAACTCACCACTCCTTCTGTGGCCTTAGGGCTTCCTGGGGCTCATACAGAGACCCCCATGTGGCATGGGGGCAGGAGGGATCACCACCCCCTCCGCCAGGCAGGAAATGGTGAGTCC
>NW_017729003.1:19070866-19072959 GCF_001723915.1 Gavialis gangeticus
TCCAGAGCCCCCCCATGCAGCATGGGGCAGTGGGGATCAACCCCCCTGCTCGGCAGCACCTGCTGACTCGGGGCTCTGTTTTTCAGTGCCCAGAGCTGGGGTGGGCAAGGCAGCCATTGCCAGGCTGGGAAAGCAAGTTGGGGGAAGAGCCTGGGTGATTCAGAAATGTGTCAGCAGCTGAATCTCTGAATCAGATTCAGCTGAATCAATTCGGGACCGTGATTTGAATCACCAAATCAAATCACTGTCCCCCAAATCAGTTGAATCTGAATCCCAAGTGAATACTAGCCACTTTGCACAAGCCTACTAGTCTCCATTTTGCCATTTCATTTCTGCCAGCATACTTGAAGAAGTATGTTCTGCCTCAAAAAATCTACTGCAAATATACACCCATGTCACTAAGAGCAACTAAAGCTGTCAATCCCCTTATGTTCTTTGTAGCCAAAAAACTATTTCTCCCAATTATTTTTAATAAATGTGCCAGAGTGACAGTGAGGAAAAGTTTTCTTCCTGAGTATCTTATACAAAATAGACAGATACAGAGAACAAGCTACCGAGGTACAAATCTTCTGACTTCCAGAATATGAACTGGTCTGATATTTGACATCTGTCTGACTGTTGCTGCTACTCACAGCTTTTCCTCTTCAACATTTAATCAAATGGAGCCGGATTTTGACAGATGCTGTAGTCTAATATCTCACTCTTCTTGAGACTCAAAATGGCTGATTTTTAGAAAGCTTTTGTATTATGTTTGCCATCAATGTTTTTCAAGCTTGCAAAGTTTTATCAAAAATACTTCAAGGTCAGATTTTGTCATTATTAGAGAAGACCCAATTTCGAAACCAGTGGCATAACTAAGGCAGGGCAACTGGGTCAGCTTCCCTGGATGGGTGGAGGAGAAGGTAGAGGGGTAGTGTGTATGTGGGGGTGGTAAATGGCTGCCTTCATAGCTGCATAATCACAGTTGCTCCAGAATCACAACTCTGATTGAAACAATGGGCTCATGAAACTACTTGTGAATACCTTATAAATTATTAAGCCTACTGACATAGCATACATATGGAATTTAAGATGATTAACATTTCTAGGAACACTTCCTTTTTTAGAATTTCAGTAAATGATGTACAACAGGAAATCTGTCACATTATCACCAAATGTCGTAATAGGTTGCTATGAAATATATTATGGTATATGTCATAGTAACCTATTATGACAATTGATGATGATGATTGTACATCCTATTGTACCTAAAAAGTGAAAGGTCTACAATTTCAATTTGATATATAACATTATGGATGGTGTTACATGATACTTTTAAACCATTCTAAAAGCACTTAAAATGGAAGTGTCCATAGATTAAAGGGTGTTAAATTGGACTGAGTACCCTCAAAACATCTTAAAGTTGTGCCAATTTTGGTTACATTTATCTTTGAGCCGTTCTACCTAGCTCAAGCTAGGGTACTGTTAGTCTGCTCCATGGAGATAAAGCAACTGATTTGTAGTCATCCAGCATCCCAGGATGTACAGCTCCCAGATCCTCTACCCCTGACAAACTTTCCACAGTCCCCAGCTCTACTGCACAGTGTGGGGGGTGGAGGCAGGAAGGGAGATGGGGAGGGTAGTAGTGGTCTCAAGTCAACACATCCAAAGTACACTACCAGCTCTAAGGACCCCAGGAGACCCAATCTGGACCTCTGGGCCCAGGCATGGAGCCCTCCCCTCAGAAGAATAAGCCAGGTAGCTCTCCTTGACCCAGGGACATTTTGGGCAAGGGGCCTATTTTCCCTTCTCAGCTTCCCGCATTCCTCGGGAAGGAAAGGTGGGGTGAAGGGGCTGCCTTTCCAAGGCATGCTTCCCCGGGATCCATGTACTTGTTGCAGTTAATCCTCAGTGGCTCTGCTCCCAGAGGAGAGAGAGTCCTGGTTCATGTTCATGTTTCTGTTTACCAAGACAGCTAGTGGCAAGTCACAGTTGTGCAGTTCACAGACATTATTAAGCCTTAACCTGCAACTGCTCTGATACTGTTCTAAATTTAACACTTCCTAATGTTTAGAATGGTTTCATAGATTTCCTAGGTATCAGGGCTGAAAGTG
>NW_017729003.1:19077959-19078551 GCF_001723915.1 Gavialis gangeticus
TGCTCCCAGAGGAGAGAGAGTCCTGGTTCATGTTCATGTTTCTGTTTACCAAGACAGCTAGTGGCAAGTCACAGTTGTGCAGTTCACAGACATTATTAAGCCTTAACCTGCAACTGCTCTGATACTGTTCTAAATTTAACACTTCCTAATGTTTAGAATGGTTTCATAGATTTCCTAGGTATCAGGGCTGAAAGTGACCTCATAAGATCATTGGGTCCAGCCCCCTGCCCAAGGGGTAGAAAGTTAGCAAGAGTCTAAGGATCCCAGCAAGATAAGCATCCAAATGTTTCTTAAAACTGTCCAGAGTAGGTGCTTGCATCACCTCTGGGAAGAGTCAATTCCTGGCCTTGGGGGTTTGGACAGTAAAGAAGTTTTTCCTTATGTCTAGCCTAAAACAGACTTGCAGGAGTTTGTGACCATTGGACCTTGTCATCCTTTAAGATGTTCTGGTGAACAGGCATTTCCCCAGATCCTGATGCATACCCCTTATGTATTTAGAGGCTGCCACCAAGTCACCCCCTGATTCCTGCACTTCTCCTGGCTGAAGAGTCCTATAGCTTGCAGCTTCTGTTCATAAGGCCTGTTCTCTTGC
>NW_017729003.1:19083551-19089849 GCF_001723915.1 Gavialis gangeticus
CAGCCTCTCTTCATAAGGCCTGTTCTCTTGCTCTTTGATCATGCACGTGGCTCTCCTCTGGACTCTTTCAAGCTTCTGCACATCCTTCCTGAATTGTGCAGCCCAGAATTGGATGCAGTACTCCAACTGCAGCCTCACCAAAGCCAAGTATAGCGGGAGGATGACATCCTGGGTATTGCTCAAGATGCATCGGTAGAGTTTTGTTCACTTTGCCAGCTGCGGTATTGCAGTGGTGGCTCATGCTCACCTTGTGGTCAATCATGAGCCCCAAATCTCTTTTGGCCATGGTGCTAGCAAGTGTAGCACTGCCAAACCTGTAAGTGTGATGTGGGTTCCCCCCTCCCTCCCACCGCTCCCCCCACCCCCACAAGGAGGAGCGCCTTACATTTCTCATATTGAATGCCATCAAGTTTTCACCCACTCACCTTGCAAGCCTATCGAGGTCAGCCTGGATTACCTATCCTCAAGTGTGGATACTCTTCCCCAAAATTTGGTGTTGTCATACCCAAATCTAGATAGTTTATAAAGACGTTAAAAAGACATTAAAAAGTAAAGTAACACACACACCTACATTTGAAGGTAACTTGTAGCAGCACTCTGAGACAATACAAGAGATGACTGAGGGGGGAAAGAGATACATTTTTGACAATACATGGTCTTAATTCCTCTAAATTAACTCATTATTTGTTACTCAAAAAATAATAAATTCCAGTCACAAATGGAAATGGTCCCTTATTTGTACATCTGATTCCACATTTTTAGTTTACTTGTTTTGTGGCTAAATCCAAAAAAGCTTGATTTAGAATCTGGTCTTTTCTGAAGTTCTGTGGTATTTTTGAAATAGAGATTTTGCTCCATCTCTACTTTAAAAACACTAGAGCCACTTCTCAATCTTTAGTAGAGAAATTTCTTCTTGATATTTTAATATTTCTTCTATTCTCTTAAAAGCAATACAGGTTTTAACATCTTTTCTTCTAAATTTAAAAGCATACTTGCTTCTGAAACTGGGATTCCAATAATTTATCTAAACCCTGAATAATCCTTAAAGAAGCTAAAGCTCATTAAGAATGGAAGGGCTTTGACATTTCAGATGTTATCAGATATTCTTTCTTTTTCCTAAGGATAAAAACTAAGGAAATATATTTACTTTATTTAAATTTCTATCTTTCTGCTAATCTCTTTGACTTTGCTAGAGACAGAGAAACTATTAGTTAAACATTTGAGTAGTTTCCGCACTTAGGGCTGGATTGTAAAAATTCAGTCTTTCCTCAGAAAGGAAAGCAAATACCTGAGCTGCTAGAAGCAAATCAAGAATTTAATTAGATATCCTGTCACACCATGTGAATGTCACAATTAAGTTTCCCATTCTCCATTTATCATGGGAAGAAATATCCATAATTAGCATACCAAAAGACTTTCTCCTCCAAGATGATCAACTAACTATAGATGTAAATTCCCAGCCCTACCCACCAACTTGTGTTGGAGGCATAGGAACCTCAAAGAGCCTGCACTTGGTGTTAGTAAAAATACACTTATGTAGGGAACCAAAGAATGCTTTTACCACCTTCCAAAACTACTAAGACTTCAGAATGCCTCCATTCATTTTCTGACTCATTGCTTGTATGAATAAATCTTTACCTGTGTTCCATACAGTGCTTCACGTTGGATGTTTTGTAAACAAAAACCATCACCCCCACTATCGTAAAGTATCCTTGATAAGAAAGTAAAAGGTATTGTGACTAGGATCACAGAATTCACAATGCATATTTGTGAATATATTTTAAAACCTCAGAGGCCCTGCTAAATAAGGCTACATGTCAATGTTTGTTCGAGTGAACTTCCAAACATGCTGGATTAGATATTACACAGTGGGTTACAATATATTATTGTTTTGCTGTAATCTACATTTTTCTACTCAGTAGACAATTGGAATATATAAATATTCTGGGGATCCTCCAACCATATTTTATTAAGCTCTTTGTACTTTGGTTCAGAATATGCTGAATGCTGCTGACATTATCCTTGTGCACTGTGTAGGTGAGGTCAAAAACAGAGGTAAAGACTTTAGGAACACATGATACATGGCTTTACAAATAGAACAACTGAATCTGAGGGAAGATTTAGTTTCATGTTAATATAAATGAAAAAGAAAACACTGATTTATATTTTAATGTATTTCTGAATCATCTTCCATTATATAAAAAGGAAATAAAAGTTTTAAAGAGACTGGTAAGAGATTGCTATTAGTGGTGTAGCTAAGGTGGGGCAACCAAGACAGATCCTTGGAGGCCAAGTTGCTGGGGTTTGGGGCAGCAGAAAAACTGTTGCTTCTCCAGCTGCACAACTGCAGTTGACAATTGAACAGCAGCAACTGCAGCCTGTCCTAAGAACTTGGCCATATTGTTATGCCTCTGATTGGCATAAAGAACAGGGAGTCAAATACAGGGAGTGTAAATACAGGGAGTCAAATTTAGCATGTGTATAAATTGACATTATTTCAATTGACTCCTTTACATGTTGAGACAGATCTGGCAAGAAAATAAATAAAAACCCTGAAAGTAGGTTTTCCTGGACTCATAAGCAGAAGACAGGTAAAACTTCTACTAAAAAGTTACTAGGAATTGTACTGAAGGAAGGAAGCTCATTGTACTGAAAGAAGCCCTCATGGGACAGTGCCAGAAATATTCTGCATAAAAGCAACAGCCAGGCCCCAAGCATCATTTCTTTGGGCCCAGTTAAAACTTGTAAAGCAGGCCTACTCCCCCACACACACCATCCCACATACATAAAATCTTATGAATCATAAAAGAAAATTTTCTATTTTAATTCTGAAATTACATTCTATATTGCTGACTATTTTGTAATTTTTTGGTTGTTGGTCCTAATAATGGTATTATCCAGTCATTGTTTTGATTTTTGATTCTAATGAAACAACATGGCTGGAAACATTTTATAAATAAACCTATTTACTTTAAAGATTAATTTTTCTCGCCTTTTTCATTGCAAAATCATGAATTATCTCCCCAAAATCAATTTCCCTTGAGAGTTCACACTCAATAGACAAAATAGCAAGGTGGCTTAACTGTTCTTCTCCCATAGTAGAACACCTGTAGTTTTTGATGAGTGCTAGCTTGATGAAATTTCTTTCAGCTTCTGCTACAGTCACTGGCAGTGTGCAAAAGATCTGTAATTCTGTCCACTGGCAGTAGCAAGTTTTATGTTCTATGCTCTTTTCATGATCAAGAAGTTTATTATATAGCTTTTGCCATTTTTTCACATTTGGTGAATATCCTTCACTTTTTGCCAGCATACTGCGTTGTTTTTGTCTCCCTTCAGAAAGTGACATGGAAAACAATACAGAGATTGATTGGTAAGACTTCAAACAAACCAAACTCTTGGCAGCTGTTCGCCATTAGACGTCTTACATTTGAGAAGAAATTCATTAAAAATATGCCCACCAACATCTTTTAGAATTGACTTCGCTAGCTTCCACATTTCTTCAGAAGTCAGGACACCAAATAGAACAATTTTTTGACAGACAGAATCTGTTATCAGTTTAAGCCACAAGCCTGGGTCTTTGAAAAAACATGACTCAGATAGTATAGTACGATTCTCTCCTGTTTTTGTAAGCCTTCTTCTGAAAGTAGTGGTGCTAATGGTGATATTACCTGACTATCTTTTGAAAGCATTATCTTGGAGTCGCATGATGCATCTGGCAACTTTTCTTCATCATCAGTTGCCACAGACACAGTCTCTACATTAAAATCGTTTCCATCTTGCTTTTGTTCATATACTTCCCTAGTTAGTGTATTGCCTGAACCAGACTGCAGAAAGGCCTTGTTTATTTTGAAAAACTGGAGAATTAATTGGTGTCCTTAGCTTCTTTTAGTTCCTTTTGTTTTACCTCCTTACATTTCTGGCTGCCTGATTTGTATTAATAGCTAGACATGGGGGGGGAGGGGGGGTGTTGGTGGGGGAGAGAGAGAGAACTGTCCTTTCCTCCCAGGCACTAAACCTATCCCTGCTTCCATTCTTCTCTGTGTAACTCATTACTCACTTTTGGGCCTATAAATCCTACCAGCAACACTGTGGCTTTTACTGTTCCTGGGATCAATATCCCTGGTTATATGGTGCTTTGTCCCTCTGTTACACAAATTGCCAATTGCTTAAATTATGAGCGAGACTTGATACAGGGGGGATAAGGCAAGGTGCCGAGTTTATTGATTATATGAGTTAGACATAAAGGCTTAGGCACACCATTCATATAAACACACACAAATCATCATACACATCATTACACACAGGCATACACATACACAAAACAACCATTTCATCCACACATACACCAAATATAGTTACCAGCAATTGTTGCTCAATATCAGCCCAGGGTGGCCAACCCGGGCTTGTTGAGTAGATGGTGATGATTTGAAGACAGAAGATTAAAGATAACAGCTAGAGCAGGGTGAACAGATGCATCTGTGCTCCGATGAAACAGCAGTAGAGAAAAAGACTCACCCAACTTGGCATTTTCAAAGTGTTCTTTTATAGAGATTGGCACCCTTTGTTTCAGTGTATAGGGATTTTTTTATACCCAGCTTCTGTTTTTGTGGTTGTTCTTCTTTTGTCTTCAGCTTATCTTAGCCTTGGAGTCTTCTTGTTGCCTGTGTGGCAGAATTTCTTCTTCTCTTATCTCTTTTGTGCCCTCAGCTTCAAAGGGATTCTTCAGCCATTTGTTAGTTAGTTACTGGCTGGTAACTTACATTTGTACCTTACGATAAGTTGCCAGCCCCATGTGGGAACTCTGTCATTCTGTCTATCTGTTGTTATCATCCACTATTAGCTCTTTATTACTGTACTGTTTGTTGCATTAACCTTTCTGTTAACTGTTGTATGCTAAGCTATAAGTAAATTTGCCTTTACTTCACTCCTGACTTGCCTCCTCAATCCTGAACCCAGCAGCTTCACAGCTGATACACTCACAGCACCTAGCCAGCCTGTGCAGAAGGGTAGACCCAAGAAAGGATGCTTGTCTTGGCTGCTGGCAACTTGCTTAAGAATGGAGGCAGAGGAGGCCACTCAGTTTCATCAGGAGAACCAATCCCTAAAAGAGTGAATAACCCAGATTGAGAGGGAATTCAGAGAAGAAAAGAATTCTAGTACCATGGCTTGCACAGCAGCCAGAGCAGCGCAAAACCACCTGGTGACACTAGAGTGTCAGGAGGGGAAAATACTAGTTGCACAGGCAATCACCTCCCTCAAAAGAAAGGTACAAGTGGCACAGTCAGTTGAGGCCCCCCACCCCAAAAGGGTACAGCAGTGTCTGTATGGTGCGATAACAGAGACTGAGCTGTGGGATGACCCAGAAGGAGAATATATGAAAATTGCAGAAGAGGCCCACATGGTTCCACCTCCCTATGCCCCACCGGCCCAAGAGAATTTAGAGGGGGAGCTTGTCCAAACCTTCCCAGTGCAAGTGACCTGTGCTCATCAGGGGCAACCCACCCAGATTGAGCCCCAAAAGGGACATGATTTGTGTAACGCCCCTACCAGTGACTCCCCATATTACCCTAGCCCAGCGAGTTTGCTGGGAAGGTCCTGGCCATTTGTACCATCCCAATGGCATGTATTGGACCTCTTGTGCCAGTTGCTGTGCCGAAGCTCAAGATCTTTAAGGAACATCAGCTATTGTATATGTCCAAGACCAGGAAACTATGTGGCCAAAAACTCAGTTAGAAAGCATCACCCTTAACCTAAGTCTTCCAAAATTCTGGGTTCAAGATGTAGATATGACTGGGTTAGAGGGATAGAATGAAGTGGCAGCCCACATTAAGGGTTTGTTTGAAGCTGCCTGAAAAGGAAAACAACTTGCCCTCGTAGCTCAAAAGGGAGGGCGAATTATCAAATGTGCTACTACTCTTCCCCCCTGTGTAAGTGGTATGAGGTGGTCTGTACTGTACAAATGTATACCTTTACCAAAGATGCTCCTTTTCCTTGGTTTGCAGTAGTAATAGGTTTAGTTATAGGATTGATATTACTCAGTATAATCCTTAGATGTTGTTGTTATAAAATGTTGTTTCTCCTGCCAGCAATGCACATGCTACCTGGCAAGAATCATATTTGTAGACATTACCGATGCTCCAAGAAGCAAGGGGTGGATTATGGTAGCCAGAACCAGAGGCATTAAATCAAAAAAATATATGCTCTTGGAAGCATCTGGTAATTGTCTAAGCAGTTAAGATTAGCTAATGCAAAGCTTGTAAGTTTGCAACCTGCAAGTAGAATTTGTCTGTCACAGATT
>NW_017729003.1:19094849-19098324 GCF_001723915.1 Gavialis gangeticus
TGTCACAATTTAACCAAAGTGTTGAATCTAACTGTTTGCACTGATCATGGGACCACTGAGCCCCCAAAATAAGCAGAGCTACAAGATTAGCTGATCTAACAGGTTTTTTAAAGGTCAAGCCATAATAAGATCTGATCACCTAATATAATCAGCACATTCCAAGGAATCCAGGAATAAAAAATTAAGAAGTTGAGCTTAGGCAGGTAATGCTAATTTCAAACCTCAAAGTAGTGTGGTGTAATTTGCTTATTGGGTGAACTCAAGTTCGGGCGGTAACCTTGTATGATAATTTCTAACACCTTTTGATCCCATAGGGTAACAGCTATAGGGCAAGATTGTGAGTGGCTCTAAAGCCAAAAGATTAGCATAAGACAAGGTATAAAGAAGCACGTATGTCAGGTGGCCAGCATGAAGGACGGGACAGAAGGACCGTCGCTGTACCAAGCCTGGACCCCAGACTCCCAGTGTGAGTGAGGACCGGATCCTGACCAAGGGACCTTCCCAGTGACCCCTCAGACAGCATTGATTGGGGACACCCGACTTCGCTGGAACAACTTGATGTGCACCTGGCATAGAGGAACTGCCGATAAGTTGCCAACCCCATGTGGGAACTCTTTGTCATTCTATCTGTTGTTATTATTCACTATTAGTTCTTTATTACTGTACTATCTGTTTGTTGAATTAACTTTTCTGCTAACTGCTGTATCCTAAGCTATAAGTAAATTTGCCTTTACTTCACTCCTGATTCGCCTCCTCAATCCTGAACACAGCAGCCTCACAGCTGATACACTCACAGTGCCTCATCAGTCTGTAACAGCCTGGGCCAGGCCCCCCTGGACTTCTGGGCCCTGGTAAAGTGTACTTTTTCCCCCCACCATGCCTGGCCCCTGGCAACAGCACAGTAGAGGAATAAACATTTGTATTACACATGCGTAGTTACATGAGTATGTAAAATCATAAGCAAGGAAAAACAGCTATGTCCTAAGCACTGAAGCATTGCTCTTTCTTAACACCAACACTAGAAATTGAGCAGAGCGATAATTTCCTTTACAAGATATCAGAGACATAGACTTTCTATATAACCAAAATATGATTTTTTTCACAGTAATATTCAAGCAACACAGTCTTACAGGAGACTTACACGTGTAATGTGCACCTGTTTCTCTGGCTTTATTTAGTGCTTCTGTGTCTGTTCACTTAAAGACAAGTTACATCACTTCACGGCACTCTTATCTCTGATCCATGTTATCCAGCTGGTGTTACACTAAGGTGTCACTACTCTAAGCTATACCTTAATGTAAACCCTCCCCATCCCATCTTCCCCATCCCCATGGCCTACCTTCCCCAGTACCCCCACCACCAAAACGGTATTTCAAAGTGTGTGTGTGTGTGTGTGTGTGTGTGTGTGTGTGTGTCTGACATCCAGAGTTTCTCATAGCTTTCAAGGTACACAGGCTAACACAACAGGGCCAATGAGGACACATAGCCTGGGAAAGACAGAGATATGTACTATACTGCCCATAACACAAGATAAGGGGTACCAGCTAACAAGACCCCAGAACAGAGGGGTCTGAGTCCCAGTTTTGGGGAAACAGACCAAATTAGGAGAAAGCCCAGAAGGCTACATGGATGGGTGACCACAGAGAGACCAACCAGAGATAGATACAGACAAAGAGTCATCAGGATGGAAGGAGAATACAGAAGCAGAGACTTGAGAATAACAAAGGGTCCCTCCCTGCTCCCTTCTCAGTCCCTTCCCATGTCTCCTTCTTCTTCCTGAGAGAGGTCCCCATCTCCATTCCCTGGGAAGGGTCCATGAGGCCACCATGGACAGACAGCATATGACCAGCCTGTCTCACCCACCCCACTGGAGGGGGTGGTTGGGGTGGGCCTCAGCATCCCACCTCCAGGCTGCTGACATGCTGATATCTGACATCTAAGAGCCTCAGAGTGGAAACTGCATCCTGGACAGATGGACTTTGACTCTGATGACAGCCCTAGGATTTAGTAGATATATAGAATTGTTTGATTATTTGTGTTGCTTTTTTTTGTTATGACTATGTATAAATAAATTTGCCTATCATCAAATGAAAAGGTTGTGGTTGGTCTGAGGGTGGGAACAAGGCCTCTGGGTCCTAAATCCAGAGCCAACACCCTCCTGCTTAATCGTGGCTATCTGTGCTGACTGTCCCAAGGGATCAGGCAGAGAAGAATTAACCTGCCTGTCCAGCTTCCACCATCACTACCACTCTCTAGGCTGGTCTCAGGCTAGAGTAGAGCAGCAGGCCAGCATAGGCAAGGGCTGGGCAGGTGAGTTAACTATTCCCTGCCTATTCCTCTGGGACAGAGCATGTACAGCCTTGATTAAGCAAGGGGAGGGGGTAGAAGAACCATGGGGAAGCCTGGAATGGGAGTGGGGGATTCTTTTCTTTCACTCCTTCAGACTCCTGTTGCCTGGACATGTGATTGCTCAAAACTCAAACTAACAATAACACCCTTCATTATGTGTGCAGTTCACAGTAGGCATGACTACATATTCATTAATGCATCATAGTTACTGCACATTTAATTTAGTACTTGCTTAATGAAGTACTAACTAAATGCACAATAACTCAAGTTACTGTGCAGTAATGCCAGTGAATGTCTTTTTAGTGATGTTACTGCACAGTAGCCTAATAATATTGTGCAGTAGTATATTAGCACTATCCATGCTGTGACTCGCTACTGCACAGTGTTATTAGGCTACTGTGCATTAAGCATCTCATGTGTGAGGTGTAAAAAAGGACCGAAAGCTGTTTGGTTCATACCTTCAACAGGAAAGCTTAATCTAAAAGTCTTGCTTTATGCAAGGAACAGAGAGATCACACCTAAAATATTTGATTTTTAAAATTATTATTAAAGATGCATTCTAAATAAAATTATGGCCTTCTCTCATTATTTTTACCATAACAAAGAAGTGCCTTCTTTCCAAAAAATGCAGTTTGTATATAATATACTGTAGTACACTGAATGTACTGAATGCATTAACATGTAGAGGGAATCTGTGACTCAAACTGCTGCTTAAAGGTGGTATCACACATTCAATTTACACTTCAATTGTGTTGATTAAGTATTAAGTAGGGGCACATTCAATCAGTTTGCTATGTTAAGTGCCCTTGTGACATCGCAAATTTATTTTCAGGCAAGAGTTACCTCCTAGCACGTACCATATTTACCCAACTACAAGATGACCATGAATTTAAGACAACCCCCACATAATACATTTCTATATGTGGAAAATGTATACATTTGTTATAATTAGATCCTATACATGGAAGATTATTCAAGGGTCTTTAATTCCTCCCCTCCTCCCCACTCAACCACTGCTGTGGAGAAAGGAGGGCAGGGAGGGAGGTTGTGCAAGAGTCAACAACCTGATTCCTGCCCCTTGCCCTCCTGCTGCCTACCTCCTCCATGTCTGCACACCACAGCACTT
>NW_017729003.1:19103324-19114599 GCF_001723915.1 Gavialis gangeticus
GGAGGTTGTGCAAGAGTCAACAACCTGATTCCTGCCCCTTGCCCTCCTGCTGCCTACCTCCTCCATGTCTGCACACCACAGCACTTAACTCTCCTGCCCTCCTGCTCCTTGCCCCCCTCATGCCTGTGCCCTCTGGTACCTCCCCCCTATCTCTTCCACTCACTGTTTATCCCCTTCAGCTCCAGAAGGGCTCTGGCCCTGCTTCAGCCTGGGGTATGGAGCACATGGTTGCTCTGACCCTCAGCCCAGCCTGGTAACATATGTTGCAGTGCCAGCAGTTCCAACCAGGCCCTGGAGCCTGGGTCAGATCTACTGCCACCACTGCTCCCAGACCTGGCTGAGGCCAAAGCAATCACATGTTCCACACCCCAGGCTAGAACAGCACTAGAGACCCACTGGAGCTGGAGTTAAATCCAGGAGGGTAAGCAGCATGGGGAGAGGGGAGAAAGCAGCAGAGGGAAGCAGCTGCTGTGGAGCCCCAAGTTGGGGCTGGAGTTGTAACTATAGCAGGTGCTCCCTCCTTCCCCCCACCCTCAAATCCAAGATGAGGGACTCTTCACCCCTCCTATGTTAAATGGAAAAAAAAACCCGTCACTTAAAACCCCTTACCTTGTATTCAAATAAATACAGTACCAACTTTAGTAAGTCACTACATTCCAATGATTTGCAACTGTTGCAAGTGTATGTGTGACAAGGCCCTCTAAGACCAATACTATTCAATTTTACTAAGGTTCTTGTCAGACAGAATACTTAGCACATTTTATTTAGAAGATAGTGGGTGCTTCTACACATAATTAATGCAAAGTAATAAACACTGGTGCCTTTTGCACCAGAATTTATTGCTTCTGGGTGTATTGTTTGAACATGTGCCTGGGACTACAGCACATTTAGCCAGTTTGGAGGACCCCATGTTAGCAGGGAGCTTGAGGGTCAGCCTGTCAGCCCAGGGCTGCTCTGACCTGGCTCAGGTGCTACAGGGGGGATGGTTGGGTCAGAGGTGTGCTCCAGTGCAGAGACGGCCAACTGGCAGTCCCTGCACTGAAGCACTTTCATGCGGCAACCAGCCAAGTCAGTGTCTACATGTGTGGGGCCACAGAGTAAGAAAAGAAACCCTTCTGCAACAGGATAGTACATGTATTTACAAGTACTACCCTGATGCAGAGTTTATTAGTTTACTCCAGCCTAGTAGTCTGCATGCGTAGACACCAAGACTGAAGAGCTAATTGGTCTGCTCCATAGCAAACATCTCATGTAGACATATCCAGTAAGTGCCAAGTCAGAAGTTAGAATACATTCTGAACAATCTATTTGTAGTAAGCATTACCATCTCAGCCCTCTCTAGACAAAGCTGGAGCTAGCTATGTGCCCCTAACCTGCCCCCCAATACCAGGTGCTGCAGCTTTCAAGTCTCCCATGAGGTCATGCAACTTGGAACCCATGTCCTCCCTGCTCTGGGCCCAGTACTGCCCAACCTGCCCCAGGCACACTGAAGTGATATGAGTCTCTACTGCTGGCAGCAGGTGAAGAAAGGCACAGGAAGACAAGCCTGGGAGAAACTGCAGCTGGATCTGCATCTGCTGCTGAGTGCAGGATGATCTGGGTCTCTGCTGCTGGTAGTCTTTAATAAGCTCAAGCATGGTACTAAGGATAGAACCAACAATCAGCTGATTCTCAGTGTCAGTCCCCACACTACAACATAATCTTGAACTCTGTTTATCCCCATAGAATAGCCCAACAATGGCTTAACATGTCTTACTTAATATGATCTGGAGATATTCCTCCCATGAAAAGTCATAACTTTGCTACAATATGACTGCACTTAGCATATATTTTACTGCTTGAATGTGTGGAGAGATTCACATTTTTGGCACAGTTAACATGCCCTAAGTGTAAGATGCAACATGGCCCTAAGTATAGGGTGTGTGTACGTATTGGTATGCCAAACTTAAGACACCAACAGCTTGTATTTACAGGGAACCTTTTGAAAATCAAGTTTAGGGCAGATTACTATCTTTAAAGTCTAATTTTGTTATTTAATTTTAACATACTTTCAAGAATAAAAACTTTAGGTTGCATAAATAAATCTTGAATCTATTACTGTCCTTCAGTAGTGCCAGATCATATTGTTAGGAGGCATGTAATTTGTTTTCACTTTTCATCTTTAGATCAATCATTTCAAAGAAGTCCATATACATTACCCATGTTTTGTTTTTCAGTTAATAATAAAGAACACTGTGAGAAACAATTACATCTAAAAAAGAACACAAAATTTAAATATTATTTCTAAAGGCTTTTGAATTTATTATGCAAATGAAATAATATATTAATGACAAAACAAATAGTTTCAGTAATGACTCAATTTAGTGGTTAGTCATTTCAATATTGTTAATCAAATGGAAGGTAGGAAAGGGAATTCGGGTCAAACTGAGGTAATACAGAGAAATTTAAAATAACCCATGACATGTCTCTGCAACGTATTTTGGGAGCCCAGACAACAATTTAGTCATACAGCTGCAACCTGACAAATCTTAACCTGAACCCCAAAAGTTGCACATTTGTCCTGCTAGATGTACACTCCAGGATACATAATAGTGAGAAATCAGTGAGCTCCCAAATCCCCAGTTGCATGCACTATCAACACCACACATGCAGCTGACTGTATGAACACCCGAGGCACGGACTGCTAGATATCAGAGACCTGCATGTGGTATAATCGAATTAAAGCATGTGCAACCTGACCACAAAGATGTTCCACGTTTGATGTATAACATCTTTATGGCCCATTTGGCATTTTATCGTATGATCAATTAGTTAACTATGTACTATGTTGCAAATGATCCTGTGATTAACACAGTACTAGTGTAATAAATGTGACATCTAACAAGGGTCTTGGAGTCCATTTTAAATGCATGTTCAGTGGACTTCATAATTGTGAATGTAAACTGAAAGATGTTTTTAGAAAGTTGCAGAACTCTAAAAATGTTTTAAACATAATTTTTTCATATTCACAGAAGAAACAATTCTACCATACAGATTCCATAGGTTCAAATTTTCCCAGAAATGAGGGAACATCTTACTTTCAATATGCAAGACAAAAGATAACTCTGGAAGTCACTCATGTGAGCAAACCAAGCTGAACTAGAAGACGTGGGAAGAAATGGCACAGGTTTGGTCCATAATGTGTTTCTCCAATCTTGACCTTCCACAGTCTGAGTACTTTTTAGAAGTCAGTGTCTCCACATCTGTAGGACACTATTACTTCCAGCCACAGCCTTCCCAGTACTAAGAGATCTCAAAAAGAACTGCACTAGGACTAACAAGCTACCTTCTAAGTACTTTTGGGCAAGCAACACATAGTCCTGAATTCATTGAAGCCAACTTCAGTTTATGCAGTTAACAGGGCCCCTGTGAAACTAGTAAATGAACTGCTTAATAGTCATATACTCCAGCAAGGCCTCCAGTAAAAGGGGAACCATTCTAGATAGAGCAGTAATTAGTGTTTTAGCTTTATGCTATTAAACATTTTTAGGAATAAACTGAAAGAAAACAATATAATCACTGATAAGCTTGTAGCCAAAGAGCTTGGAACTAATAAACATGTTACTGACACACAGGGAACTTGATTCCTTGGTAAGCTAGGGAAAAGCAAAGGATATGTGTTTGTGTAGCCAAAGGTAAAAATCATACACCTGCCGAGAAATAACATGGAAAACATTTATATGGTAGGAGACTATTCTGGGAGCAACACCTGAAAAAGATGGAAGTCACTGCAGATAATTGGTTGAACCTAAGTTGCCAAAGTGAAACTGTGGCCAAAAGGGCTAATGTAAAAAGCCTTATAAAAAGAGAATTCTAATACAAGTAGGAGCATTAATTTTCTATTTAGCAATGATATGACCGTTATTGGAATATCACACCCATTTTAGGGGTTCGCATTGAAGAAGGATGTTGACAAACTGGAGTATGTTCAAAGTGATGAGAATAATTAAAGAAATAAAAAAAACATAATCTTAAAGTTGTAAGGAATCAAGTCTGTTCAGCTGAACCAAGAACATTTTAATGAATGACTTTATCACAGTCTAAAATAAATACCTACATGGGGTACAAATTACAGTAGTGGGCTCTTCAATTTAGGAAATGAAGGTGTACTAAAGTCCTGTGGCTGGAAGTCAATGCTAAGAAAAATTAAGTGAAAAATAAAACATTTACAGTTAGCTAATTACCTATAGAGAACAATTTACCTAGAGCAGTGGAGAATTCTCCAGAACCTGTTTTGTCTTCTTCTATTTAAAGAAAAAGATGAGATTTTTTTTTTTTCTAAAAGATATATAGTAGTTTAAGTAAAAGGTAATTTAGAAAATTCTTATGAACTGTCATAGGGGAAGCCAGATTAGATTAACATAATGGTCTCTTCAAAACTCAGTCTAAATTGTTACCATGCAACATTTGAAGTTTGGAGTGGTGCTAACTGTGCTACCGTCTTCTGTGGATGAACTTAGGACTTTAGTTTTACAGTTATCATCCAAAAAGCTTACATAATCACTAAGTTGCTTCTACAATCATTAAACATATACAAAAAAGTTGAACACACCTAAGTTTTTGAAGTTCGTGGGATAACAGAGGCTTGGTGGGAAAGCTTGCATGAGTGGAATCTGTCATGAATGGGTAGAAACTGTTCAGGAAGGACAAGCAGGAAAGAAGAGGGGGAGGGAGTTCCTTTTCATATAAAAGAGTTGTATGATTCTTCAGAACTCCAATATGAAACAGGAGATAGGCCTGTTGAAAGTCGCTGAGTTAAAGTCAGAAGGGAGAACATCAAGGGTGATGTTGTGGTGGGTATCTGCTGTAGACTACCAAACCAGGCTGATGAGGTATTCTTCAAACAGCTAGTGGAAGTTTCCCAATCAAGTTAGGGGGAAACTTGAATCCTGGTTCTTAGAGGGGATTTCAATAATTCTGACATCTGTTGGGAGTGCAGTACAGCAGTGCACAGGCAATCCATGAAGTTTTTGGAGAGTTGGAAACAACTTCCTGGAGCATGTGTTGGAGAGGCCAACTAGGGGTTGGGCTTTTCTTGACCTGCTGCTCACAAATGGGGAAGAATTGGTGGGGAACATAGAAATGGATGGCAACTTGAGCAGCAACAACCACAAGATGATTAAGTTCAGGAACCTAAGGAAAGAAAGGAAGGAGAACAGCAGAGTAAGGACCCTGGACTTCAGAAAAACAGACTTTGACTCACTCAGGAAACTCATAGGCAGAATCCTCTGGGAGGCCAGTCTAAGGGGAAAGGAGTCCAGAATAGTTGGCTGTACTTTAAAGAAACCTTACCGAGGGTGCAGAAATAAACTATCCAGATGCACAGAAAGACTAGCATGTATAGCAGAGGACCAACTTGCCTTAGCAGGGAACTCTTTAGTGAGCTAAAACACAAAAAGGAAGCTTACAAGAAGTGGGAACTTGGACAAATAACTGGTGGAGAATAAGAGTTGCTCAGGCATTCAGAGATGAAATAAGGAAAGCCAAAGCACAGTTGGAGTTGCAGCTAGCAAGGGAGATGAAAGGTAACAAGAACGGTTTCTAAAAGTATGTCAGCAACAGGAGGAAGATCTGGGGTGGTGTGTGTCCCTTACTGAATAGGGGAGGCAACTTAGAGATAGATGATGTGGAAAAAGCTAAGGTACTCAATGTCTTTTTTGCCTCAATCTTCACAGGCAAGGTCAGGTCCCAGGACTACTGCACCTGGCAACATACTTTGGGAATGAGGAGAGCAGCCAGCAGTGGTGAAAGAACAAGTTAGGGAATATTAGAAAAATGAGGCGTGTACAAGTCCATGAGTCCAGACGCAATGCACTTGAGAGTATAAGGTGAGTTAGCTGATGTGATTGCAGAGCCATTGTCCATTATCTTTGATAACTTGAGGAGATGAGAAGAGGTCCTGGATGATTGGAAAAGAGTAAATATAGTACCCATCTTTAAAGGAAGAGAAGAAAGAGGATCCATGGAACTACAGACCAGTCAGCCGCACACTTCAGTCCCTGGAAAAATCATGGAGCAGGTCTTCAAGGAATCCATTTCTAAGCACCCAAAAGAGAAGGAAATTAGGAACAGTCAGCATGGATTCACTAAGGGCAAGGCATACCTGCCTAACTTGATTGCCTTCCATGATGAGATGACTGGCTCTACGGATGTAGAAATAGCAGCAGATGTGGTATACCTTGACTTTAACATGGCTTTTGATACTGACTCCCACAACATTCTCACAAGCACACTAAGGAGAAATGGGTTAGATGAATGGACTGCGTAACAGGGGGCCTGCTCAGGACTGATCTCAGTGTGGCCCACCCACCTGTTCCTGGGCCAACTGCCCACGTTCTCACCCACCATGCCTTGATCTTAATTATTTAATAGATATTAAGTGGGAGGCTGCCCATTTCCTGCCCCGATGCCAGGGGACACTATCTGCGGCTCCTTTCCTCCCCTACACCGCAGCCCAAGCATCTTGATGTTCACAAGAACACCAACCACATACTAGGCTCCAAAACCCTCCTGACAGGACCCTCCTTAGATCCCTCCACTCTGGCGGCCTACACCACCTTCATCCGGGATACCGAGGCTCCCCTCTCAGGCTTGGTCCCCACTCGGGACCTTTGGCCATACACAGACCCTGGCCCAGCCTCCAAGGCCAGGTGGGGTCCCAGGCCCATGACTCTGGGTGTCCCTCGTACTGGGCGCCTAACCCTTTTGACCTTCTCGGTCCTGGCCCCAGTATGGGCCAGTCGAGGGGGCACTCTACCCCTGGCCTCACTAGTTGCACACATTCTCCGGGTCCACCTTCCTGAATGTGGGGAGCTGGGGTGTCTCACACCTTGCCTGGTGCTCCAGGGTCTCACAGGAGACTCTCACTCCCCCCCAAGGCAGCAAGTCATGGTGCTACCCTGTGATCTTACATGTCACCCCCTTCTACTTGGGGTATTGGGGCTTCCCTCCTCAGGTGGCTCAAGTGGCCATTGCCGTACCTGGCCCCCTCTCCCACTGATGTCCTGACCCACCCAAAGGTGGGAGCTAGGGTTAAGGTGCCCCAACCTGCCTTTCACTGGGGTGGTAACTGGTCTGGCATTTCCTGGGGGCTCCCGCACCACTGGCCACCTATTCCCAGAAGGGTGCATTTTTAGGTTGTACCCAGGACCAGGAGCCTCCTATCCATCCCCTAAAGCTCCTTACCTCCAGATGATATCAGCAGCCCTCCAGCCAGGCAATGTTGTTGCCTAGCCTCCAGCAGCAGAACTGCTTTGTTTATATGAGCAACCCTGAATCTAAAATGGCTGCCCTTATTAGGCACCTGGCGGCTGCCAGCTCCAGGCCCTTAAATTGGCAAGCACACACAGTGTCCTGCCACAGACTGTAAGGTAGATAGAAAACTGGCTGCATCATCAGGCTCAAAGGGTAGCAATCAATGGATCAAACTCTAGTTTCAGCTGATATCAAGTGGACTTCCCCAGGGGTTGATTTTATTGTGAAATCTCCACCCTTAGAGGTTTTTAAGACCCAGGCAGATAAATCCTTGCCTTTGATGATACAGCTGGATGGTCCTGTTTTGAGGTGGGTTTTACTAAATAACCTCCTACGGTCCCTTCCAACTCTGACTGTCTATGATTTGGATGAAACAATAAATATACCTTTCCAGTAATTCAGGTAGTTGACACAGGTTACTGAAGTCAGTGACAACAGTAACCATATAAAAGGTTCTAAGAGTAATGTCAGCTCTTGACAACATTCTCCGCAGTTCTTTCAGGATTTAGTGCACTTTGTACAAGTCTGCTTAATTTGCCATATTTGCTAACTGTAAGCCATTTCTATCTCTTTTCAAGTCAATATGTTATTGACTTTAAAATAAAACTATCCCCATTTTTTTATCATTATTTAATTAGCAGTATGCTTTGTATTGATTGATTGCTCTGATGTCAGGCTCCAACTAGCAGGGAGAATTTAAAAATATTCTATATATCTTCATAAAACTTAATTGCCTGCATACATGAAACATATTTTAAGATGATCTTGCATGGAAATAGTTTGAACATGCTCCTGAATACTCAATTTGGATAAATTGCTTTGATCAATCCCACTTTCAAATTATGGCAGTGAAGATTCCTGCCTTCTCATGTCATTGCAACATCTCATTTTCTGTTTTTAGCATATTCAAGGTTATTCCTTGTCAGTGGATTATTTTTTATTATTAACAATAGATGGAACTTTTAAGGTGAAAGAGACAGTTAACATGGAATGTTACCAATCCATATGCATTACAAATTTTAAAATAACCTGACTGGCCCCAAACCAAAACCTGCATTTTTGTTTATCCAAATAACCAGTTGGTTTCCATAGTAATAGGTTGTACAAGAAAAAGATGCAGGAAAGAATCTTCATTTTGAAGGAAGTAAGCATGACAAGTCTTATTGACCTTTCATGTGTGACAGTTAACTATGTGGATCATGTTTTCCAAAGCACATGTCAATCAATCATTGGAGAACCATGAAATATGCAGGGAAGTAGAAAGAACCTCACTGCGCTTTAGATTTTAGCCACAGTTATTTATGATTTCTTCCATTTATAACATTCCTCCATTAAAGATTTTTCAGGTAAATCAAGTTTTTGAAAAAGCTGAGCCAATTCAGACAACGACATGCATCCAAATATTTCCAGTGTTCAAAGGGATTTGCATCTATATGTTTAAGAAATAATCACTAGTATTCTTAATAAAACTGCCCCTTTTGGGTCAAAATTCTGGAGCTTTTTCTTTGTCTTTATATGGGCAAAACACCTGATAGCTCTCCATGGGCAAGGACTTCAGGATTAGGTTGTCAAAGGCTTTATTTAAAATAAATCACAGATAAATAGGAGACATTATTGGACAATTATAAATAAAGGCTGAGTTACACAAAGTTTTATCCTGCAGAGCTTCCATTGATATCAATGGCCTTTCTGTAATTGGAGGGCTTGAGGGCCCTTAGGGGAATAGAGTAAATCACTCCTTTATTTTTTGACAGACTGATCAGTAAGATGCTTATAATAATCATTTGACACTAATGGATATTCTTACCATCTAGGAAGGTAAGAGTATCAAATTAAATTGTCTTTTTTATCCATGCATTCCTCCCCCTCATCCCACCAATTCAAGTCAAACACATACTTCCAAGTCTTTGCTATGCAGCTTTTAACTTCCTAGCAGGTCTAGTTATTTCTGAGTTTTTGTTTAGTTTTTAAGATTGACTTATCTGAAGAAGCATTTAAGACTAAACCCTTAATTTACATATAATTTTTTGTTTATGTCATTTTGTTTACCTCATACAATTCCACCCCCCAAACAGAAATGGATATACTACAGAAGTTTTGTGCATTTTTCCCCTCTATATGAATTGCCTTTGGGAGTTAAGATTTTTTCAGTTTTTATTTTGTTCTATAAACTTTTTTGTGAAGTATAATCTGGCTCCAAAAAAGGCAGGATTCATGTGCACAGCTCAAGATTTAAATTCAGTTTCATCAGTGACAATTCTTAAAATGGAAGAAGAAAGAATGTGACAGCACACAGTACAAGCCTTGAAGCTAAGTATAAAAATGAAACATTTTGCATTTACTAAGCAGAAAATCATTAAAAGAAAAATATCTACTCTTATGTTCTGTATTTCCATGTTCTTATATAGAACTAAAGGTGGACATTCAAATCAAATATCCTATCTGACCTCTGACTTCAGCAAGCTAGGAAAGCTTTTCCTAAGCAAGCACTATTGAACGGAGTCTTAGAGAGAAATGTCAGTCACTTTCACTACATTATGATAATTTTTGGATAAAATGCAATTCCAATAGCCCTCAAATTGTAAAAAGAATCTTCTGAAAGTAGATATTTCCACACTATGCAATCATAATATTAAAATGTAAAAATATGGAGATATATGTGCAGCCCTACTGAAGACTGCACAAATGCAAGTCAGGTGAATTTGGCCTTTGACTTATTTTCAAATACAGAAGATACTGTATTTACACTTAGCCAAATACTAAGTAGTTAACTCTAAAGCAACTGAAAATGGTAACAAATCATTAATAATATTTGTATTCAAGAGAGTTTCTCCATAGTACTACAGTTTCAGTCACCTGAATTAATATGTGGCTATAGTGGCAACTTGTTACATTATATTTGACCAGTTCCATGGCTGTAATAGAGAGAATCTAGTCTAGACATGTGGCATTGAGAAGGACCATCCAATTTAAAATGAAAAATACTTCCTTGAAGAGCTCATTTGCCTATTGAGTTCAAATATATACTGCCTGTAAAAATATACCATCCTTCAGAATCAAATTCAGCAGCAGGAGCAGGGGGTGGAAATTGTGTAGATTTCAGTGTGGTTCTACTGAGGACATGGATACAGGTGTAGCAATACCCCCAGTTTTTCTTTTTTATTATTATTTATCTTAAAATACATTCCCTCCCCTTCCCCAAATATTTCTGACTTTTCTCTCCCTCTCTATTCCCTATCGGTAAGTATAAGTGAGCTCAAAATTAGGATAAGCTTTAAACATTTTTATTTTTGGTGGCATGTTTTGGTTTTTGATGTCCATTGTTTAATAATTATTAGGTTTGTATTAATTTTTACTGTTGTATATTGTATTGTTGTCATTTTTGTATTGATTTTTATTGTTTCATATGGATATTGTATGGTTTAGGACTGTGTTTGTAAGTCAACCAAAGTCATGTCAAGTTTCCATTTTATATGTCAAGCCTCCAGTTTCTGTCCTCTGCCTGGGAATCCCATGTTACAACAATATGATTCATTGTACCCCTTCCATGTAAACTGGTTCCCCGATGAATGAGAATGATTGGGTATGATTGAGATACAATGGTAGCAGCCCTCTACTGAATGGCCTGTAATGACTGGGCCATCACCTCGCATTGATTCCTCCAGGAACTACAGACCTCACCCAGGAACAGAGACCAGAACCCAGCATTGGAAAAACAAAAGACCCCACAAAACCAGCAACTCTCATCATTACAGACACCTGAAACTGCACATCCCTGCATGAAGCACACATGCTCAGTATGCCAGATGCTGAACCTTGTCTGGGCATGCCTCCTGTCACTAGGATCACACACGGTCTGCCCCTATAAAGAGGGGGAGTGCAGACAGACCCAGTGGGAATGCCATTTCCATCAGGACCAGACCAGCTTCACATCACCTATCCACCCCAGAGGCCCTGCTGGCGACTCCCTCTGGACAACACC
>NW_017729003.1:19115203-19136310 GCF_001723915.1 Gavialis gangeticus
CCAGCACCTACTACTGCTCTCTGCAACTTCTCTAGCTGCCCCAGAGCCATTCTCTGGCTCCCCACACCCAAAGCCCCTCTTTAACACACCCACTTTTCCTTAGTCCCATTTTTCCCCCACTCCATCTACCTTTTCAGCTCTCCCATAGCTCTGGCTCCAGTCCCAGACTCTCTGCCGGCATGCTTCCCTGTTCTGCAGGCTTTGGGCATTGTCTTCTAATCAATTAAGATCAATTAACCTAAAGTTACCCCCCACCCTCAGTTCTTCAGCCCAGGCCCCTGTAGTCTACCAGTTTTAATCCCAGTCCTGATAACTTTAACCCCCTACACTTCTACTTTCTTACCTTAATCTTTCTCCAGGTATCCCAAGTACACCAAGCACAGACATATATACATATCACAAATCACAACTTAGAAACTCACTTCTGTGTATGTGTAGGTGGGTGGTATGTGTGTAAATTAGTGAATACACACATATATAGAGAGATATAGACACTGCGTGTATGTGTGTGGTATATGAATTAGTAATCCACATATGTGCATTGAATGTGCAGGTGTTGGTAACTGATTCTGTCTAAATTTGGTGTGTATAGTGTGTATGAACCCAGACTACTTATTTTGAATGAGTGTGTATCTGAGTTGCTAGTGTGAGAGTGTGCATGTGCATATATATATGGCATTGTGTGCCTGATACATGAATTAGTGAACTGTGTCTAACTTTTGGGGTGTATAGTGTACATGCCTGAGTTGGCAGTGTGAGTATGTATGCTTAATAGGGGTGTATGCAGCTAGTGAGTGTGTGCTTAATTGATTTTTATGTGTGCATGTGCAATTGTACACCACACCCTCCTGTCTAACAGTGCAATATCGAGATCCTGATCATTGGCCTGACCCCTCAGGGCAACACAGGAACTAGTGTTCCTGAGATAAATGATAGCAGGAAATTTAGTCTTTCACTGAGTGATAAACTACCAGAGATTAGCTTTACACATACTCAAATGAAAAAAACACGAAGCAAATACATGCCCTAAGTTCTCACCTTTGTTTATTTTGTGGGAATTTTCTCTTTCCCCAATAAAACAAACTATGCCTACACTATGGTGGGCTTGAGATTAGCTGATATCACAAAGGAAAGAAGGGTATTGTGAATAGAATGGAAAGTATCATTATGCCCCTTTATAAATCCATGGAATATCCAAACCTTGAATATTGTGCCCAATTTTGTTCCCCACACCTTAAAAAAATATAAAAGAACTAGAGAAGGTACAAAGAAAGGCAATAAGGATGATTAGTGGTATGGAGAGAGGAGAGAAAACCTACAGAGGCTAAGCCTATTCAGTTTAGAAAAGATGCTTGAGAGGGGGACATGATAAGGGTTTATAAAATGCTAAGTTGTGAAGAAAAAGTAAATAAGGATTTCTTATTTACTATTTCTGACAAAAGAAGAACTATGGGTAATAAATTGAAACTAGCAAGTATTAAGTCTGCCACAAGATGTTGTGGAAGCTGACAGTTTAACCAGATTCAAAAAGGGATTGGATAAATTCCTGTAGGAAAAGAAGAATAAGTAGCTATTGAACATGGAAGTTAAGGGTACAGCCCCTAAATCAGAACTTGCTAGACCTTAAATACTACAAGCTGCACGTGGGAAAGGAACAGGGGGAAATCCCTAGTCATACCCTGTTGACTCTCCCTTTCAGCATCCACTGGGGTCACCCAATCCTGTTCCCAGGCCTATTTGTTCCAAGGACTGGCTTATTCCTGGGTTTAGCCCATCCCAGCTTAGCAAAGATCTCAGAAGCCCAGTGCCAGGGAGGGTGCAGCATTTGGGGGCTCATGGATCCCAGCACCAGGGAGGGCACAGCACTTTACAGTGCCACGGAGAGCCTGAGCACCAGCGAAGGCACAGTGTGAGGCAGGGCCACAGACAGCCCAGGGAGGTCCAGGGGCCAAATTATAACAAGGCCCAGGCTGAACAACATCAGTTCCAACTGCAAGGCTTGGGGCATAGTAAAGGGATGGCTGGAGCCATGCATAGCCCATAAGGCGAGGGTGCTCTGAAACGCCCATTGTAACATCCATCCTGGAGTGGGATCTATCAGGGGTCTGGGGATCCACGGGGTCCTAAGAATCAATCTCAACCTGTGTTCAAGAGGACTTAGAGGCATCCTCCTTATTAATCATTTGATCAAAGACATGGCAGGAGAGAATCAAGGGTGCCCATTGGGCCAATTTGGCATGGTAAGGGAGCCTTGGGAAGATCATGGCCATCATACAGGACCCTGTCCTGTGACACACCAATTCACAATATGCTTCCATGGTCCCTTGAGTAATCCCTTGATATGATATGGATGGATGGAGGGCTGCATGGTGGGAAGGTGGGAGGAAGGCAGGCAGTCAGCCAGCCAGGTTACTGGCCCTTCCTGGTTACTGATGACTGCACAATTTTTATGGAGTCATGGCATTACTGGGAAGATGCTGGGTGGACTGTTATCAGATGGAGGGAGGTGAAATGCTTGGCCAGTGCTAGTCTGCAGCCAGCATTTTCTTGCAAGAAAGAAGACTAAACAAAACCACCCACAAAGCTTAGTTAGGGAGGGGGCCCCATCTGAGGGTGCATGGTGGCAAAGGGGCCCCCTCAGCTGTCTGCCACACCACCTATAATTTATGTCCCCTCCCCTACCTGCCCATGTACCCTCCTGTCCTCCCCACCCTGCCATGTACCCTCCTCAGATGTGTGTGTGGGGGGGACTTTCTACTGTTATTTATTTTTTAAAATCTTCCTTCCTTCCACAAGTCAGAGAAGAAAATCAAGGAGACAGAAACCTCCCTCAAGGAGACATGGCGGTGGGCAGGTGTCAGAAGGCATGTACCCCAATCCAAATTTGCTGGTACATGGCCAGTAACCAGGTGGAGGGCAAGAAGACTATATGAAGTGGGCCTGTAGAACTTATGCAAATCAAGCTGATGCTTAGGCCAAAGCCAATGAAGAAGCCTCAGCTTCTGCCACTCAAGTGGTCCTGGCTCCCAAGCAGAAGGGTGGGAAGCAGGCAGGGCTTTCACCACCCAGCAAGAAGCTTTCCATATTCCACAGTTACAAGGATGTAATGGAGAGGAGTAAGGAACAGAGAGGTGTAAAGCACAGGGAAAGTGCTGATGCTTAAACCAAAACCAAGGAATAAATCTCATCTTCTGCCACTTTAGAGCTCAGCTGGCTTTGTGGCCAGCAAAGATTCCAAAGTTGCAAAGTTGCTACTAACCAGGAGGGTGAGAAGACTATATTAAGTGTCATATCATATAAGATCATAGCTCAGCTTGCTGTGTTGTCAACAATTAATCAAAAGTTACAGGGATACAAAAAAGAGGTAGGTGCATAGGTGGGAAAGCGTGGTGAAGAGCCCACAGACCTAGGAGGGAATTTGCCGGAGGTGTTGGCCAGCACCCAAGAAGAAACCCTCCACTTTTGTGGCCAGCCACAATCCTCTAATTACAATTCCATTATATGCTGATTAGCAAATAGGGCCATCAACCAGGAGGAGGGCAAGAATAATATGGAATGGATCTGCAGAATTTGAGCAACTCTTACCATACTTGAGCTGGTGCTCGGGCCAAAGCCTGTGAAGAAAGCCACCACAATTCAAACATTACACAAAGGGGAAGCCTCAGAAGTACTTGTGGCCAACAACCAGGAGGAGGAAGTAAGGCAAGATAAGGAACCAGGAGGTGGGCATTTCCTTCACCCCCCACCATGGGGAAAGAGGCAGGGAGGTTGGATACATAATCCCCTGCCTTACACTCAGTATCTGCTTTCCCATCATAAGGCATTGAACTGTAATTAAAAGTCTCTATATAAAAGAAGTCTAAATCATACATTGGCAATGGTGGAGGTCCAGGATGTGTATGGTGTGTGCAGGGTGATAAGGCAGATCTACCTGCTTTGAAATGCTGTGATAAGGAGTAGTTGAACTGTTACAATTATTATTGACCATAACTAAATCATCATTAATATTACTATACATTCTTATTTATATATTACTACTAGAATTAATAGTTGCCTCCTATTATTACTATTACCTGTTGTTATTATAATATAAGACTATAGCAGGCAGGATGAAAGTCAACTAGTTAGGCCTCGGAGCTGAATGGAGTTGGGCTGGGTCTCACCCTGCCCAGGCCCCTACTTGGCCCTGCCCCCCAGGGAGAGAGAGAGGTAGGGGGGTACTCGACAGTCCCCCTCCAGTAAGGCAGGGCCCCCCAAATCCCAGGCAGGACCCCTCCTTCCCTGAGAGCAGCTTCGCTGACGATGGGCCCACTGTGCATGTGCGTAGTTTAAAAGGGTCTGCCAAAAGAAAAAAAGCTCTGGTTAGGCTCTGGAGCAGCAAGAGAAAGCCCGCTGCACCCCCGCTCCCCTGAAGCCCCCAGCTGACCCCCAGCACAGCCGGAGGAAAGCGGGACCAGTAGTGGCAGGGGATTAACCCCTTACTGAGTGGGAGGAGGTGGCTGAGTGGACATGGGCCAGGTCTCACCCCGCCCAGGCCCCTACTACGCCCAGCCTCCCAGGGAGCCACACGACCGGAGCTGCGTGAACAGGTTGTGCAAACAGGCGCGCTTGTCTGCCAGCATGTGAGTTAGCACAGAGTTCACGCAGGAGGGTGCATGGCAGCTCCACAGGGTAGATAGACTCAGGCCCAGCCCGCCTACAAGCGGCATGCCGCGGATGGGCACGTGCCGCACCCCAAGGGTCCCCTCGGGCTCTGCGGCCCCCTGCCTCAGAGATGGCCAACCAGACGGAGCCCATGGTTCCAGGTTTCATGCAGACAGAGCCCCTTTTCAGGCTCTGGGGCCTGGGAGCATGGCCACCTCCCCTTGTGGGGTCTGCTCCCTTTTGGGGTTTCTGGTGCACTAGCTGGAGCAGCTCCAGGCCACAGTCCAGATACTGCGTGCCATCAGGGGCTGTGACCAGGGGATAGACTCCTACTGTGAGGCCCTTCTCCCCCAGGAGCCAGAGGGTAGATCACGGTCTCCCTCCAGGACAAAGGAGGACTCTGGGACCTCCCATTCTGTCCAGTCAGGGGCATGGACCAAGGTGGTCAAGGGCCCCAAGGCCCGTCGCACCAAGGCGCCTGCCCCACCGGAACTTAGCAACAGATGTGCACCTCTTCCTGCTCCAACAGAGCCTGCTCAGTTGCCAGCTCCTGCAGGCAACACAGGCTCAACTGCGGCTACCACCCCCACTCTCCCCAAGACAAAACATAAGGTGTCTGTTGTGGGAGACTCCATCCGGAGGGGAACTGAGAGGATAATCTGCTGCCCTATCCCCTTAGCCCACAAAGTCTGGTGCTTCCTGGGGGCCCGCATCTGGGACATTGCAGAGAGGATCCCTAAGCTTCTCCAGCCCACAGACCACTATCCCATGCTCCTTATTCACGTGGGCACCAATGACACGGCTCGGAGCACTTCCAGCCGGGTCATGAGGCACTACAGGGAATTGGGAGTGGGGCTAAAGGGTCTGGGGGCACAGGTGGTTCTCATCGATCCTCCCAGTCTCGGGGTATGGGCTGAGGAGGGAGAGGAGGATCCAGGTAGTGAAACAAAGGCTGCAGTGCTTTTGTCATTGGGAAGGCTTTGGCTTCCATGACCACAGCCTGCTCTTTGGTGAGAGAGGCAGTGAGCTGCTGGGAAGAGATGGCCTCCACCTCTCTCCCCTAGGGAGGCGGCTTTTCTCAGCCAGACTGGCTGACCTGCTCCACCGAGCTTTAAACTAATCCCACTGGGGGACAGGGGGACTACCACCACTGCTGGCCCACGAAGCAACCCTTGCAAAGCCAGCAGGCCAAGGCACTTAAGGGAGCCCACCCTTGCCCCAGCCCTAGTACAATCTGTGGGCAAGGCAAGAGCCCCCAAGGGGACACTTGCCTGCCTGTACACAAATGCCAGGAGATTGGGGAATAAGCAGGAGGAACTCATCCTCCTGCTTAATGCAAATAATTACAACATGATAGGGATAATGGAGACCTGGTGGGACTCCACCCATGAATGGACCACGGGTATAAATGACTATATCCTGTATGGGAGAGATCGAGTAGATAAAAGGGGTGAGGGTGTACTCTCTATGTTAAGGAAAGCTACGCATCCCTGCAAGCTGATGTTGGTGACCAGGGTGGATGCCTGGAGACCCTCTGGGTTAAAATCCATGGGGAACATGGCACAGGGGACACAATGGTGGGATTCTACTACAGAACTCCCACCCAAAGTCAAAAGCTTGACCAAGAGTTCACCCGGGAACTGGCTGAGGCCGCATGCTCCAGGACCATGGTTGTCACGGGTGACTTCAATTACCTGGACATCTCATGGGAGGATCACTCAGAAAAATCCGAGCAGTCACAAAGCTTCCTCTCTTGCGTGGATGACCTCTACCTGACTCAAGAAGTCTGTGGGCCAATGAGAGAGAAAGTGCTGCTCGACCTGGTACTGGCTACTGGGGATGACCTAATCGGCAACCTAGTGAGCACTAACTGGGTGACAGTGACCACAAGCTGATCACCTTCACCATCCGCCATAAAGCTGGCAAGTCAGTCAGCAACACAAAAGTCCTTGACTTCAGGAAAGCCGACTTTGACAAGCTCAGGAGGCTTGTCAGTGAGGCTCTAAAGAACCACAACCTCGGAGAGAAGGGAGTTCAAGAAGAATGGATGCTCCTCAAGGGAGCAACCTCAATGCACAAGATAATTCTATTCCATCTTGGAGGAAAGGCAGCAAGAGGGCACAGCAGCCCCCCAGCTTTCCAGGTATCTATCAGACCTCCTGAGGCTAAAAAGAAAGGCCTACAAAGGATGGAGGATGGGATTCACCTCCAAGGAGGATTATTCTGCACTGGTCCAGTCCTTCAGGGAGCAAACTAGGAAAGCCAAGGCTGCAGCTAAACTCCAACTAGCTTCGAGCATCAAAGACAATAAAAAATTCTTTTTCAGATATGTGGGGAGCTGAAGGAAAAGCAAGGGCAACATGGACCCCTACTGAACCAGATGGGACAACTGACAACTGATGCCCAGAAAAAAGCCAACCTATTAAATAGGTACTTTGTGTCGGTATTTCATCAGTCCCATGGGACTCCCATGCCCATCATGGGACAGGAGGGTGCAGGTAAGGGAGATCCTCTGCCCTCCATTAATGCTGACCTCGGGAAGGAACATCTTGAGAAGCTGGATACCTTCAAGTCAGCCAGCCCTGACAATCTACACCCCAGGGTACTCAAGGAGATGTTGAGCATCATAGCCCAGCTTCTGGCACGGATCTTTGAAAACCCTTGGCGCTCCGGTGAAGTGCCCGAATACTGGAAGAAGACCAATGTGATGCCTACCTTGAAGAAAGGGAGGAAAGTGGATCTGGCTAACTATAGGCTCATCAGCCTGACTTCTATCCTGGGGAAGATCTTAGAAAAGTTTATTAAAGAGGCCATCCTTAATAGACTGGCCAACACCAACATCCTAAGGGATACCCAGCATGGGTTTGTTGCGGGTAGGTCTTGCTTGACCAATCTCATTTCCTTCTACGACCAGGTGACCTATCACCTGGACAAGGGAGAAGAGATTGATGTCACATATCTTGACTTCAAAAAAGCCTTCGATCTGGTATCCCATGATCACCTCTTGACAAAACTGGCCAATTGTGGCCTTGGGTCCACCACGATCCGCTGGCGGGGAAATTGGCTTCGTGGTCAGACCCAGAGGGTAGTAATTGATGGAAGTCAATCATCATGTTGTCCTGTGAACAGTGGGATCCTCCAAGGCTCTATCCTTGGACCCATATTGTTCAACATCTTCATTAATGATGTGGACATTGGAGTCAGAAGTGGACTGGCCAAGTTCACTGATGACACCAAACTTTGGGGCAAAGCATCCACACCAGAAGACAGGCGGGTGATCCAGGCTGACCTGGACAGGGTCAAGAAATGGGTGGATGAGAACCTGATGGTATTTAACACCAAAAAATGCAAGGTTCTCCACCTTGGGAAGAAAAACCTGCAGCATGCTTATAGGCTTGGCAGTGCTACGGTGGCTAGCACCACGAAAGAAAGAGACTTGCGGGTCATGTTTGACCACAAGATGAACATGAACCTGCAATGCAATGCTCCAGCTAGTAATGCAACCAAAACGCTGGCTTGCATCCATAGATGCTTCTCAAGCAAATCCCAGGATGTCATTCTCCCCTTGTACTCAGCCTTGGTGAGGCCGCAGCTGGAGTACTGCATCTAGTTTTGGGCTCCACAATTCAAAGAGGCTGTGAAGAATCTTGAGAGAGTCCAGAGAAGAGCCACATGTGTGATCAGAGGTCAGGAAAACAGACCTTATGACGACAGGCTGAGAGCCATGGGGCTCTTTAGCCTGGAAAACTGCAGGCTCAGGAATGATCTGATGGCCACCTATAAGTTTATCAGGGGTGACCACCAGTACCTGGGGGAACGTTTGTTCACCAGAGCACCCCAAGGGTAGATGAGGTCAAACGGTCATAAACTACTGCAGGACTGTTTCAGGCTGGACATAAAGAAGAATTTCTTTACTGTCCGAGCCCCCAAAGTCTGGAACAGCCTGCCATCAGAGGTGGTTCCAGATCTTGGGGGCTCGGACAGTAAAGAAATTCTTCCTTATGTCCAGCCTGAAACAGTCCTGCAGTAGTTTATGACTGTTTGACCTCATCAACCCTTGGGGTGCTCTGGTGAACAAACATTCCCCCAGGTACTGGTGGTCACCCCTGATAAACTTATAGGTGGCCATCAGATCATTCCTGAGCCTGCAGTTTTCCAGGCTAAAGAGCCCCATGCCATCGGAGGTGGTTCAAGCACCTACAATGAACACCTTCAAAAGCAATTTGGATGCTTATCTTGCTGGGATCCTATTACCCCAGCTGACTTCCTGCCCTTCAGGTCAAAGGCTGAACTCAAAGATCTTCCAAGGTCCCTTCCAGGCCTAATGTCTATGAAATTTATGAAACTATGATTATTATACATAATTGTTCAGTTGTTGAGAGAATGAATCCTGAAGGAAGTGTTGTCATCCTCTTCATTCTCTTTCTTTCTTCCTTTCTCTTTTTACCTCTTATCACACCAACAGGGATGAATCACTCTATGGCTCGCAGTGGGAGGGGATCTAAAAACCCGAGGGAGGGAGAATTAAAAGAGTATAGGAATTTTTATTGGTGACTCTTGTGCACCTCAGGTACCTTCTTTCACTCCCCTAAAATTCCACCAGCCCCATTTACAATAAATTTGAACTAAACAATGCATTGCCCCTCCCCCCACAACCAAAGATGATGATATCAGGGTGCAGGGCAGTGACATACTGATGGCGGCGGGCAGCACAGCTGCCTCGACATGCACACTGTAGCCACCAGGCCTCGATCAGTCGCTCTCGTGCCACTCTCGCTTGGGTGACTGATGTTACGCACCTCGCGGGCTCACGCCTCTGTCTGAGCTGATGACTTCCACCTGAATCCTTAACCCCGTGCTCACCTGCCATGACTTGTTGGACCTCAGTGTCCGGGGCCGTTCATTGGGCATGCTCGTAGACCTGAGGTTCCTCCTGGTGGTTACTCACGGGGCTCCGTCACCCCTGCACCCTGGCCTCAGGCCTCCTGTGAAGCGGTGTCAGGCTGGTCGGCATCTCACTCCTGGGACCCTCGACCGGGTCCTACTCAGGCCCCAACACTATCTAGCCTATATGCGGATCCACTACCCTCAGATACCCCTGGAGCTCAGGGAAGAACAAATCAAAAAAAGGAAAGAAAGAAGCTCCAACACAAAACCAGGTGCACTGCCCCTTTAACTACCCCTCTCCCTTCCTGTGTTTCAACAGGACACTGGCTGCCTCATCCCTTTAGGCAATCAGTTTCCCTGCCTACTCTAAGGCACCTCCTGGTCCAGCAGCAACCCTTCCTGGTTTCCCCACAGTCCCAGGGCGGATTTCTTCAGGTGTTCCCCCCATCGTCCTTACGAGGCGATCTTGGCGTCCCTCTGTCGCCTTATCTGCAGCGTCACCAAGCTGATCCTCCTCTTCCTTCTTGCTTCCATCCTAGCTGTTCCTGCTTCTCTGGTTCTGTATATCAGATCATCTTTGCTGCGGGGACATCTGTGGCTGCGTTCTCTCACTCCCTGCCGGCTCCGCAGTGTGCGCCACCATTTTTATCCGTGCTGGCCGGCGTTCAGCAGTGACGTCACTGGCTGGCCACAGCTGGATAAACAGGCGGCTGATGAGCCGCGTGGGTTCTGCCTTCCGCCCCTCGTGGGCTGCCTCCCAAGTCACTAGTGAGTATTCTTCTGTGCCTCATGTCCCGGGACACACACAAAGGGGGTACCATTGGTAGGTGAGAAGGGGATGCCACCATTCTGCACTGCTGGCCCACCTCCCACCCCACCATAAAAGCCACTGCAGAAGGGGTCTTGTCTGGGGCATACACACACAGGAGCAAGGGCAGCGGCACTTCAGCCTTGTCCCCCAGGTCCTAGAGACCCATGTTATGCCACTGGTGCAAGGCCTTGGGCAAATTAACCCCATGCAGAGCCAATCCTACATGCTGCTTTTGCATCGGCAGGGGAGGGGGGTTTGCAAGTATCCAGATGCGAGACCAGCGGCAGCGCTGAGGAGTCACTCTGTCAGCTCTGCCCATCTTTGTGGGGCCTTCAAAGGGCTGTGCCCAGGATGGTCACTTGTATTCATGCCCTAATAAGGACAACCCTCAGGGCACAGACAAATGTCAGGTGTCGCTTACCAAAAATAGCATGTAGCACATCGCCATGTCCTCTTTTGAGTCACACTCAGTTTCACTGCACCCAACTTGATCAGCCTGCAGTCTTCTCAAATGCTGTATTTGTATTGCTGTGATCCCCAGGGGCAAATGTCATAACTGAGCTGAGTCCTTCTCTGCCCCCACAGTGCTGTCATACCTCACCCACCTCAAACCTCCCTCACTGATTCAGCAAACATACAGCCTGACCTCTGCTCCCCCAGTTTATAGTGCTTGAATGGGGCAACACCCTCCTCCCCCCAGCAGCCTCGTTTTGGTGTGAAAAAAACCCCAGACAGTCTGGTGCAGGGTGGGAAATGAGCATAAAAAGAAGGTGGAAATGTTTTCAAGGTCCCTGAGTTTGTATGTAAGCAAATCAGGTCTTAAACCCCAGGCTACGCCCTGCCCACCCCTATGGCCTCACTTTGGTGTTCCAGAACAAAGGAGACAGTGCCTGGCACCTGGCTGGAAAGGAGCATGAAAAGAATCCTAAAAAGGCACATTTTCAAAGTTTTCATCTAGGGAAAATGCAAGTACGGGTTGTGAAGAGGAAGCCAAAAAAGAGGACAAAGGCATGAGCCCCTGACTTTGTAAAGTGGATGGTGGCTTACAAAAAACAAGCCAGGCTACTGGGGGGTGACACACCAACTGGCCTTTGCAAAATGCCATCAGTTGTTGTGTGTTGTGGCCCACCCAGGCAGCACCACCTGTTTACATCTGGAACCCCCCTGTGTACCTGCGCAAGAAAGATTGCCAACCCCTTCCCCCTCGCACCATGCAAAAACCAGCAGGAAAAATGAACAGAGGGAAATGAACACAAACAATGAACAAAATCCACCTTTACAACCAAGCAGTGTAAGGGTGGTATGGCAGGGCACTGGCAGTGCCTGCCACTTTAAGGGCTGAGCCAAACAGCCAGCAGGTGCTTGATTACACCATCTAAAAGAGCCATTTTAGAACTCTTGCCACCTAGATAAACTGAGCAGTTTGCTGCTGGCAGGCCAGGCAGAAACATCACCTGGCTGCAAGGCTTTATGTAATATCTTGGAGGTAAGGACAGGAGCTTAGGGGGATTGTTTGTAGGCTCCTGGTCCTGGGCATGACCTAAAACTGCACCCTGCTGGGAGTGGGTGTCCTGGTGGGGCTCCCAATGGCACAGGAGTCCCCAGAAAATACTAGGCCAGTTACCACCCAGGTGAAAGGTAAGTTAGGGCACTGTAATAACCCCAACTCCCACAATCAGGTGGGTTACCCCATAGTAGGACCAAGAAGGCAGACCCAGGTTAAAGAGTGGTCTAGAGGCTCAGAAGCCTGATTTAAAACATCCTCGACTGGTCAATGCTGCTGCCAGGACCAGAAGGATCAAAAGGCCCTCGGGCCCACCATGAGGGATGCCCAGAGGTGAGGGCCTGAGGTTCTGACTGGCCTTGAAAATGAGGCCAGGGCCTGTGTGGCCAAAGGTCCCTGGGAGGCCACGCCTAAGAGGGGGAAGAGTTCAGGGAGGTAGGCAGCCCAGAATGAGGGTGGAGTAGGCCACCTGATTGGAGGGATCCAGTTGGGGTCTGCACCGGAGGATTCTGGGGCCCAGTGTGGAGCCGGTGATGTTAAGAACTGTGGATGCCATCTGTGAGGCTTGGGCTGCAGTGTAGGGGAGGAACATAGCTGCAGATAGTGCCTCCTAGCATCAGGGCAAGAATAGGAAGCCTCCTGCCTAATTAACACCATCATTATGTAGCATCAAGGTGTGGTAGGTGAGGAGGCTGGTGGTTAACCCAGAAACAGATGGGCAGGCCAATGGCAGACCAGCCCCAAGAAGGCCCCCCTGTTACAGGTGGATATGAAGGCAGACACAGGAAGCCAGGAAACCATGAGGTTTTATTGTTTGCAATACAGTATTATAAGCAGTTACTTGTGCTTCTTTGCCTTCACCCCACAATGACCCTGAACCTCCCTGTCTTCCTGAAATGCAGTGGCACCTTCCTGGCCCTGCTGGCAGCCATACAGCCTTCCTGTGACCCCAATGAGTTAGGCAGAACAGCCTTAACTGTAATTCTCTGCTAATCTTGCACAGAGGCAAGATGAGCAGACTGACTTTCCCCTTTTGGGCATCATACCCATTTATTTATGTAGTTCTGCACACTCAAAGGCATCCTTGAAAGTGGCATATGACCTCTATAATTCAGCACAAGACTCGTCGATCACACCTTTCAAATTCTGCATGCTGTTTTGCAGTTGCTCAAGGATGGCATCCTCCTTATGCAGTGACTCAGAGTTCATCTCACCAGGCATCTTCACATTGCGCTCTGGCTACTGGGGACTCCATCAAAATATTGAATGGGGTTTCGTCAGACTGTCTCTGCTTGCTGCAAAAATCTCTGCAGTGCTCTGCTGAAGTGTGAGTGGGGCACCGTTCCCAGTGGCCATGGGTCATAGTGTCTGAAAAACAAAGAAAAAAACAATGGTTGCCTTCCCCCCAAGGGGAGGATAGTGCACCCCCCCACCATGCAGTGCACAAAATGATGGCAGGCATGGAAACAGACCCCACAACACTGGGGCACCACTTGTACTGCCCCAAACTTATGAATACTTACTTGGGGAACAGGTCCATGACTGCCACTGCCCGTGCTAGCTGCCAAAAAAGTAATTAAAGCAAATAATTACCTATCAAACCTGTCCTGCACCACCACTGAAAGAACATGGCAACCCACACATGATTAATAGGAAAACCTTGCCAAACACATACCTCTAAATTCTAACATCTTTATGAGACTGATCACTGAGACAGCAGGCTCTGCTAGTGTCCGTATTCACTTTGTGAAAGATGAACAAATTGCTTAAATACTTCAGAGTTTTGTATCATTCCCAACAAAAAAACTCTACCATCAAAAACTTCATGCCTAGGGACAGAAATTAGACATAATAGGTACAAGTGATCAGAAACCAGTTCAAATTTGGAACATAACACAAGTTCAGCGCACACAAATTGCTTTCAAAATGGCCCAAACCAATTTAAGATAAACCTGGATGGATGTAGTATCTAACTTAACTGATTTAGGTTAAAAAAGCAGCAGGAAAAATGAACAGAGGGAAATGAATACAAACAATGAACAAAATCCACCTTCACAAGGATTATTGAAGTTTTATCTCAGATTCCCTCCAGATTCAAGTTAACTCACAGTCCCCTAGTATATCCCAGGATGCTTTGCACCTCCCCCTGCAACCCCCCTATCTCCACCACACACACACACACACACACACACACACAGAGAGAGAGGATAGGCAGGCTAGCCTTGGCTCAAGCTGTCTGCTCCAGTACAACAGGGAGGTGTGCTCTAGCACCCCCCAGCTTCTGTTCTAGGCCACTGCAGGCATGTGGCTGCATTTCCATAATCAAAAGTGAATGTCTGTTCACTTGCTTATTGGTTCAATCTACACAGTTTGGACTAGTCTGCAAAGACTGAATAGATTAAGCCTCAGGCTTTTGTACTTACCCTGCATGTTCCCAGCTGATCTTTCCCACTCTCACCCAACCAGCCATGCTGTAGGCCTGTGCAAATAGGGAAATATTCAATTTGGATTCAGATTTTGCCAATTCGGAGGACAGTGATTCCATTAGAAGATTTGGATTGCTGTCCTGAATCGATTTGGCCAAATTGGCTTCAGAAGATGTGGCGCTGATTTGGAAAGTTTTGGAGATTTGGCCAGAGACTATAATGGGGAATCAGTGAAATACTTATAATGTTGGCATTTTGGGGCTGATTCAGATAAAAATTGCAGGGATAGTATCCTCTTCTGAAGGCATTATGCCTGCCAAGTTTCAAAGAGATAGATGCATGGATTTCTAGGAAACTGCACCTCAGGCTGCTGACAAGCAAAACCTGTGACCTGTGTGACTTTGTGTGTGTGTTAAGGCACACCCTTACTGGCGCTGGGGCCTCTATACAACATGGTAGTGTGCCCCATTGAGGTCTCCTCCTCCCCTACAGCCTCACTCCGGTCCACCACTTTAAATAACAACAGGTAATAACTTAGTAAGCAGCACAGTAGCACTAGCAGCATCTCAGGCAGCCAAAATGTCACAGAGCCTTTCTTTCCTTTCCTGCAGGAGCTTCTTCTCCAGCAGCTGCCAGAGTACTCTCCATGCCAGCCCCAGACCTGGGGCTTAGATGTGCCCAGAGCCCTGTGTCCTCCTGATCAGCTGACCAGGGACAGTTGTTGGTCTAAGGAAATGGCACTAGCAGACAAGGTTCTTTGGGTCAATCTGGTATCTTTTAGTAGACCAACTGAATAGTTAGAGAAATATATCTTAGCAAGCGTTCAGGTTAAAAAGCCATTTGTCAGGCTGAGGAAGCACCTGCAGATAGTGTGTGTGCTGTTCCTGGATTGAAGGAATAGTAAAGAATCCAGAGGCTGGCATGAAATGCAGGCAAGAAAGCCAGTCAGTGAAAATGGAAATAGAGGAGTCAGGGGGTAAGAGAGACAGGCTGGGATAGGGGGGAAAAGGGATGTAGCAGGTAAAAGTGGAGAGGTACCTGGGGAGTCAGATGTCTGGCAGGTTGTAGTGTTTCAGAATTCCAATGTCTATATTGAGTCCATGAGTTTCTATATCTAGAATGCTGATGAAGTAAGGTTCATAGGCCCGTCTGTGAAAAGCTGTTTGTAAATTCAAACAAGCACTAAACCTCGCTAACCTCATCACCGGAAGCCAACCTCCTACAGCCCAAAACACAAAACCTGCCAACATATCCCCAGTACCTGTACAAACTGCACCAGAATCTATCAAAGACAAAAATACCCAACTACCTGTGGTGGCACATTCCTCAACAAAAAAAATTCTGCCTCCATTCTCTCAGGCCTGATCCTGAGAGGGAACAAATTACAAACCTTTTTGGTTTAATGATTCTACGTCCAAATGCTGACTTGACTGTACTGAAAGCAAATACTTAGAGTATCATGCCAGTGGAGGCCAACCTTTTTGGCAGGCATGACACACTTTCTGAGTGCCACTCCAGTCTCCTTTCTACCCTCTGCTCCCTGCCTGATTCACTGCTCTTCTTTCTGCTCCCAGCTCTCTCTCTGCCACTATGTTGCCTGCCCCCACACCCCACACACACGATGTAAAAGAGTAAGACTTTATTTTGAGCTATCATGCAATTGGCTCTGTATACACTACTCAAAAACACATAAGACACAAAATAAATAAAATTAAAATGTCATAGTAAATGTTTGATTTTAGTATATTTGTGTTTTATCTATAATTTGTTAAAATGATATCTCCTGAAAGATTGTGCATGTGTGGCCCTCAACAGATCACCAAAACTTATGTGGCCTGCCAGCCAAAATAATAGCCATCCCTGAGTTAAAGAAAAGAGTCCACCAGACAGTAACAACCTGTATTAGGAAAAATTGGGAAACATGATTTATGAGGACGGGCTGAAAGAACTAGGATTATTTAGTATGGAGAAAAGAAGACTGTAGCAAGATTTGATAACATTCTTCAAACTGGTGAAGGGTAGAGGATGTGGTAGACTTTTCTCTGTGACTGAAAAGAACAGTACAAGATGCAGTAATCTTAAATTGCAGCAAGTGAAATTCAGTGAGTCTGGTATATTAGAAATATTGTCACTCTAAGGGTGGCTAAGCATTGGAACACACTACCCAGAGTGGTTGTGAAATATCCATCTTAGCCATTTCTAAGATCAAGTTAGTCAAACACGTGATTAAGATTATTTAGTCAGGTGTGATCCTGTCTTGATCAGCAAGGTTGGATGAGAGACCTCCTGGGATCTCTTCTAACTCTACTATTTTATGATGTTATGTTTTAAAGTTATGCCAAAATGCCTATATACTGTCTCATTGATTTCTCGTCCAGTGAAAAACTGACTTTCTCTATGGCAGGAGCACAGATCTCTACCTTGGATCTCTTGAGGACATTTCAACAACCCTTTGCAGCATTGGGACACTGATAATCCTCATCTCTCTGCTTGAGGCAGGTTAAAAATGCTTTGTGTGTCTTTGGGTAATATGCCTTGCAGTTGTGCAACAGGGTTGATCGTGCAGTTTAAGGAATAAGTTAGACAAAGACTAGGATGGGGATGATCCTACCTCGAGACAGGGCTTCAACTCTCATTGAACTCTAGATGACTGCAGGAGGTCTCTTCCCGTCCTACTTTTCTATGAGCTGGAAGGCTTCAATAACTGTTACTGATTAGCAGCTGGGCACCAATAACGCCAAAGAACAGAAGCACATATTCATTAAAATGTGCCTTTAAAGTTTGAATTCATTTATAATTATAAAATACGTTTTGTTAAACTGCATTTGGCATTCCATTCTGAGTCTAGGATGAAAAGGAGCCACACTAGTAAAATTAAGTGTTTTGTTTTGTGGGGGGGGGTTAACTTTTTGTTTACTGTCACTATAAAATCTTAATGGTAAAAAACTGTATGAACACCTGGCTTAATTTAGAACTAGATAAACAGTATAAATACTATCTTAATACTTTCCATTTTGTTTCACTTTTTAATTCATGCTACAGCAATTTGTTTAGGGCATCAGCAGAAGCCCTGTTAAGTTCATCTTTAAGATGGCTCTCAGTATTTGAATGAGGAATCCAAACATGATTGTGTACCTTATGTGCACCGTTTGTGTCCCAGTTAAAACAGAGGCTTCTGCCTGATCCACAGCATCTCAAAGTACTGTGGCTACTGGCCTGCTTCCTAATCAGTAGCCTGCTACTTTTTACTTTTAGAAAGGATTTGATAGGATGTAGCTTAGCTTAGCTGAGCTTAGCTCAGCATCTGTCTACTTCCAATTCAGTTCTTTCAATTTAGATTTGTTTTTTTTCCCCAATACTTCTGGGCTGAAAGAAAAATCTCAGCGTTTTCCCTGGCAGTGTGATCCATCACTGTGCAGGGAGGCACACATTGCACACACTCACACACATAGAAGAAGAAAAATCAGTTATTCATAGAATCAGATTATATATAGTTATTAGTTATTAATATTATTATACTTACTTTACACACAGACTAAAGACAATACAGAAGAAGAAGAGATTCAGGCTGAGCTTAACACATACAACACAAAAGTCAGAGTCCTAAAAGAAGAAGAAGAATGAGATATATTATTTTAGGTACACTACACAGAAGAAGAACAAGAAGTAGTCACACGTTCACATTAATAGTACATCACAGAAGAAGACACCATATATACTTATTATTAATAATCATAATCAAGAGTCATCATACCAGGCTCCAGTACACACACAAAACAACACAGAGAGTAAGCAACACACAGGAGAAGTCACACAGTCACACACACCTTTTGCAGCACAGGAAATATTAATATAAAGTGTGCTGGAAAGGAATGTGCCAGGTCTTCTGGCAGGGGAGGGAGACGGGGTACGGGGAGCCTGCAAGTTCCACCACCAAACATAGACACATCCTCTTCCCCAGCAGCCATGAGGCTTCTGCTGCTAGTGCTTCAAGAAGGTGGGAGCAGTACCTGATGTCCCTGTGCCTGCACCACCTCCCCAAACTCCAGAAATAGGTAACAGCAGCAGAATCAGTCTCCTTCACCCACTCCAATGTCATCTCCCAGCATGAGCATCCCACTGCCAGAGGAGGAGCTGGAGCTGGAATCACGGCACCTGAGCGCCCTGCCTCAAGCAATTCTGGGGACTGAGAGGGAATCAGAGTTTCTGCTCCACACCCTCAAAGTTCCTCTAGACCCAGGTCTCCTTCTCCAGAAAGCAGCACATCTGAAGAGGTTGAGGTTTTGGAGGCTCAGGCAAGTGGCTCAGCTGAGGCACCTCCTCCTGCTGTTGTGCCTCAGCCTGCTGAGGAGGGGGATAAGGCAGCATACCCACCCTCAACCCAGAAGCAGGCAAGTACCATAGTGTGGGAGCATTTTGAGCTGGCAGATGATCCCAGGTTTGCTGTCTGCCAGCACTGCCAAAGGCAGATCAGCCAGGGCAAGGACATGAAACACTTCACCACCACGGTGATGCTGCTACATCTCAGGAGGCAGCACCCCCTTGCCCTTCTTCATGCTCAGCCTGGTACCAGTGTAAGCATGCCCAAAGGGAAGGCCCCTGCTCACTCCAAAGCCCCCGTCCCCTCAAAACAGAGGCAGGCCACCCTGGAGTAGTGGGGGAAAAATACAGACAGAGGGGGGCATATTCCCAAGGCGAATGAGATCACCCAGACCATTGGGGAGATGCTTGCTCTGGATAGCCAGCCCTCCTCCCTAGTTGAGTGGCCACAGTTCAGGTAGCTCATGGCACTCATGGCCCCATCTTACCAAGTGCACCACCTTTAGCAGGATGGTGGTGCCCTCACTATATGAGGCATGCAGTGAGTACTTGAGGGAGGAGCTGTGCAAGGGAGGGCCACAGGTAGCCTTGCACTTCACCTTGGACTTCTGGAGCAGCCAGGGTGGTGATCATGCATACCTCTCCCTCACAGGGCACTGCTGTGATCAGTCATGCCATCAGTGGGCTCCCCTCCAAGCCAAGTTGCTGAATGAATCTCACACAGCAAGGGAGATCATGGTGGCCATGAACTGCATGGTGCAGGGGTAGCTCGTTGGGCAGGCTGAGCTTACCCACAGGTTCATGGTCACTGACAGCGGGGTCAATATGATCAAGGCTGTCTATGATGCCAACTTTGTTTGGCATCCGCTGTGTGGCACACAGGCTGCACCTCATAGTAAAGGATGCCTTGGAGGGGCACAGGGCTGCCAGTGATGGTGCCATCACCACTACCACTACAAGCCAGCTGATTTCAAAATGTGGGAAGGTGGTGGTCTACTTCTACCAGAACATCAAGGGGGGGGCAAGATTCTGTGGGAGAAATGGGCAGAGCTGAGCATCCCATAGCACAAAATCATGCAGGATGTGAAGACTCAGTGGAACTCCACATACCTGATGCTGAAAAGGCTGGTGGAGCAACAGAAGCCCATCCATGAGATGGTCTTGCTTTGGGAGATCGGAAACAGCTGCCCCCTGAACAGAGCTGAGTGGGGTACCATCTCCCAGATCTTGGTGGTCCTCAAGGCCTTCCTCAAGGCCACTGAGACCTTTATCACTGGCAATGCCCTCCTTAGACAGGTGATCCCCCTAGTGAGTGAACTTGAGAACCAAATGGAGAAGTTCCAGGAGATCAATGTTCCTCGCTGGAGCAGGCTGCTGTCACCAGATGTGCAGGCACTGGTGAGGCAGCTGAAGGAGGGCATCAGGAGACAGCTGGATCCTTTGCAGTCCAATACGGTCCACATGGTGGTGGACATGTACGGCCCAAGCGTGAAGGGAAGCATATGCACTGGCAGCACCAAAACCCTCAATCACTGGACACAGGTTCAGGTCAAAGTCAGGGAGGCCAAAGGTCAGAGGTGAGGGGATGTGGAAGATGGGGATACACTTTCCCATGCCAGCACTCCCACCACCAGCACCAGCACCAGCACCAGCACCAGCCAGTCTCCTCCGCATCAGCCACTGCCTATGTGGGCCAAGGGCATGTCTTCAATGCTGGGGTGCAAACACACAAAAGGCCCCAGTCTCAGGAAGGTAGCACTGAGGCTTCGGTGGCTACCTATTTCACCAAGGATGTGGAGCCACTGGACTATGACCCCATGGCCTGCTAGACAAGCCACAGCCAGATGTGGCAGTATCTGGCCATGGTTACCCAGCAACACCTGTCCTGTCCACCAACCAGTGTTCCAAGTGTTTGACGTTCCTGGGGATGTTGTGATACCCCACCGCACCTGCTTGGATCCTGGTTTGGTAGAGCAGCTGGTGTTCTTGAAAGTGAACCTCCCACTGCTGGGGTTCCCCAAGCTCTACCTGCAGATGGACTGAGTGCCACCCTCCTCACTTCATCTGCACCTGTTTCCTTTTTTCATTCTTTTAAAAACTAGTTAACGCCCCACTCTCAGCTGGAGGGAGCACTCACTGCATCACAGCCAGCAGGGGAAGAACATGTCCCTGCTGAGCTCGCTAAGTTCATAGGCCCAGCTGTGAAAAGTAGCTTGTAATTTGTTTCCTTTCAGGATCAGACCTGAGAAATTGGAGGCAGAGTGTTTTTTTTGGTGTGGAATGTGCCCCACAGGCAGTTGGGCATTGTTGTCTTTGATCGATTCTGGTGTGCAGTTTGTGGGTGTACTGGAGATAGTTGGTAGGTTTTGTGTTTTGATCTGTAGGAAGTTGGCTTCCATTCTGGTGATGGCTTCCATTCTGGAAGTTGGCTTCCATTCTGGTGAAGCGCTGAGGTCCCAGAAGGGAGGGGAGCCAGGTGTCCAAGGAGAGTGGTCGCTCCTTAAGGAGGTGATCC
>NW_017729003.1:19137165-19137670 GCF_001723915.1 Gavialis gangeticus
CGGACTAGATGATCTACTTAGGTCCCTTCCGACCCTAGAAACTATGAAACTATGATGAGGTTAGGTAATGAGTGAGGCTGTAGGGGAGGAAGAGACCTCACTGGGGCACACTGCCATGTTGTGCAGAGACCCTAGCCCCAGGAAAGGCGCACCTGATCTCTCTCTCACACACACACACACGCACACATGCACGCGCGCACACACACACACACACACACACACACAGAGTGAAGATGCACCTAACTGACACACACTAGGTGATCCTACTTGAGAGAAAAGAAGGGCCTGACAGTTCAGTTTGGCTACCTGAAATGCTGCTGGTGGTGCTGAGTCACCTAAGTTATTTTTATCTCCTGCTGTTTATAGTGGTGGACTGGAGTGAGGCTATAGGGGAGGAGGAGTCCTCACTGGGGCACAGTGTCATGTTGTGCAGAGGCCCCAGTGCCAGGAAGGGTGCACCTGAAAACACACACACACACACACACACACACACACACACACACAC
>NW_017729003.1:19137694-19140217 GCF_001723915.1 Gavialis gangeticus
CACACACACACACACACACACACACACACACACACACACAGTTTCACCCACCCAAATCATGAGTTTTGCCTGCCTATGGCCAGAGCTGCAGGGCCCCAGAAACCAAACTTCCTCTGCACCTATCTTCTTGACAGCTGGCTGGCTTCATGGCCACATCAGGGCCTAGCAGGCCTGCAGTTTTCACCACCCCCATGTGCCTTAACACACACAGTGTCACCTATGTCACGAGTTTTGCTTGGCAGCACTTTGAGGTGCAGTTTCCCAGAAACACCTGCACCTATCACCTTGAAGCAAGGCAGGTTTCATGACCTCAGCAGAAGCTACCACTGCTGCAAATTTCATCCAAATCAGCCAAAAATCAACAAAGTTATAGATATTTCATTGATTCCCCATTAGGCACAGGCCTAGTTACTACTAGGAAACTCTATGACAAATGAGATCTGAACATTTTTGAAAACTGTTGAATACTCTTCTAACTTTTTGGGTGAAAGGGAAAGTTATTTTTAAAATCATGGTTGTCTATTTAATATACTTCAAGAACACATCATTCTTTGCTGACCAGTACTGAAAGGAAAGAAAGATGCTGTTGGAGGTGACAAAACTGTGGAAAGACCAAGAGAAAGTATGCTAGGGTATGTCCCGTTGCTTAAATCGATAAGATGAGGCCAGGTCCCTGAATTTACATTTCTCACATAGCACATAATAAAATTTATCTCATAGAATCCAATGCATTTGGCTGAGGTGGTGATGATTTTTTGTCTGTTATGTTTAATTACCCACAAACTCGTTCCTATCCTGGGATGAAATTATGAAATAACCTATCGTTATAGATTGTCTTAGAACTCACTGAATTTGGTTAGGGTAACTATGGACATGTAAGAAGGCTTCACTGCTCAGTACAAATACATATGCTGGTTTGCTCAGGCATTTGGATGGTCCATAAATAAATTCTTTGCTGGCTGTTATTTGAAAAGGGATGGTGCATGTGCTCATGAGTGAGAGAACACAACAAAAGTCTTATGCAGTATGGAGTTAGGTAGGTGTAAGATTGAGAGAAAAAGCTGTTGGATTGGGAAGCTGGTTGCTTCCTGATTGGTTTCTCTTTCTCCTGTGATCACAGAAACAAGACTTGATACTTTCTTTGTAAATAACCAGTTTGCCCTCCTAAATGAAAGAGTCTATAACACCCAGAACTTTTGTCTAGGTGTTAGGGTTAAAAGGGATAAACAAAAAAAGGAAACAATATATTTTTATATATTTAATTTTATTTGATAAAAACACCATAAACTCCAGTAGACTGAAGGAGGCACTGAATTGTAGAAATCTACAAATCCCTTTACATTTTACCCATCCCTAGTCAGGAAACATTTACAAAGTAACCCCTGCCTGGCCTCCTCAATAATCTATCTTGGTATCCTATCTGCCAACTACTGTACACCAAGGCTTAGAGTGTCCTCTCCAAAATGATTTGTAAAACATCTAATCCCAATTCTGTGGTTTAGTAAGTCTTCAATACAAATTGCATGGTGTTTCAGATCATCTAAAGAAAAGATCAATATGTCAATTATTTTTTAGAAGTGTGAAGCATAGACTAATAGTCTCCTATTCCAACTCAAAACTGCTACAATTGTAGCCTTTATTAGATGCAAACAATAACAGGTAGATCCCAGTGACAACAAGCATATTGACAAAAGCACCAGACTATCAGAATCTCAAAAAACTGGCAATTTTGGCTCCCATGATTGAAAGAATAAAACCACTTAGATGTAATTTTAAACTATATTTTAGAAAGCAGTAGGAAAAAACAATCAGTCCAATGTTCTGCCTCAATGAGCTTTTATCAACAACATGGACAAACAAATAATGGATGACTCAGTTGCAACCCAGGAAAACTGTGCATCAAGCAAGGCTCAGGAAGAACACCTATTAACTTGAAGTTTTCCTTTCCAACTCATCTAAACATTCATTCCCAGTGGGGACAATGTTAAAAAAATAGCCACATAGTTGTTCCCAAGTGATTTTTGGAGTTTACCAACTTCCTATTCCAAAGGAGTTCACAGTTTTACTGGCATCTGGGATGATAGGTCAATTTTCTTGAAGCCCAAAAACAATCCACTAAATATGAACAAATAGGTGTCCCAGAGTAATTTATACCTTGAAATGCTCAGTTCTCCCTCAAGAAAATGAAACTTGAGGATTTTTCTCCTCACTTTATTTTTTTGTTAAACCCTCATTATGGCATTTGATGAACATGATTCAGTTCTCTTTCACTTCCTGAAGGCTTCACTGGAGAAAGAAGTATCACTTTTTCCCCCCTGGCACCCGCTGTTTCCCCTGGCGCCTGCTGGCATAACAAGGAGTAATGGGCACAAGTTGATGGAGAGGAGGTATAGATTGGACATCCGCAAAAACTACTTCACAGTTAGGGCGGCTAGGAGCTGGAACCAACTTCCAAGGGAAGTGGTGCTGGCCCCTACCCTGGGGGTCTTTAAGAAGAGGCTGGATGCCTACCTGGCTGGACTC
>NW_017729003.1:19140571-19156047 GCF_001723915.1 Gavialis gangeticus
AGGTCCCTTCCGACCCTTAATCTATGAAACTATGAAACTTTCTTCAGTGGTATGAATGTGCCCATCTCAGGAGAACTGATGCATCTCATTGAGGAGGACAGGGAAGATACAGTGCAGGTACTAGAAAGAGAGGCATGTTCCATGAGCAAGCAAATGGCCATTACAAATGGATTCATGTTAAAATCACAAGAGGTTTTGAGTGGGGTCCCACAGGGGTCTGTCCTGGGCCCACCAATGTTCAATGTGTCTATTAATTATTTGGATGCTGGAGCAAGTTTACAGATGATGTGAAATGGGGAAGAATGGTGAACACGTTTGAGGACAGGAGTACAGTTCAGAAAGACCCTGACAGATTGGAAAACTGGGCTGGAGCTAATGTTCAATGCTGATAAATGCAAGGTACTATACCTTGGGAAGAATAATCAAAAATCCAAATCCAAAATGGGTAACACCTGGTTGGATGGCCACACTACAAAGAATCTTGGAGTCCTGGTACCACACAGACTCAGTATGAGTCTGCTGTGTGATGCAGGTAAATGCAGTTTTTGGCTGCATCAATAGAAGCATTAGGTGCAAGTCAATGGAGGTGATAGTGCCTCTTCTCCAGTGTTCCCTCTAAGCTGTGTTGCATGTGAAGCCATGTGGGCGCACTCATGCCGCACTGCCAGGTACACCTACACGGCCACACACACTATACAGCTTAGAGGAAATGCTGCTCTTCTCAGTACAGGTTAGGCCTCATCTAAAGTACTGTGTGCAGTTTTAGCCTCTACATTTTAAAAAAGACACAGAATAGTTAGAGAGAGTCCAGAGGTGAGAGACAAAAAATGATAAAGAGCTTGAAAGGCAAGTCATGCAATGAGAGGTTGAGGGAAATAGACATGTTTAGCTTGAAGACAAGGTACTTAAGAAGGGAAATGGTAGCAGTCTTCAAATACCTGAAGGGCTGCCATCAAGAAGAGTGAAAATATCATTTTTCTCTTGCTGTGGAAAGTAGGGCACAAACCAATGACTTAAATTGCAGCAAAGTCAGTTCATACTGGATATCAAGAAAAACTTCATTATTAAAACACTGAGGAAGTAGCACTAAAAAAAGGGGGGGGAAACTGCATATTTAGCCTTTAGCTAATTAAAAGCTCCTACCCAAAGCCTTTCATGTGCAAGCAATCCCACTAAAAACAATTGCTGGGCTGCTTTGAAATGTGTGGCTCTGTGGCCCCAGTAGCCTGGGTGAGACAGGTTGCAGGCTGCCTGAGTGTCCTTAGCTGGCCCCTGTCAAAGTGTCTAGGCATGGATATAAACAGAAGGGCAGTGTGAAGCTTCAGGTGGTGATTCAATTTGGAGGAGATTCGGCTCGATTTGGTGGCCATATCTCCAAATCTGAATTGAATCAGGAGACCAGTTTAAAGGTCCAAATCAATTCAAAACTCTTTGAATCTCTGGAAAAGATTCAGAGAGGTTTGATAATCTGGGCAGTCCCTGGTGGCTGCAGCAGGGAGCTGCAGCTGACTCTGAACTGATAAGTACTAGGGGCAGGGAAGGAAGGGCTGGGGAAGGGGACCATGGGGGGACCCCTGCCAGCCCCCCCAACCTCCCTGCTCCACCAGCCCCTGCCCGCTCCCCCAGCCCCCAGCTGGAGCAGTGAGTCCCGAGGGGGTTTCAGGTATTTTTTTTCTGAAAGGGCTGGAGTTGGCCCAGACAGGACACCCATAGAAGGGCTGGGGGCTCGTGCAGAGCCCCCCATGCAATGTGGGGTAATGGGGGGCAGCAGAGATCATTCCCCACCTGGCAGCACCCGGCAGCACCAAGCCTTTTTTTTTGTTAAACAAGTGCTAGGACCTGGGACAGCTATTGCTGGGCTGGAAGAGGGGAGGGAGATGGGCTTGGCTGATTTGAAGATTCGGCAGCAGCTGAATCTCCAAATCAGATCTGGCCAAATCAAAATCGGTAGTGATTTGAATCACCAAATCGAATAGCTATCCCCTGAATCAGCCAAATCTGAATTCAAAGTGAATACTAGTCGCTTTGCACAGACATAATAAACAGCAGCCCTCATGGTGCTCTGGTTCTCCCAGTTTGTTCCATGATCCCTATCCTTTTTTTCTCTGCCTGATTCCTGCCTTAACTTTTACCCATCAGAGGTATAATGATGGGGCCAAGTACTTGCTGCTGCCACACACATGGCATTTTCCACTTGCTGCTATGCGTCATGATCATGATTGTGTAGCTGTGGTAGCAGCTGTTTTCTTTAGCCCCTCTGCAAGTTGGCATCTGGGGCAATTGCCTGTCCTAGTTACACTACTGTTGCCCAACCTGAATCTTTTGCCTTGCTCCTGCCCACATCCTAACCTGCTTCTTCTGTGTTGCTTCTGCCTGTGTCCTCTGCCTTGATCTTTTTGGACTCCCAGTTTGTGACCAGTGTAGCACTGTAGCAAATTCCCATGTTTGGGTTGCACTGTTTGGGCACTGAAGCCGTCTGACTTTTTTTTACATATATTTTAAGCCCCTTTTCAATGTATTGATTATCCCCCATGACAAACAAAAGGATGACAAGTCAGTGACTACTGGAAACCAAATAAACTGAAGGACACAAGTATGAAAAAAAATATGGGAGTGGGCTGGAGCATGTATTCTGTGCTCCAGACTGCAGCAAGGACAGAGCCTGCCAGCATGGAGCAAAGGTAAGGAGGAATGTGGTGAAAGGTTAGGTAGAGCAAGGGGGAGAAGTAGTGTGGAAAGGATACTGGGGCTACAGAGTAGGAGCAGTGGCACATGCAGAGGCAGCAGTGGGGGGCAAGTGGCATCTGGTAGTGGCTAAGGCCTCAGTGCCAATTTGGGTCCAGAGCTGCAGCAGCTGCCTTCCCCTGTGCTCAATTGTAAGGTGAGGGACTTCTCCCCTGACGTCCCCATGATAAATTGCAGGGCGGTGACCTCATGTCCTAATTGAGTAAATACAGTAATTTTATTGTCCAGTTTAGTCTGAAAATTTTTGAAGTATGATCAGAAGCTTTACAACAGTGGTGGTTTGCTCATCATGCTAACTTTGTCTTGTGCAGCTTCCTCAGGAAAGGAAGGAGAGCAGCAGAGTAAACACCCTGGACCTTAGAGAAGCAGACTTTGACTTCCTCAGGGAACTGATGGGCAGGATTCCCTGGGAGGCCAGTGTGAGGGGGAAAGGAATCCAGGAAAGGTGGTTGTATTTTAAAGAAACCTTACTGAAGGTGCAGGAATGAACTATCCCAAAACACAGAAAGATTAGCAAGTATGGCAGAAGAAGAAAAGCTTGGCTAAGCAGAAAACTCTTCAGTTAGATAAAACACAAAAAGGAATCTTACAAGAACTGGAAGCTTGGACTAACAACTGGGGTGGAGTATAGAAGCATTACTTGGCCATGCAGGGATAAAATCAGGAAAGCCAAAGTGCAACTGCAGTTGCAGCTAACAAAGGATGTGAAGGGTAACAAGAAGGGTTTTGTGACAGGGTGCCATCCCTGGGGGTCACAAGACCCTGGAGGCCTGCAAAATCCCCCTTTTCCTTGCTCACTCTGGGAGCAGTCTTCCCTTCACTTGCCCACCATGTCTTGATGTTCCTTCTGGTTATCAAGGGGAGCCTGCCCCATGGCTTCCCAGGTCTGGTCTCATTACAAGGAACACCTGGAGATGTGGATCTCTTACCTTACAGGCTAATTGCATGGTTCCGTTCCTCCCCTACACCATGCCCCACAGGTTTTGAAATCTCTAATTGGGTAGGTATCCTTGTCCTGGCATCTCCAGAATGCACCAGGCTTTTCTTTTCCCTTTTTGTTGAGGTTTTAGCCTTCCCAGCTTCCACCCCTCTACTCTGGCTGATCCTGCCTGGGTTCGGGGCCCCAGTCCAACACTCTTCCTTGAACCTGCCCAGCAGGACTAAAGACAAGCATATATCCCTAGTGATAATAATGGGACCTCTGAAAACCACCCTTTACAGTCCTGACCCAAACCACCAGTTTAAACTGCAACATAAGCACTAAGCCCCTAGGTTATAACATAAGAAGAAAAATAGAGGCTTCATGCCTGGTTACCAAGCATCTCCTTCTCTTTCTTTCTCTCTCTCTGGGTCACTCTATCTTGTCCCCCGGCCTCCAGAGCCATTTTCTACCAGCCTCTTTGGGCATTGAGGAGTCCCACACTCCACAACTTCTAGAACAAACCTTCTCTCCCCACTGGCTCAACCCCAGAACTTATATAGCTCTGGCCTGAGCCTTCTCCCAATCATGTGGTACCCCCAGTCAGCTGCCCTACCTGCAAAGTTGTCCTTTAACCCCTGATATGCTGGCTGGTTGTGCTCTAAAAACTCTGTCATTAAAGAAGGTGCCACCCTTTCTAGTAACAGGGACAGTGTTCCCAGTTACAGATTTATACAAGTATATCTGCAACAAGAGGAAGATCAGGGGAAGTGCAGGTCCCATGCTGAATTTGGGAGGCAACCTAGTGACAGAGGATGTGGAATAGGCTGAAGTACTAATGCCTTTTTCACCTCAGTCTTCATAGGCAAGGTCAGCTCCCAGACTACTGCACCTGGCAGCACAGTTTGAGAAGGAAATAAACAGCTGACAGGGGTAAAAGAACAGGTTAGGGCTATTTAGAGAATATGGATGTGTACAAGACTGTAGGGCCAGATACAACATACCTAAGAGTGCTGAGGAAGTTGGCCGATGTGATTGCACAGCTTCTGCCTATTATCTTTGAAAACTTGTGGCAACTGGGAAAGGCAAATATAGTGCCCATCCTTAAGAAAGAGAAGGAGGAGGATCCAGAGGATTACAAACTGATCAGCCTCACTTCAGTCCCTGGAAAAACCATGCTGTAGACACTCAAGGAATCCATTCTTAGCACTTGTAGGAGAAAAAGATGATTAGGAACAGTCAGCATGAATTCATTAAGAACAAACCTGATTGCTTTCTATGATGAGATGACTGGGTCTGTGGGTACAGGGAGATCAGTGTAGGTGATATACCTTGACTTTAGCAAGGCTTTTGATATTGTCTCCTACAACATTCTAGGAAGCAAGCTAAGGAAGTACAGATTGGCTGAATTATCTGTAAGGTGGATAGAAAACTGGCTAGATTGTCAGGCTCAAAGGATAGCAATCAATGACTCAGTGTCTAGTTGGCAGCCAGTATCAAGTGGAGTGCCCCAGGTGTTGGTCCTGGGATCAGTTTTGTTCAATATCTTAATCAATGACCTGGAAGATGGGATGGAGTGCACCCTCAGCAAGTCTGCCGATGACACCAAGCTGGGGGAAGGTAGTGCTAGGATTCAGAGAAACCTAGACAAATTGGAGGATTGAACCCTAATCACTGCTCATTATGTCCATGTGTTCTTTTGGCACAAAATGGAGCAGATGACTGATTATTTTCTTATTCTTTCCATGTCCAGGTTTCCAGTTAAACCCTCTTTTCTGTTCAACTTATGGCCTGAAGGCCATATCCAGCCGATGGAAGAATGTCATCTGGCTTTCCTCAGGTCTGGAAATTGGACAGCAGGAGAATGGTGACAGACTCAGTTGCCCAGAGTTCATTGATACCAGAGCTGTGGCAATTAACAATCCCACAAATCCCACACCACCTTATGTTCAGACTCTTGGGAATCCCCAAAAGCCAGATGACATGGCCCCACACACTGGATTGTGTGGGGTTGGGCTAGTGCCTGGCTTCAACCAGCACACAGACTTGTACCACAGATGGATCCTGTGTGGAGGGACAGTCTGGCACATGGGAGAGGTCTGCAGATGGATCTGATGTTCAAGGCCCAGCTAGCACATCATTTTGCACCCTTGGACTGACCCTGCACATGGGATCAAACCCATGGGCCAACCCTGAATGCAGGAACCAGGCCATTTCTGTTCAGATGGAGCTGAAGGAATCAACTAACTTCACTGCTCATCATTATCTACTTCATTTCTTTTAGTCTCTTCACTCTATGAGCATTATCAATCCTTGATCTTCCTCTGATCAAGCTAGTTTTTCATCCACAGTTATCCTGTCTTTTAGCTAGTCCTGGCTCTATTTCCAACAAAGGTATGCTGCCTAAAAATCTGTACTAAGTGGCATTATTCTAGGTGATTTTAACCCAAAACAAATTGGAGCCAAAGCTGAAAGCAGGCTGACCTATGTAGTGACATAGCAATCAGAGGCAGGAGGGAGCTGCAAAGGTGAGGCAAAGAGGAAAGTTACTACAATGACCATTTCCCTAGTTATTCATTGTAGCAGATGACAGAGGTATAAAGGGGTTTGGGATCGTGATGGACTGTGGGTGAGGCAGACCCATTGTGGTCCATTATAGGCAGCAGGTAATGGTTATGAACTATTACCTTGTTTAAAGCCTTTAGTCTATAGAAGGGCAAAAACCACCATTTTTTTGCCATAAAGAATTTCAGGACCCATCTGGGTCCATGAAGGATCTGATCAATCCTTTATGGAGGTGCTCTGCAATGTACTCTTTGAGAACCTTGAGTTCTGGGTTGGAAAGGGAATAAATGTGCCTCAAGGAAAACTGTCTCCTAGCAAAAGATCAATGGGGCAATCATAAGGGTGATGTGGAGGAAGCTGGTCTACTCCTTTCTTATCAAACACATCTGCTAAGTCAAAATAGTTAGCAGGGAGCAATGGGTTAGGGTCCATTGGGCAGATATCTCCCATTAATACAGGCTATGAGGCTTCTATGGTCTGTGTGAGAGGCCTGGTAACATTGGCCCGGCTTCTGGGCTCAGTCCCAGTTCAAGGATTTTTTTCCAAACAAGAGTTCAATCAACAGGATGAGACAAAATGGAGCTTTAAGCCCCATGAGATGTCTGGATCATGGTGGGATAACCAAGGAATTCCTAGGATAATTGAGAAATGAAGGGAATAAATGAGGTCAAAACAAAAAGACTCTCAGTGGTCCTCTATCGATACCTCTAGTGGGCCTGTCTTGCTAGTAATGGGACCCAAGGAGATAGAGGATCCATCCATGGTCCCCACTACATCAGGGGTACTTTTCTACCTGACCAGTATCTGATGCTGTTATGCAAAATAAAGTCCATGAAGTTACTGGAGGATCCAGTATCTAAGGGGGCCAGGGAAAAGACATCCACTCCAAACAGGTACTGTAGGAAAACGCTGACTAGCAAGGGCAAGTCTTGGGACTTGATGGTTCTCAGAAGACTAATGTTAGTCAGAAAGACTGGATGCACAATCAGTAGTGGGTCCAGGCCACACCCCTCCAACAAGGCTGAGCCAGGGAGTCTTTCCAAGGAAGGGGTGGGTATCAGCTTCATTGGACAGGTCTCGGCAAAATGTCCTGTCTCCCCACAATAGGGGCAGTGGTCCTGGGAATGACAGGAAGGGGAAGTCTCTTCCTTATCAGGTCAGTTTGCATGGCTTCCACCAGAGGTCAGCTCTTCAGGGGTCCTAGCTCACTCAAGTGGCTGAGATGCAGCCTCATATTCCTGTTTTCACTCAGGCAGATGAGCATCAATATGGAGGCTGAGATCATGGTAGTTGCACACTCCACCCAGGCCAACTCATCTGTAATGGGACCCTGGGGTCCTTGGTAAAAGTGGAAGTGTTGAGCCACCTCATTTCACTCAGTGGGTGCATCTACATGTGCCCCTATGGTGCCATTATTACAGCGCCATCATTTACTACTTCCTTTTGGAAGTACTACATGACAGCGCAGTAACAGCCTGTACTGTGCTAACCATGCAGCACACGGTTATTTTTAGCCATTATATCACTGTAGTGATGCAATATACCAAGGAAACACATCGCTGCAGCAACATAGCTGCAGTGTCATGGTTTTTGCCTGCCATTGCTACAGCAACATCGCATATTATCTAGATGCACCCAGTATCACTGACCAGCCACTTAAATTCAATGGCATAGCTGGATAACAGGCAGTGCCCTTGTCTGAAGGTCTGGGGAGCCCACTCTGCAGTATGGATCTGATGCAGGTCCCCAAAGATCTTCGTGATGACCTGGATAAAGTCTTTGAATTTATCCAGGAAGGGTCTGCTGATTCCAGAAGTGGGGAAGCCCAAGCTAGGACATTGCTACTCAAAAGGCTGAGGGTCAGTCCCACCTTATAGATTTCATAGATTTCATAGACATTTGGGCTGGAAGGGACCTTGGAAGATCGAGTCCAGCCCCCCGCCCAAAGGGCAGGAAGTCAGCTGGAGTCATAGGATCCCAGCAAGATGAGCATCCAATTTCCTCTTGATGGTGTTCAATGTAGGTGCTTGAACCACCTCCGATGGCAGGCTATTCCAGACCTTGGGGCTTGGACAGTAAAGAAATTCTTCCTTATGTCCAGCCTGAAATGATCTTGCAGTAGTTTATGAGCATTCGACCTCGTCATCCCTTGGGGCGCTCTGGTGAACAAACATTCCCCCAGATCCTGGTGGTCACCCCTGATAAACGTATAGGTGGCCATCAGATCACCCCTGAGCCTGCGCTTTTCCAGGCTAAAGAGCCCCATAGCTCTCAGCCTGTCATCGTAAGGTCTGTTTTCCTGACCTCTGATCATGCCTGTGGCTCTTCTCTGGACTCTCTCAAGCTTCTCCACATCCTTTTTGAATTGTGGAGCCCAAAACTGGATGCAGTACTCCAGCTGCAGCCTCACCAAGGCTGAGTACAAGGGGAGAATGACGTCCTGGGATTTGTTTCAGAAGCATCTATGGATGCAAGCCAGCATTTTGGTCGCTTTAGTAGCTGCAGCATCGCATTAAGGCTCATGTTCATCTTGTGGTCAATGATGACCCCCAAGTCTCTTTCTTCCGTAGTGCTAGCCAGCGTAGCACTGCCGATCCTATAAGGATGCTGCAGTTTTTTCTTCCCAAGGTGGAGAACCTTCCATTTTTCAGTGTTAAACACCATCAGGTTCTTGTCCACCCATTTGCTGAGCCTGTCCAGGTCAGCCTGGGTCACCTGCCTGTCTTCTGGCGTGGATGCTTTTCCCCAAAGTTTGGTGTCATCTGTGAACTTGGCCAGTCCGCTTCTGACTCCAATGTCCACATCATTAATGAAGATGTTGAACAATATAGGTTCAAGGACAGAGCCTTGGGGGACCCCGCTGGTCACAGGACACCATGATGAGTGACTGCAATCAATTACAGCCCTCTGGGTCCAACCACAGAGCCACCTTAACTGTATCAGAAGAGTAGGTTTGGGGACAGAGGCAAAATGAGAGGCTACACTAATTAATCAACCCCTGGAAGTGGTGGGGATCCCCATCAAACTTTGCAGATAGTGAAATCCAGGCTTCAGGGAGAGGCAAGTGGGCTAGCTGCACTGATGGGCATAGAAGTGTGGTACATTGGGCTTGTAATGCTGTGATCTAGGTTTTAACCCTTTTAAGACAACCTGCAAATAGCCCACAGAGATCTGCCTGGGTTGTAGATCCATCCCTCTGTACCACCATGGGTCTGAGAGACAGTTTGGCCAGGATATAGAAGGCTGGGTCTGCATGTAGCCCCCGAAGAGAAACTAAGGAGGTCAGCTAGGTGGGGGTAAAGGTTACTGGGGTGTCAGGTTGTGGTCTGGATCAGCAGAGTGAGAACCATGGGACCAGGTTCCAAAAGAGCCAAGAAGGAGACCTAAGAGACGTAGTCCAGGTTGCAAGCCAAAGTCAAAAGAATAGGAGAGCCAGGTGATGAGTTTTGGGAGAAATCCAAGAGCAGGGTCAGGGCTGAGTCCAAAGCTGAGTTAGAAGCCAGGAGAACCAGAGAGAGGAGTGAACGCAAGGCTTGTGAGAGCAAACAGAGGCTGTTGTCAAGGTGTGCCTGCAACTTAATGCTGTCTGCGTAAAAGGGCTGATTGGCACTCTCATTAGCCAATCCAATTACAGACAACTGAAGCAGTCGCATTAGCCTGGGATCAAGGTCAGGTATAGATGCTCAAGAGTTTTGCCTGGCCAGGCCTGACTGACCAAAGGCCCTAAAAATAGGAAGTTTTGACAGAAAATTTTAAATCTCTTCATTTCTGAAATCTTCTGTTCTTTCATGATTAGAAGTTGGTACTGGACTTAAAGAGCTAGAAAGAGGGATTTTTGTCACAGAGTATCTCAATAGTAGGTTTCTTTCAGATGCAATAATCAATTCCTCAAAGGCTGGTACAATTTGTTCACTGGTGTAATGACTTCTTTTCTCTTCAGGGATCAGTCTTAGGGATTCTGGCATGTCAGTCTCCCCTCAGGCAGCAAAGCTAGGCTTCTCAAACTTAAACTACGTTCTCATATTTCACAAACTTCTTTCAGTCTAAATTGCAGCACCTCCTACTAAAGACTTTAGGAAAAGCAGGTTTGAGTTCTACTTCAAAGCTGTCATCTTTGTCCAACTTGATTTGAATTAGGAATCCTTAATTTGCCCCTATTTGAAAAGTTCTCACCCAAGCCAGCAATTTTTAAAATGTTTTGAATAACACAGACTAAACTCAAATTTTCAAATAATATATTTTTTAAAAATAGAGATTATATGATCCCTCTGGACAAAGTTTTCATGATTTTGCCAAGGTAAAAATATCTTGAGATGGAATCATGCCTACAGGTTTTGGAAAGTCTGACCCAAAAGCCTATCAAAATAAATACATGAAAAGACCTTCAGTAATCAGCCATTTAACATTCATTCATTCATTCATCAACAAAACATAATAATTTGGGAACCTTATGTCCAGACACCAGCATGAAAATTGCAAAAAGAAAATTTACTCTTTATATTGAAGAGAGAGGCTATCAGTGGAGTGTGTCTTCCCTTTGAAAGTTTTGTCCTGATAGAGAAAAGTTCCTTTAAAACCTCTCAGAATTAAACCCATTTAAGAATTAAATAATTTAATACTTATACAGACTTTTCTCTCACATTGGGCAACTTACTCTAACTTGATGTTAAGAAAACACTTGTCGAGAACTTCTCACAAAAAAGAGAAACTATGATACATGTCAAATTTCTGACAGAATGTCTACATTTTTTACTGAATTGCATTGCTGCATGTCACTGTCTGTCATTTGCATCTCTCTCTGTCCATGTCATCAGTTTATGGTAAATGTAGGAGATTACAATGTCACATGTGGCAGATATGGAATGTTATTTATGTCATGATTTGTCAGGTCAAAAAAAAGCAGATAGAAATCAAACATGTACAACTTTAAGATAACATGGATTCATAGTTTTAAAAGGTTTATTTAGCCAACAAAATTTCACAAATGTTAACTGCTGCTCCAGAACTCGAAAATATTAGGTGTACTATACATTTTTTTTCTCTATCTGGAAATCTTGGTACTTTCAACAACACTGCTGACTATACAACTACCTACCCACACAGAAATGTTCCCTTCATCCAGTAAACAAGCATCCTATTAGGAAATACGTTTAGATTATAGAAAAAAAATTAAATGACATGGCAATGATGTTGATGAATAGGAATGATAGTGCACACCTGGGTAAGTACATAGTGGATGTATCTACACATGTATTTGATCCAGGATCAGATTACCTGTGAGTAAACACACCCAGGCAGACTTCTACACATTCAGGGAAGTGGGAGCAGATTTGCTGCTAATGGTTAGAAACTGCTCCTGCTTTCTGGAGCCCTGCAATGGGCCCCTGCTGCCACCAGGGGGAACTCTAGGCTCCCCCTGGGTGCTAGCCCAGGGGTTGCCAGGGAGCACTGAGCCAGGAGACAGCTTTTCTCCTGGCCAGGTCTAACACATTACACCCTGCCCTGGGGGCTGCTTGCTGCCAGTACAGGGACAATATCTCCCTGCCTTAGCAGCAAGGAGCTCCTGTCCCTGGCTCCCTTATCAGTGGCAGGGGACTTGGAAAGAGTTTCAGGGATGGGGTAGGTCCCAGGCCCCTGCCCAATATGCTGATGGGGCAGCCAGCAGCTTGCTTTCTGCCCCACCAGCAGATCAGGGCAGGAGGCTAGGACCTACCCCATCCCTGCAACTCTTTTCAAGTCCCATTCCTCAATCACTCATAGAACAGAGTGGGGAACAAGCTCCCCAGCCTGTTCCCTGCACAGCTTTGATCTCATGGAGCTGGTCAGGGAACAGGCTCCCAAGCCCCCACCATCAGGGAATTCCCAGCACCAGCTCCACACAGCAGGACCACCACTGGGATTCTCTAATCTCCCAGTGCCAGCTCCACAGTCACAGGGCCAGATCCTTATCTCCCTGCATCAGCTTCATGACCACGGGGCCAGTGGTGGAAGACCCTTATCTCCCAGTCCTGGCCCTGTGACTGCAGAGCTGGCACTGGGAAATAAGGGTCTCCCAGCACTGCCTCATGGTCATAGAGCTGGCACTAGCCTTATCTCCCAGGCCCTGCTCCTCAATTGCAATCTTGGAGCAGGGGGTTTGGAGCTCCCTGCTTCCAGGGGGACATAGTCCCCACCAGAGCTCTGGTGTTAGAGCCTACCCTGGCAGCAGGCAGCTTCCAGAGGCAGGGAGAAATCTCCTGACCCCTGGTGGATGGCTGACCAGAAGCGGATTTGCTCCCAGTCGGTCATCTATATATGAGTGCTACTGTACTGTTATTATTCAAAAGGAAATTTGCTATTTGCATTTGAAGGTAGCAAATTCACTCATGATTAGCAAGGTTTACTGTGTAGTAAGCATGCACACATGTAGATGCATGTGCTTACTTCACAGTAAACTATGCTACTGCACAGTTAAGTATCTCATTTAGACTCGCCCAATAAGTAGAAATGTTCATAAAGTTATTCATTCCACACACACCCCACCACCTCCAGCCTGCAGCAGGCCATTTCAACTGGGGAACTGCATTAATCAATCCCTAGAATAGGTTTTTCCCTACTCACTAAACTTTATTTAAAATACATTACTTTACATACACTTTTGCATAGGTACACATCTGTTTTTTTTCCATTTACTCACTTCTATTCCATGTGCTAATTCACTTTAGCCTTATAAGCGGCTGTCACCCGAATTGAAATTTCACATCCCTGGGCAGTATGTCTGTTTTTCAGCTGTGTGTTTATATGAGAAAACTGGGAAAAAAATCCTCCAAACCATTAGGAGGATAAAGGTTGGCAGGGTAACAAATTATACACAGAGACAAAAGGGTAAAATATAATTTGATCCAGATGGCAATATAAAGGAAGGTAATTTACAGTCAATACAGAAAAATAACTGGTATAACAAGTATATCCCATAAATCAATTAGTTAACATCACAATTTAGAAACTTAAAAGCATAGAAAAGCAAATTATGCTCATTTTAAAAAGACACATGTATTTTCTTCCAATAATCCTCACACTAAGCATAATTTTAATATATCAGCCAGTGCTAAATATTTAATGCTACACTAAAGCACCAATAACCAATTACCAGTTGTGATTATAGGCTCTTTTCAGGAGGAAAGATTTGAAAGCTTTCACAGTGCAGAAACCACAAAGGTCATAGATCTCAATTCCTTACCCAGAAAATCTATTAATTTTTAAATTCATCCAAAGCCTGGGAGCTGCTGATACAGTTCCTATTATCCTGTTTGTCAGCAAAACAGGAATAGAGACCATGTAAATAGTTGCTTCCTACCACCACTACTGCTGCCATCACTCAGGCCATGGCATTCAGTAGCTACAATACAAAAATGGACAGGTTTTTACAAAAGTCAACTTTCCAGGGATTTCTATTTAAAAAAAAATTTTACAGGTAAACATGGGTGACTGGTGCCACTTGGGTCAGGGGGGGCACATGCTCCCCTCCCAGTGCCAGTCAGCAACCTGGGGGGGAAGGTCCCACCACAGTCAATCTCGCCAGCTAGGAAGCACAAGTGGCACTTCACCTGGCACCCCCACTCTCCGGTCGGTGCTCATGGGGGGGCACCAGCTCTCCCACCTGCCCTACCACCCATCACCTAAATGGGGAGCACTGCCTGTCAGGAGGTGCACCAGAGCTCTCAGGGGGTGCACGTGCACATGCACCACTGTGCACCCTCTAGGCATCACCACTGCAAGTAAACCAAATGTTGTTAAAGCTGGGGCATTGCTGTATATAAAATTGTGTTGGGTTTTCAGTTTACACAACTACTGAAGGTAACCCAAGATCTTAGGAAGAAATGAGCAGTGCTGTGGTGCTGTTTATGACCTCATTATAAATTGGGAGAAGATTTGCGAAAGTTACGCTCTTATTTAAAGTCCCAGTGACTTCACTGAGATGTAATCATGTGTTAACATTTTTTGTTGAATCAGAGCTTGTAATGAAGAGCATGACTGAGAGAAGATTTGAAAATAAGACAACATGGTGGGTTTTGAAATGGGAAGGGACAACAGTAGTATATAGGCTCTCCACACTTCAATGCAAATGTGACAGGTGGGCGGGACCAGAAGTCCCGCCCCCTTAGTCCCACCCATTCCCTTGTATGGTGTGTGATGTCACCAGTCCCACCCCCGACCCTAGTCACGTGGTATGTGACATCAGCTACTCCGCCTCCACCCCCAGTCACATGGTGTGTTACATCAGCAACTCTGCCCCCACCTCCAGTCACATGGTGTGTGACATCAGCAACACCACCCCAACCCCCAGTCATGTCGTGCGTGACATCAGCAACTTCACCCTCACCGCCCAGTCACGTGGTGTGTGACACCAGCACCACATGGTCCATGACATCAGAAGGACAGCCCATGCACATCCCCAAAGCCCAACCTCTCAGGCTGCAAGAACTGCCCCAGATCACATGGCCTATCAGGTCCCAGACTGATCTAGCCCCCTGCTGGAGCACAGGCGTGGTCTATGGGGTGGCAGGGTGGTGGTGTGACCCCTCTAACAACCTGCCCCACCACCCCCAACCAATTGGCAGAGGTTTCAGAGGCCTCAGACCTCCCAAGAACAATGCTGAACCAATTGGAATGAGTAGAGGGGGTGGGATTTGGGTGGCAACCCCACCAGGTCTATCTGCTTTCCCAAATGAACACTCTGTTTTTCTGAGACTGTGCTAAGGCAAGCAGGGGCGGGTATAGATTCTTTCACAACACCTGTAGGCCCACTCACTACAACCCCGAGATGGCTTTATAGAAAGTGTTACCGTAGAAATAGTTTTGAGGAGGAGACATGGCTCCTTGCCCAAAGACTCTTTGAGATACCTGACCCTGTTTGGGAAGATCCAATGAACAGGCAAATGGAGGAGGCCTAGACCCTCGAAGCAGACATTGAGAATTTGGAAGAGGGTATCTTTGTGCCATGGTTTAAATTTGTCCTCAAGCATCTGAATGCACCACAAGGGTGTTTGCGTGGGGGTGGGTGTTGGGGGAAGCGGATACCAGACATGTCTACACAGGAGGCTATGTTAAAGGAAGTTTATTACTCTTCTGGTGAAGCTGGCAGTTTTGGCGGGGTGAACACGCTTTTTTAAGCCATCAAAAGACAGAATAAGGTTCTGAAAAGAAGTGGGGTGGCTGCTTGGCTTTCAGATCAGGATGCTTACACCCTACACAAACCGGCAAGAAG
>NW_017729003.1:19156773-19158626 GCF_001723915.1 Gavialis gangeticus
TGAGAGTGTCTAGGACCAAAGGGAGGTTTGAAAAAGGTTATGAACAAACATTCACCGATGAGATTTTCATAGTGGATGAAGTCCTTAGACGTGTGCACACGCCTGTATACCGCCTAAAAGATTACGAAGATGAACCTATCGAGGGTTCTTTCTACCCTGAAGAACTACAAAAAGTGAACCCCAAACAGGACAGAGAAAAGTTCTAGCAATGAAAGGAAAGGGAAGAAAGAAGCGGTTGTTGGTGAAATGGTTGGGGTGGCTGTCTAAATTTAACAGCTGGGTGGAAGCCAACCAAGCTTGTAACACATAGGGGTACCTCAGACAGAAGACCGAGATGTGTGATGACGACTTTTACATTACTTTGCCCAGCAACGCATGTGCCAACATTTTTCCACAGAACACCAGCTCAAGCTTTACCATATAGCTGGTTAAACCTCTGGATCTGCTGGGGAACTGGGAGATAAGGTTAGCAGAAATACAATACCCACACAGCTGGAACAACATCAATGAAGACACGCCTTTCAAAATCATTTCTGGGACTAAAAAATGGAAGTACAGCCTGCCTTGGGGGTATTATACAACCATCACAGAATTACTGGATCTTATAAACAATACAATTACCACCCATCCTGCTCTGCCCAAACTAGTTATGCACTATGACCGAGCGTTCGGGAAAGTGAGACTTAAATCCAAAGATAACTCTTATGGTTTTTATACGCATAGTGAGCTAGCCTATATTTTGGGAATGCCAGCCAGAGTCTCTGCTAAAAAAAACACCCTTCCCTGATGATATTACTGGTGGGTTCAATTTGCTGTATGTCTACATGGGCATTGTGGAACATCAGCTTGTTGGGGAGTTTTCGGTACCTTTGCTACATTGCATCCCTATCCGTGGGAGCAACAACGAGTTTGTCACTGTCACATATGACAACCCGCATTATGTCCCCATCAACCAGCACCACATCGACACAATCAGCATTGAAATAAAGATTGATCAGAACAAACACATCTCATTTCCCTTTGGTAAGGTGATCGTTAAGCTTCACCTACACCCCCAGAAGACTTTGAGATTCTAAAATAAGTAAAAGCACGATGGTGATGGTAAAAAACTATGGGGACCCTAATTTGTACAGAAATTATGATAAAGCCCAGGCTGGGTATGGTCTTCCCGGATATCAGGGGGTGCCTGTGATATACGGGGCTTGTGTGGGAGGCATATTTCACAGCCTCTTTAGAAAAGTAGTTCCACTTTTTAGAAGGGGTCTGGACGTTATTAAGCCCCACGCTAAAAATGTGGCACAAAACATAGCCAAAGATGTGATTGGTCATGTCTCCCGAACTGCCCTAGATAAGGTGGTCAAGCCAGCGAAGCAGAAGGGGTCCAGTCTCATGTATATTAAAAGAAAGAGCCTTAAAAGAAAGAGAGACGCAACAGACCCTGGATGCTCAGGACCTCCTCAACCACTTAAAAAGAAGAGGGTAAGTTGGCGGGGCAGCCAGACATGAAAAACCAAGAAGCAGCCTGGGAGAAAGAAGGGGTGCTATCCTGGCGGAAACAGAAATGTATTTTAACCACCATGGCCTTTGTTCACTGCGGGTCTGAAGAATGCGCCAATTCTGAACTGGCTGTGTTTCAAATAGCCTCTATGCAGACCTGCATTGAGAAAAGCCTGTATGTTGAGATCCCCCCTGCTGTCAGCTGTTACCAAGTCCAGGCCCCTTGACTTTTTCATAGCTGGGAACGGTGAAGATTACATGGATTTGAACAATACGCTGCTGTACCTTTGCTGCAAGATTGTAAAAGGCGATGGAACTGATCTTGATGCCGGGGCAGCGGTGGGTTTGGTGAATTA
>NW_017729003.1:19158689-19160650 GCF_001723915.1 Gavialis gangeticus
ACGGTCTGATAAGTCAGAGCAACAACTGTTACCCCTACCAAGCTTTCATTGAATTGGTTCTCAACTACAGCTATGGCACCCTCACCACACAATTTTCTACCGGCCTGTTTTATAAAGATACTCCCAGCCATCGTGAAACAGTTGCGCAGGATGGTGATAACCAGGGGTTTCAGAGGCAGGCAAACCTGACAGACCAGAGCAAAAAGGTAGAGCTGCTTGGTCATCTCCATAGCGATTTGTTTTTTCAAGAAAAACTGTTGCTGAACGGCATGGATGTGAAAATTAAGCTGGCACCCAGCAAAGATGCCTTCTGCTTGATGGGTACTGCAGCGGCTGGCCCCTGTAAACTAAAAATCACATCTGCCTCACTTTTTGTGAAAAAAGTGAAGGTAGCACCGGGCGTCCAACTGGGCCACACGGAGGCCTTACTTACGGCCAGTGCTAAATACCCCATAGACTGTGTGGGTATGAAAGTGTTTAGCATTCCTGCTGGCAGCTGCGTCAGCAACCAGGAGAATCTGTTTCTGGGGCAGTTGCCCAAACTCATCATCATCGGGTTCGTGGCTAACAATGCCTTTAGCAAGAATTATGCTAAGAACCCCTTTAACTTTAAACATTACAATATTAATTTTGTGGCCCTCTACGTCGATGGAGAACAAACCCTGACAAAGCCCCTACAACCAGATTTTGAGAACGGGAACTGGTGAGAGAATACATGCAGCTGGTACAGACAGCTGGTAAACAAAAGAAAGACCGGGCCCTGATAATCAACCATGAGAAGTTTGCCCTGGGGTACACCTTATTTGCCTTTGACCTGTGCCCTGACCTGGAGTGTGCTGATCATTATTTGCTGATTAAAACCGGGAACTTGAGAGCAGAAATACACTTTGCTGTGGCTTTGCCCACCACGGTTAACATGATTGTGTACGGGGTCTTTGACAATGTCATAGAAATAAATCAGAGGAGAATTGTCCTGTTTGACTATACGTGAAGATGGACACCGAACAGCTCATCAGGTTTTTATCCTCAGACCTTATGCCAAAGAAACTTTCTTAGACATTTTCCCTTGTGACTGGCTTCCTAAGACTTGACTGCCTAAAAGGCCCCTGAGCTTGGTGGTCAATACGCACCCACATAATCAACCCAGAGAACACTGGTTGGCTGTTTACTTGGAGGATCGGAATCACGGAGAACTTTTCGACTCGCACAGTCACCCCCAAGCAGCGCTCTCTTTCCTCAAAGCATTATGTTGTTTTTAAACAAGAACGCTACCAACACTGTTTTCCAGACGAAACAGTTACAAGACCCCCAGTCTGTCGCCTGCGGATAGCATTGTGTGTTTTTCCTGCACCACCGTAGCAAGGGGCTATCGTTTGAACAGATTTTAAATTTGTATTATTCTGACAATTTATCACAAAATGATAGGGTGGTGATGCATTTTATAAAAAGTAAATATAAAAATTTCTGTGTAGCCAGGCCTGCTCAAAACATGTTTCGACATGCCCAGACATGTATTTCTTGCTATGACTTTCACAAATGCTTTGTCTAAATAAAACACTCAGCTGATGTTGTGTAAATAAAGCTGTTGTTATTTAAATGTGTGTGTGTGTACGTGTTTTCATTCAAAAAATCCTCTGTAGACAAAAATTTTATAGTAGCATAGAATAGTTTATTTCAAAGCATAAAACTTTACATGGAGAGCCAATGGCTTTTAGAGACAGTTTTTTGCTTCTTAGGCAGTGTTGTTGGTGTTTCTTGGTCTGAGTCAGATACTTTCAGGCATTCCAGTTGATCACAATTCACGACGTTGCCCATAACAGAAGATGGTATGTTCAGCTCAGCCATGGTTTTCATAAAGATGTCCCAGCCTTTAGGCGGGCATTTAATAGTCCCGGCGTGAGTCTGAAGGGTTCTCCGGACAAAGTCAAGCATGTTAGACCCCTTGACGAGCATCCCTTTGT
>NW_017729003.1:19160661-19161114 GCF_001723915.1 Gavialis gangeticus
TAAGAGGCAATCTTTTGTTACTTAGGTTTTTTATGATTCCGCATCTCTTTTCCAGCACGCGAATTTGGTGCGGTGTCAAAGGGATGTTTTAAGGTGTTCTGAGCAATTTCTGAAATGGCCGCTACTAAATCATTAGAGGCCGAGCAGAGTATAGCTTTTCTCTGCTGTGGGGGGGATCGAAGAAGCAGTTTTAAGAGAGCCAACTTTCTTTTTACACAGCTAGACATGTTCCCCTTCCACTGTCTCGAGAGCTAAGAAGAGGCCGCCGCTACATCATCTTTTTTTATTCCCACCCGCTGTTTTTTTAAAAGTGTAAGCAGCCGGTTGGTAGGGAGGAAAAAGCCTTGTTCTTAATCTAAAAGCATCCAGGGTAGAAGCGTTTAAATCAACCACCAGATACCCATAAGGTGTTTTAGTGGCATCCTCAAAAGCTTCTAGAAAGAACTGGGCCTT
>NW_017729003.1:19162380-19168377 GCF_001723915.1 Gavialis gangeticus
AGCATCCGTTAAATTCAAACGCCGTAGGTTCCCCATCAATGTTGGCATAGCCATCTAAAAAATAGGGGCCTACCTGAAATTCCCCACCCTGTAAAGCATGTTGAATTTGAATATTTTCTTTCTCCAAAATGAACATTAGCCACTGAATAGATGGGGTTGAAAACCTCTTTTTTTGTCTGATAGTTGTCTGGGGGGAGAAGCGCTATGGTTTGCGGTTCCAAAAACAAACCTGTACATGGCCATGCAGACGGAGGCCAGCGTGGTGTATTGGAAAGGATCTATGCAGCACACTACATTTTGGAGTTCACCATCTACTTTCACTAGGTCTACCTGCTGTGTCATTTTCATAATCTCATCCCTGTAGAGGCAGCAGGCCTCTTTCAAAATTTTTACATCCTGCTGGCAATAATAGGCCAGCTCCTTTTGCATGTCAAAGGTCTTATCGCGGTTATTCTGATACCATTCTAAAAATTGTCCTTTCTCACCAGCTATCATATTTTCAGCGCCGTAATACTCCATCTTTGGGAGAGGCCCCACATAATTCTGGTTTTCTGCTGTGTTAAAAAAATGTGGGAAATAACCTTTGCATCCTTCAAACCCCATCGCCTGTGGAAGCCTGCTAAGTTTCATTGGCAAAAAGTTTAAAGAATCTATGAAACGGATGCCTAGCTTGGTCACTTCAATACACATGAGTTTACCACCCTGAGTGATTAGTTTCACACCCATTTTTTCCTTCAATAACTGGCTGACAATGAAGTAAGCATCGTAGCCTTTGGCATTGTGAGCTATGAAGGTATAGTCCTTGAACTTTTTATCCATAAAAACCTTAATAAAATCAGACAGGAACTCTTCACCCTTAAACTCCCAAGTGCTTTCTGTCTTTTTGGGCTTAGCTTTACAAGCCTTTTTGGGGGTTTTGCCTGTGGCTTTCTGCATTTTTTTCCCCCCTGTCTTTAGCTACATTACAAAAATCTAATTGGTTACATGCATCCCTGTCTCCTGCACACATTCAAAATCATAAAAATTGTACCCCTTGCCTTCTTCAGGCTCTTTAATCTGATGCATAAAGCATCAGTGTTTGTTTACATCTGTGATTTTCCCATAACACTGTTTGCACTGCCGCCCCTTGCACTCGTGCTTTTTGTCCACGTAAGATTTACACTCATCGCACAGAGTTTTAGTCATACATTCAATCCGTTTTTCAGAGGCCAGGGCCACATGCCTTTCTAAGCACTCTTTGGAATGACAGAACACCTTACAATTAGGGCACATCTGTGTCCTGCCCATGTTTTCAGAGCAGTTTGGGCTCAGGCAAAGATGACATCAGAACCTGCACGTGTGGCTATGGCTGTACAACGTCTGACAAAGATTGCAATAATTTCTCATGCCAAACACCTTTTTCACATCCAAAATGCCATAATAATGTTCACCATGTGGCAGAAGAAAACAGGTGTTGGGGTATCTGGGTGCATCCTGTTTTAAATAAACTCCACCCAGTTTTTTTCCTTATGCATCACTATGTGAATGTTAACTTTTTCAAGGTCTTCAAACAAAGGTACTTGATGGAGCATAACTTTTTGATATATAGACATGCCTAATTTCCTATGCAGTTTGTCCCGGGAGCCGAAGTAATGCGGGACACTTACCTGCAGCCCGGGACGGAACACGTGTGGAGTGGAGGGAGGAACCCACGTGGTTTGTTAGCCGCCTTTTTGTACAGCTGCAGCTGGCTGGTGACGTCAGCGTCAGACACGGGCCAGCAGAGTTAAAAATGGCAGACGCTGCTGTTGAGGGGGCGGATCATCTGGAGGACAAGCTGCAGCTGACACTGGTGGCAGAGTGGGCTCCGCGGGCAAGCCTCCAGGGATCCAGTGAGCAGGAGGTGTTGGTGGCCGCGGAGGGAGGCACCACAACGAAGACCTCGGCTGATCACCAGAGGAGCGACAAGCTGACCGAGTGAGGGAAGGCAGAAGCAGCCCCGAGAGTGCCGCAGGATTCAAAAGTGAGTGCTAGAACTGTGGGCTTGGAGGACACCGAGCCAAGAGGTGAAGAGCCAAGGACAACCCTGCAGGAGAGTAATCGGGGCGGGATCGCCACCGGGACCCAAGACATTGAACGAGGGGTCTGAACCAGTCAGGAAGCGGCAGATACAGGGGAGTGCCCTCCCTCTTCTTTAAGGGTCCGGGGACAGGGAGTAGGTGGTGGGTTGGTGGTGGTGCAGTAAGGATTCCAGAGTCCCTGAGCTAGGGGAATGGAGTCTCCCGTTATCGGCTCCAGGACACTGAGCAGCTGCTGAGGCCTGCAGGGAAGACCACAGATAACTACGAAGCGGTGCATCGAAGGTGGCGTGAGGCCGGGGTGTAGGGCTGGCGGAGCCCCATGAGCAACCGTTGGGCCTAGCCTGGGACACCAAGGGAACCGCTAAATAGCCCTGCCTACTGAGGAACATCACGACGTGGCAGGAGAGAACAGGGTTGGCGATGCGTGAGGAAGAACTACCCTGGCAACAAACCGGCCCAGAAGGGGTGGAGACAACTGCAAGGAGATCAGGGCCGCCCGAGAGCGGCTGGTGGAAGCCCAGCGGTTGCACAGTTCTTTGGCACCATCTTGCAGCTCGACATCTCTGGCCCCTCTACATTTTGTAACAGCCAATAGACTGCCTGCAAAACACAGGTTAGTATCATAGGTATTCAAGTCAATTAAATACTTCCTCTTTTTAGTAATGATCTTGGAATAGGGGATAGAGCTTATAACTCTACGGCTTCCACCTCCCCGGCCTTTCACAACGACCACAACCAGCCGAAATGTCAAATCAAGCAATATTTCTCTCTGGCTTTGTAACAGTTTACTGAACCACTCTAAAAACAGCTCTGGGGTCAAATTGTTTAAATTAATAGCTCATGAGTATAAACAGTTTGCCATGCTATCTGTCTGAATACGTAACTGTGCATAGTCATTGCCTGTGAATCTCTGTCAGAGTTCTGCTACAATTTCTTCCACCCCTCGGGTTATGGCTTTGTATGCCACGTGTAATGGCACAAGCTCCAAATTCACAAAATGGAACTCCTCAGTGTACCTCTTGCCACCAAACCTGGCTACAGACCACTCTTGCCTTCTCACACGCACCATATGTACATCTGGTAAAACATCCTCTGATGACTCAGAAGACCCGGGGGCACTTGAGGGATCCTCTAAACTGTCTTCTACACCAGATTTGTTATCCCAACCCTCTGACACTCCAGGTCTTGGTGGTGGGGGATGCCTAGGTGGTCTGGGAGCATTTGAGGGACCCTCTAACGGTCTTCCTAAATCACAGTCACCATCTCCCCTCTCTGGCTCTGTGGGTCCTGGTGAAAGGTCAGGTCTGGGAGGCTGGGGTACATGTGAGGGACCCTCTAACGGGCTTCCTAAACCATATACTCCCCCCCTTTCTCTGGCTCTGGGGGTTCTGGTGAAGGGTCAGGACTGGAAGGAGGAGAAGTGTTTGAGGGATCCCTAGGGGATCTCTTTTTTTTTTTCCTCAAAAAGTGTTTAGCCTTCCCCGTGCTCCTCTTTAACCAGGCCCTTACTTTTTGCCCCGTGAGCCACTTGCTGGTTTGCCACTCATTCTTACCCCCATGTTTACCATGACTCCCCCTCTTATGATAGAGACCATGCCTGCTGTCTGAGTTACACGAACTATCTCCTCTCTGAGTAAAATTTAGTCTTTTGCTCTGGTAGTAATCATGATCTTTCAAGGCTCTCTGCACACTCTTTCTGAGATGTATATGTCTGCCAGTGCACCCCAAACCCCCCCTCTTTTTTCACAATAATCATGATTTTTCAAGACAAATTGTTTATACCCACCCTGAAAATCCACCTTCTTTTTTCACAATATTCATGATCTTTCAAAAAGGGAGAAAGACTCTTCTCTTTCTCTAAATTGTGTGAGTAATCAGTCCTGGGTTTCTTATTCAAGGGGTCCAGGTCACCTGTTTTGGGGGTAGGAATTCTTGTCTTTTTACATGTGGTTTTCTCAGAGGTATGTGGCTTGTTTTCCTCTGAGGAACCATACTTTTCTGTTCTGTCCTGGTGGTCTTCTGATCCTTGGGTATTATGATCTGCAGGCTGAGCATTTCTGGGGTTTTTTGCTTGTGCTTTTAGAGGTCTCTGCCCAGGCCCCCGCTCTTCTTTGGGAGTGGTGCATGTGATTGCTTAGAAAAATATAACATTTACATCTCAGCATTGAGAATTCACTTTCCTCACACACTGCAAATTTAAAATTTGCTTAACCCCTACACACAGCTCCTCCCACAAGAAACACAAAGTTTCAGAAGCTGATTTCAGAAAAATTACCTTTTACTACTGGATAAAAACATGACTGTATGTGCTTGTTCTGCTTTTCTATTTTAGAAGAAGAGGTTCTGTTTGAAAACAAACAGCTGTTATAACTTAGTGTGATTATAGTAACACAGTCACAAATAACCTACCATTTTAAAATAATTTTTTACCTTCCTGTGGTAAAATTGCATGGGGCTTCCCCACCTGATAAGCTCTCTGTAATATAAATGAAATGATACAATAAGTAAGTCCTCTGTATTAAAAAAATAAATAATAGATTAAGGAAAATAGTGTATGTATAAAGTAAAATATAACTTTATTAAAATAGTCACCACTAAAAGACAACTCCACCCCTTTAGTCTTAAAATATGTGCAGATCTGGACACACCAATCAGCTTTTATTAATTCACTTATTTTGATCTGGTTTATCTTTACACACTCACCACTCCATACCATACACAATCTGTGAGAATATATATTTTTAAATTCAGTCTTTATTTCCATCAAAATCTTTTATAATATTTAGTGATTTCTTTTGTTAAACCTTCTAAGAAGTGTTTTTCATTTCCTGTGACCATTAAGCCTTGTCAGCCTTATCTTTACCACTGGCCTTTTGGTAAATGATAACTACTTTAGTCTTAAAACAAGAAGAGCTCTGAACACAATTGTCATTTTTTTTGTGGTCTCATTTATCTTTATAACACACCCCCCACCACCCCCCTACCATACAAAAGCTGTGAGAATATACCTTTTTAAATTCAGTCTTTATTTCCATCAAAACTTTTACAATATTTACTAATTTATTTTGTTACCCCTTCTCCTAAGAAGGTTTTTTTTATCATTTGTAGTGGTCATTAAGTCTCATTGGTTTTATCCTTATAAAAAACCCTATCTGTATGTGATTAGAGATCCAAGACACTAAAGCAAATGCTAATGTACATTATCTGTAGAAAACTGTTGATGTGCTTTACAACCTCACATCCCCCAGCCTCCCATCAAGATCAGCAAAAGATATAACCCCCCCACCCTCATTTTAAACAGTTTTTGCTAAGCTTTTCTCTTAAGCAGGGTTTTATTATCTCTAGTACCAATTAAGCATTCAATATGGGATATGAGTGTTTTATCTTCCTCAGTGATCAAATCGTGAAGAGGAACATTAGGATCTTCTGCAGAATACACAGTGTTTAGAAGCTCTCTAACCTGAGTTAAATGTTTCACAGTAATTCTGAGAATGTTCCTGGCAAACCCAATGGTTATAACAGCATTGAAAATGCTATCAAGACATATTTCCTGGCAAAGTTCCTGAATTCTTTGGTTTATGTCTTCATCTAACCAAGTAAGACATTCGTGGGCTTCTTGACCCCCCTGGTCAAATGTGCACCCCCAGCATAGTCAAAAAGTCTCTTCCTCAAGCAGCAATTCATTATGCCATAAAATGAAATGCAAACAAGAGACTTCATAAAGACTTTACGTTCACATGATGTAACAGCTTGTGTTGATTCAATGGCTAGATGTCTTCTGAACACTTCAGGCTCATCTGGTCTTCGTTCTTTGCAAAAGCATACACCTCCTTCTTGTGTACTGGTGAGTAGGTTTTCTGGAGTCATTAAAAAGGCTTCATCTAACTGCAAAGGAGTTCAAATAAAGAACTTAGTTAGTTAGCTGCAGTCCTTAGCT
>NW_017729003.1:19168453-19170018 GCF_001723915.1 Gavialis gangeticus
GTTAGTTAGCTGCTGTTTAATCAGTCCTTAGCTACTTCCAAACACACACATGCCATGGAGTGAACCCACACTGAAAACCCAAGTGCCCCCACAAATATGCTCCAAGTCTCTTACCGGTCTCTCCTCTGCGATGACCTCTACTTCGCATGCAGGCTCTGGCACAAAGATACCCTCTTCCAAATTCTCAACCCTCTTCCAAGTCTGCTTTGAGGGTCTGGGCCTCCTCCATTTGCCTGTTCATTGGATCTTCCCAAACAGGGTCAGGTATCTCAAAGAGTCTTTGGGCAAGATGCCGTGTCTCCTCCTCAAAACTATTTCTACAGTAACGCTTTCTCTAAAGCCTTCTCAGGGTTGTAGTGAGTGGGCCTACAGGCATTGTGAAAGAATCTATATCTGCCCCTGCTTGCCTTAGCACAGTCTCAGATAAACAGAGTGTTCATTTGGGAAAGCAGATAGACCTGGTGGGGTTGCCACCCAAATCCCACCCCCTCTACTCGTTCCAATTGGTTCAGCATTGTTCTTGGGAGGTCTGAGGCCTCTGAAACCTCTGCCAGTTGGTTGGGGGTGGTGGGGCAGGTTGTTAGAGGGGTCACACCACCACCCTGCCACCCCATAGAACATGCCTGTGCTCTGGCAGGGGGCTAGATCAGTCTGGGACCTGATAGGCCATAACTACACCACGTGATCTGGGGCAGTTCTTGCAGCCTGAGGGGTTGGGCTTTGGGGGTGTGCATGGGCTGTCCTTCTGATGTCATGGACCATGTGGTGCTGGTGTCACACACCACATGACTGGGGGTTGGGGTGGTGTTGCTGATGTCACACACCATGTTAGTGGAGGTGGGGGCGGAGTTGCTGATGTAACACACCACGTGACTGAGGGTCAGGGGGCGGGGCTGGTGATGCCATGTATCACATGACTGGGGTCAGGGGGTGGGACTGGTGACATCACACACCATACAAGGGGAAGGGGCAGGGATAAGGGGGCGGGACTTCTGGTCCCACCCACTGGACACATTTGCATTGAAGAGTGGAGAGCCTATATACTACTGACAACTCAAGTTAAAGGGAGTATTGAATTCTGTGATAGAAAGACCTGCTAGTGAGGATGAGGAGCAATGAAGGTAAGGAAAAACATGTCTAAATCAAAGAGACCCAATCAACACAAAAATTGAGGAAAGTATTTAGTGTGGTTAATTTAGGCATTCTAATGGACTTGAACTTCGCATAGGGATGATCCTACCTCAGGCAGGCAGTTGGACTAAATGACCTTGGGAGGTCTCTTCCAGCCCTACTTTTCTATGATTGTCTATGATTCATATTTAAGCACTTTTCTAGAAACAGATTACACATCACTTTTGCACATATGACTCTTCTAGTTTCATCATTAGCGTATTTAAATTAATCTAAGATGACCCAGAATTTAAGAGAACTTTCCCCATACTTAGATTCTATACACGGAAAATTTATAAATTTGTTTTAATTTTCCATGTGTAGAGTCTAATTATTGGAGGGTCAACTTTAATTCATGCCCTCCCCCCACTCTCCACCCCCGGCTATTTGACAGC
>NW_017729003.1:19175018-19184554 GCF_001723915.1 Gavialis gangeticus
TAGCGTATTTAAATTAATCTAAGATGACCCAGAATTTAAGAGAACTTTCCCCATACTTAGATTCTATACACGGAAAATTTATAAATTTGTTTTAATTTTCCATGTGTAGAGTCTAATTATTGGAGGGTCAACTTTAATTCATGCCCTCCCCCCACTCTCCACCCCCACTACCAGGGAAAAGCAGTAGGGGGGCAGGTAATATAGGGAGGTCAAGCAGTTTGCCCCCTGCTTATGCCTGCTCCCCTGCCACCTCTGTTCCCTGCCTGCCCCCCCCCCCAGCCTCTGCTTACCTTACCCTTGTTCTGCATCAGTAGGCTCTGTCCCTGTTCAAACCCAAGGCACTGAGTATGGCCCCAGCCCAGCCCCCAAAACAATTGTGTGGGTTGTGTGGGATGCTATGGGGCTGAGTTGGGGCAGTGATCAGTTTCAGGTAAGGGCTGAAACCTGAGCCACAACAGCTGCCTTCCCCCACCCCACTGCCCTCATACTCCATTCTAGGATGTGGGGCTTCCACTCAATGTTAAATGGAGAAAAGCAACCTCATCTTAGAATCAAGTAAATATGGTAGTTATAATTTCTGATCTGAAGTTTTTCAGAAAAGGAGGCTTTTGTTACCAGTTCACCAAAACTGAAATGTTTCACAAGCACTTATCTGTTTGGATAAACTGTTGCCAAAACACAGAAAGGGTTATAAAACACAACCTGGCATCCTGGTAGGGAGCCTGGGCTTCCAGAATCTGGATCTTAGGTAGCACCACTATACAGACTGACCCTAAGCCCAGGACCCCAGATTCTTTGCTGCTTAACCATGAACTTAGACTGGATAGTTCACATGGTTTTCCAAACTCTCTGCCACCTTAGAGCCTGGAATCCCTGAATGTGACCAGAGATTAGCGCCCAAAACTGTAGGGGTGACAAGGAATGTCTGAGAAGTCTGGCCTAAGCCTAGACTACCAGGACTTTGAGACTCTGTACTGTAAAGTTGAAAAACTGGAAACTCCAGAATGAGTTTGTTTTCAGGAGCTATGTTATAGAGTCAGAAGTCTCAGTTCCCAAGTTGCAATGATTTTAAAACTCAGTTGCCCAATAGCTATCCCAACTGTATAATTGTTCCAATGAAAGATATTTAAAAAATCATTGCCTCTCAAAAATTCACATGCCTTCATGCATATATCAGTAACCACAGCAGAAACCTCTTTTCCATAAACTCTCTTGTAGTCCTAAAATATAAATGGCAACACAAATCACACGCATTTTGGGAATGAAAGAATGAGAGAGCGTGAAATGAATGGAATTTGTGTGACAGAAAAGGAATTTTATAGTCTCTTTTCATATTTATGTATGTATTGTATACCATTTGAAAAGGTTATAATGAGCCCCAAAACACAATTTCACATTGATTTTTTTCAGAATATAGCTTTTTCAAATGCTAAAGCTTCTGGAAGGCTAGAAGGGTTTCCCTATTACTGTTTTAAAGGTGATTTGCATACTTAAGCATATTATTGCTGTCTAACCAGTGAACAAACTGTGTGAATATCTGAACCCCTGTGCAGCAGCAGCTAAAACTGTGTCAAGTACTCAGCCTCGGGAGACTCAGCAGAATTGCAACCTTCATTAGGGAGTGTTGAAATCTTCCCCTTAAATTGTGAACATTTCTGGCAAGTCATTGTGTGGTCAACTGCAAAGACTCTCTTTACTTTATTGACAAGATAAACTGTATCTATCTATGAGGAGTGTGAGAGATTGCAAAATTCAATCCTTCCGAATTTAGCTTGTATATTTAAATTTCACTGCTTCCCAGGAGTAAAACACAGTTGTCATTGTTTAAAGCACCCCTCACCTCTTCCAAAAGATTCACTATCAAATCCTAGAAAGGCATGGTGAGAGGAAGGTAAAAATATCAATGAAGACCCCAAAGAAAGGAGGTCAAACTTGCCAGTGTCCAGTTTGCTTCCAAATGTTTGTGTTTGGTTTAGAAGCACCACACTAACCAGGGCACAGTTCTGAACTCCCCTTTGGCAGGGCACTATTTTCCATGAGAAATCACATTTTATAAACTTTGCATTACATTTTCTTAGCACAGAAGGAAGATATTCAAAGCTGATTCCCAAAGTATTAAACAATAATGTTTGTACCATGAAGCCTGTACTTTTGCTATAAATTCACTACACAAGGATAATAATGAACTTTCCGGAACCATTCATTACAGCCCAATCCTGACCCAGTAAACCCATCTCTCTAATGAAGTAGGTATTACTCATGCTCAGATCCTGATGTCTTTATTGAATCTGTTGACAAGGGCATCAGCTACAATACTGCTTTTATAACACTTGGAACTCAGTTAAGATAATACTGCAGCTAGAGACAAATGCACCTTTTAACCACTTTAGAAAGGGAGGATATGCTTCTTCTTAGGAGCATGCACCAGCTTTTATGATGCAATGGTTACCTCTGCCTGCTCCTGTACAAATCTAAGCTAGGGTACAGATACATGCTACAATTGGTAACCTGATAACTTTAAGCAGTATTAGGACTTTGTTACACATTAATTTTATGTAGATCAGGGAGCTTTTAACCCCTAGATTGACCACACATTAAGAAGTGTAAACTAGTTTTAAGCACCCTTTAGGCATCTTAAAGTTACTCCACTCCAGGGCAGGTTTTATCTCTAATCCATGTTACTCAGCTTGTGTTCCACAAATGTGTGACCACTACCCAGAGATAAGCCACTCAAGTTTCAGTCCTCCAGCATCCCATGCAGAATCCCTTTCCCTCACCCTTCTGTTCTGTGTGGACAACTCACAGCTGTAGCTAGTCAGGCACCTGCTCACCAGCCCTCTAGTGACAAGTCACAGTTGTGCAGGTTGGGGACAGTCAGACAAGGTTTTTAGCCTGAACATGTAACTACTCTAAACTCAAATTAACACCAACACAGATCAACATTTGAGAAGCTTAAAATACAAGTGTAGCAAGGCCCTTAGTCAGTGCTAAAGTTAACACATACTATGAACAGTCTCACATTAAGGGTTAACACCCTCTGTAACATGTACTGTTCTGACCTGCCCTTAGAGGGCTGATGAGCAGAGGCATGGCTAGGAGCTGCCAAACTGGCTCTGTGCCCACCCATCTTTCCTCCCTTCTAGGGCAGAATAGGTCCTAGGAACAAGCCCACATCAGGCCTGCCAGGTCCCTCCCCCATACTGGCCCCCACTCACCCAGATCCCCACTACACCACTTCTCCTCCCCCCTGCAGCTCCATGCTCACCTGTGGCTGCCAGCACTGTCCTGGTGGCAGGGAATAAGTAGGCAGGTGAGTTTCCCTTCATTGTCTGCTCCCCCTAGGACAGTGCCAGCAGCACAGGTAAGTGGGAAGCCAAGAGTCACAGGGGTGAACCTGAAATGGGAGCAGAGGAGAGGAGGAGGGAATTCTTACCTTTAGGACTTCAGGTGCCTCCAACAGTTTAAGGGAAGGCTGGAAATAGTACCTCCTGGGATGATGGAGGACTGCCTCCAATTCATCTAAAGTACCTGCAACACTGGATGCTGAAGATAAGCTAGAGATAGTACTCTTCCATCATTGACTATCTCCAAGATGTTAAGAGGGCACCAATCTTGCATTCTCATCCTAAAGTGTGAATTTTTAAGAGCCCTTAACATGTCTTTAAAAAGTAACATGTAAAAACACTATTAGTTAAAATCCCTGTTACTTTTAATCCTGAGTAAAGTAGGGTTATAGTGGCAACAGTTCTGCTTCAGGCAACTACAGATGCAAGAGATGCATTGTAATGGTTTGTATCAGTGTCAATTGATACCAATACAACTTTTATGTCTGTCTATATACATTGATTCCTTTAACACAAGCCACAAGAAAACATCCAAATTGCACCTCCCTGACAACTAAACATCCAGAATCCACCCCTGAAGAGGGAAACTATTTTGTGGGCTGGAGCCCACACCAGGAATAGGGGTGTATGGATTGTCATATGGAATGAAAATCATACATCTTATATGTATAAGATGCACCTAGGTGTAAATGTCAGCCCATCTCCCCCCAATAATAGATAAAAAGCTAATGAAATAAAGAAAAATAATATAATTTTGATTGAATTTTAGTCAACTTTTATTATGGCAACTACAACCTTTTTATATAGCTCGACAGTGCATCTTAATTTAGACCTCCTTTTTCTGAGACAAATGTTTCTTATAGCCCAGAAAATCCAGTAAAGCTAACATGAGATAAAGGAATATTATTATCCACATAGTCAAAGGGTCAGCAACCTAGAGCCTGAGGAACGGGAGTTTCAACAGCAGGGAGTTTTGTTTATGATGTGCTACAGCCAGGTGGTGGTATGAAGCAGTGGCAGCAATTGAGTCCTAGTATCAGCCTGCATTGGACCCAAGCCAAGTCATTCCAGCCTGTCACCAGAAAGCACAGCTAACTTTTGACATTGATAGTTCTAAATATCTAAAATTGTTTCTGTTGGTCAAAGTAATGGGTACTGTCTATCATTTTATTCATTCAAAGCATGGCTCCTATTGACTTCAGTTGCAGCTATGAGCATCAGCTTTTCTGCAAATCAGGCCCTAGGCTCCCAAGTCAGAAACTGAAGAACAAAACAGTTAGGGGATACCTGGGAAAAGTTTGTCATGATGGGTAATTCTATAGCAGAACAGATTCCAAGTATCTAAAGCAGCATTAAATGCCCTAACAATGAGAACAACCTTTCTCCCCAGCCCCCACACCCACTATAATCCCTTGCATCATTCACTGCACACCAGTAGCTTTACTAAGGATGAGGGAGCAGAACACCATGTGTGGGCATTGGTTTAGAAGGCATAATGGCAGCCCTCATGGAGACTACATGGTAGCTGCAGCAGCCAATGTATCTGGAGACACTAGATGGCACTTGGCTTCCCCCACTCTCCAGCATCTCTTCCTAACAATGCTAAGATTGCTAGTGATGCTTCTGCTACACGTGTTGCAATTGCTATAACAAATGAGGCAAAAGGGACAGTTTTTATGGAAAGTAGCCTCATTTTTTTCATAAATGTGATCCAGCCTCACAGTACAGCCATTTTGTACAATGAACATTGTATTGAAAATGGAATGTGATCATGTAAGTTAAAGACTATCATAATACAGACTCAAAGAACAGGCAAATTAAGCTGCACTGACCATCTTAACTCTGCAATTCCTGATTTTTGAATGCTGTCTTTGTAATTCTAATAATCTTTGAACATATTTTTGTGTCTAATATCTTCAGGCAACACTGGAATATTGATCAACATATATACTGCCCACAAAAAGGCTTTTCTAAAGCATGGGCCAGAGTAGGCCTGATCAGTGAACCTGATCAATGCACGAACTCCTTACATATGCAAAACTAGGAATGGTGCCAGATGTGCACTCCTGTCAGGAGATGGCTGGGGGGAAAGGAAGGAAAGGATGTCTGTACAAGGTGCAGGATGGTCCAGTATAAGGATGTTAAGGCTGGAATGGAAACAACCAGATCAGGACGTGGAAGAAGTCCATAGCGTAGGACAACTCAAGATATACAAGATATTGGTAGAATGCAATGCATAATTTGTTCCTATTTAATGTATAAAAGGATAATTAGAGATTATGGGAACTTTTTATTGGCCTAGGAGAGCCTATGCAGTGATGTACCAATATGTTGTCACAGGCATACAAGTGTTAAGTAGGTCTGTGCGAAGTGGCTAGTATTCACTTCAGATTCAGATTCGGACAATTTGGGGGACAGTGATTTGATTCGGTTATTCGAATCACTGTCCTGAATTGATTTGGCGGAATCTGATTTGGAGATTTGGCTGCCGCCAAATCAGCTGAACCTCTGACTCGAGCAGGGCCCATCCCCTGCTCACTCTCCCAGCCCCATCAATGGCTGGGAGAGCTGGCCCCAGCATCCCCAGCACTTTAAAAAAAAACAAAAAGCCCCACACACACCAGCTCCTTTCAGGCAGAGGGGCAATCCCCACTGCCCCCCACTGCCCTGTGCTGCATGGGGGGGGGGGGAGCTCTACAACAAGCCCCCAAATGCCCTGATGGCCGCTGGAGAAGCTGGTGAATGTGAGGCTTTTTTTAAGTGCTAGGATGCTGGAGCTGCATGGGCCAGCCATTGATGGGGCTGGGAGAGTGGGCACAGGTCAGGGGGCACTAATGGGGGCTGGAGGAGTAGGCAGGGGATAGGACCAGGTGAGGTCCCCCCATGGTCCCCTCCCCTCTCCTCCAGCCCCCTCACCCCCTACTTACAGGCATGCAGCCTCAGTCCAGCTCCCTGCAGTAGTGAATGAGGACTGCCCAAATCTCTGAATCTCCTCCAAATCTTTTCTGAATTGATTTGGAAGCTCCAAAAAGATCCAGACCTTTTCATTGGTCTCCTGATTTGATTCAGATTCAGAGATTCGGCTGCCGAATTGGACTCAATCTCTTCCAAATCAAATCAGCAACTGAAGCTTTGCACAGCCCTAGTTTTAAGCCCTTGCCTGTTGGATCACAATTGTGTTAGGGATGTTCCTTGTAGACAAGAAACCTGGCTGAACCTTTGCCACCAGACCAAGCCTGTGGTCCTCCTTTAATACAAGATTGGTGCTGGGATTTCCTGGCTGTGACATATTGCTCGCACCAAAGTCTCTGAGACTTCATCACTAACAATACATCCATAACACCTGAGAAGGACATCAGCAGCTAATACTGCCAACCAACCAAGTAAGCTCTATTGTGTAGCAACATATTGACATCTACATGATTTATCAACAGCATTGAAACCTTTTGGATCTTCAAACAACTAGAGTAATTTAGCAATAGAAAAACATAGTACTGTAACTTTAATCTTCTACATGGAGTAACACTGGAGATAACTATATAGGTCAGCCTATTCATTACTCTATTCCAAGATTTCTTGAAAGTTCACAAGATTTCAATTCATAATCCAAAATGTATAAAAATCTTTTAATACTTCCACTTAGATAGCAAAATAACATCAAAATGACAAAATTGTGCCAAAAAAAACACTTTAATTGACAAAACAAATAAAAATGAGCTATAGTACCAGATGTTATATTGCTACATGTTTAATACCTCACAATGTAATAAGAATAAGGTGGGTCCTTGCAATGTTTATGGCCAATTGTCCATCCTATTGGCTTCAATAATAAAACTTGTGCATGAAAATATTTAGTGAGTACTTTGAAAACACATTTTCATAGATTCATAGATGTTAGGGTTAGAAGTCACCTCAATAGATCATCGAGTCTAACCCCCTGCAAAAGCAGGAAAGAGTGCTGGGTTCAGATAACCCCAGCCCAATGCCTACCTAACTTCCTCTTGAAGATCCCCAGGGTAGGGGAGAGCACCACGTCCCTTGGGAGCCCATTCCAGATTTTGGCCACTCTAACTGTGAAGAAGTTCTTCCTAATGTCCAGTCTAAATCTGCTCTCTGTTAGCTTATAGCCATTATTTCTTGTGACCCTCAGGGGTGCCTTGGTGAGTAGAGCCTCACCAATTCCTTTCTGCACCCCCATGATGAATTTATAGGCAGCCACAAGGTCACCTCTCAACTTTCTCTTGCGGAGGCTGAAGAGGTCCAGGAGCCCTCGTCTCTCCTCATAGAGCTTGGCCTGCAAGCCGTTAACCATATGAGTGGCCCTTCTCTGGACCCTCTCCAGGTTATCCACATCCCTCTTGAAGTGTGGTGTCCAAAATTGAATGCAGTTTTCCAACTGTGGTCTGACCAGTGCCCGATAGAGGGGAAGTATCACCTCCTTGTTTCTGTTTGTCATGCATCTGCTGATGCATGATAAAGTGGCGTTAGCTTTGCTGATGACTTCATCACACTGACAACTCTATTTTAGAAGTAAGCATTCTTTCCTTTAAAATATTTATCTAATTTGAAATATTATTCAGTTTTACCCATAAGTATATCTACAGTTCTATACCCTGAACATATGTCACTATATGTTGACAAGAGCCCAGAAGTGCAAATTTTAAATCCAGATTCAATTCAATTCATAGTGTGGTGTAAACCATAATTAAAATCTATCAAACTGTACGAGTACATTACTTATGTAAGTTTAAGGGATCCTGACTTTCCCTGTTTAAAAATCACAAGTTCTCTTATAAAAAAATCACAAATTCTCTGATTAAAAAACCCCAAATCCATGATTAAAATGGAACACCACTATGAATATATATATAAGTGTCAGTTGTATGTAATGTTTTATTGATATATTTACAATTTTAAAGAAATTTGAAAGCTGGCCAGTGCCTCAATCACTATAATAAAATTAATTCTAAATACCTATACATTTTGGCATTTGATTTGGGGGGTTTTATCATGGAAAATCAGAGCTCCCCCTCCCCTCTTCACTCACCAGGATGCAGGTCCAGCTGCAGCTGTTCCCCATCACTACTTTATGGCACTGAGCAGCCCTGATGTGCCAGTGCCCTTCACATGTCATTGACCCTTACTCCCCACCAACAGCCCCCTGGCCCTGCTGGTGCCCCTCACTCCCCAACCAGAGCCCTCTGGGACTTACTTTTGCCTTTCACTCCATACCCATAGCGCACCCCCCCCCCCAGCCTTGCCAGAAGGGGCCTCCAGCTGCCAGGGCTATGGGGCCAGGGACACACGTCTGTAGCCCCCCCACAGCAGCACCTATGCCCCCACCTGCCGCCCATGGAAGGTGACGGCTGTGGATGCAGACCAGAGCATGGAGCCTGGCTCCCTCTCCCCCTCTGGCAGCATGGCTGGAACAGAGCCTATGTGGGGAGTGGATGTGGGCTGGTTGCTTTGGGCTTGGGCTCCCTGCCCTGCTTCCCACCCCTCAGGGTCTCCCTGGCAGGGCAGAGCAGGACCTGTAGAAAAACCCACCATTTTTCTTTTTCTTTTTTTTTTAATTTAAAATGCATTCCCTCCCCACTTCCCCAACCATTTCTGACTTTTTTCTCTCCCTCTCTATTCCCTATAGATAAGTATAAGTGAGCTCAGACTTAGGATAAGCTTAAACATTTTTATTTTGGTAGCAAGTTTTGGGTTTTGGATATCCACTGTTTTATATTGTATAATTATTAGGTTTGCATTGATTTTTACTGTTGTATATTGTATTATTATCATTTTTGTATTGATTTTTATTGTTTTATATGGATATTGTATGGTTTAGGCCTGTGTTTGTAAGTGAACCAAAGTCATGTCAAGTTTCCATTTTATATGTCAAGTCTCCAACTTGTATCCTCTGCCGGGGCATCCCCTGTGTCACAACTGTATGAGTCATGTATCACTCCCATGTAAATTGGTTCCTGGATGAATGAGTGTAACTGGGAATGATTGAAATACAATGATAGCAGGCCTCTACTGAATGGCCTGTAAGGACTGGGCCATCACCTCACATTGATTCATCCAGGAACCACAGACCTCACCCAGGAACAGACACAAGAAACCAGCATTTGAAAGACAAAAGACCCTGCAGAACCAGCAACTCTACCATTGTACCCCACCATTACAGACGCCCAAAACTGC
>NW_017729003.1:19189554-19190008 GCF_001723915.1 Gavialis gangeticus
AGAACCCAGCATTTGAAAGGCAAAAGACCCTGCAGAACCAGCAACTCTCACCCTTACAGACACCCAAAATTGCACATCCCTGCCTGGAGCACACATGCTCAGTATGCCAGGGCCTGACCCTTGCCTGGGCATGCCTCCTGTCACTAGGGTCACATAAGATCTCCCCCTATAAAAGATGCAGTGAAGACAGACCCAGTGGGATGCCCTCTCTATCTGGACCAGCACTATGCCACACCACCCATCCACCCAGAGGCCCTGCCAGAGACCCCTCTCAGGACAACACCTGCTGGACAAGGACCCCTTTCCAGCCTGGGATAGGTAGATATTATCTGCACACCTCCTCCTCCAATTTGAACTCTCTCTCTCTGTCTCTCTCTCTCCTCCTGGACTTCAGCCCATACACTAAGCCTCTCTAACTCCTGCTGCCATTTGTGTGTGTGTGTGTGTGCGCGCG
>NW_017729003.1:19195008-19204115 GCF_001723915.1 Gavialis gangeticus
TGTACACATCACAACGCCCAACTTAGGAACTCACCTGTGTGGATGCGTAGGTGGGTGGTATGTGTGTGAATTAGTGAATACACACTGTAGGAGTAATTTAGTTGAGTATCTGACCTATTTGACTAGAAAAATAAACAGAGACCAGAAGGCTGATACTGCTTATTTCAGTTAAATGTTCTGAGATAAGAAATCCTGCATAACTTGGGTTATCCTTAGGTTATCTTGATATATTGCCCTGTGCACAGATAGTTTGTTTAAGTAAATTTTCTAAATGTCTGTGTAATTTACTATTGTTTTGTTTCTCCAAAGATGTATTTTTTTCTCTTTCTCTGTCTTAAGTATAAATATGCTTGTAAACTTAGAGAGTGCGAGAAATCCTTTGAAACAGACAAGTGGGTGATTCCCCTTGCTGTATGGAATTCTCCCTGTGATCACAGTGTGTGTATGGTATATGAGTTGGTAATCCACTATACGTATTGGATGTACAGGTGTTGGTAACTGATTCTGTCTGAATTTGGTGTGTGTAGTGTGTATGGGCTTAAAAGTGGTGATAGGCGTGCATGAACCTAGACTGGTTATTTTGAACGGGTGTGTATCTGGGTTGCTAGTGTGTGTGTGTGTGTGTGTGTGTGTGTGTGTGTGTGTGTGTGTATGGCATTGTGTGCATGATATATGAATTATACAAAACACTGAAATTTCTGCTCTGCCACACTGGGTCCCACCTGCCATGGGTGACTGCTGCCCCCTTAGTTGGGGGGGCACATGCCTCCCCTGTGACCAGTCCCATTGATGCAGAAGGGATCCCCCATGGCTGATCCTGCTGCAGTAAATCACTGCAGCCACATCTGGGAGTGACTGCAGCGATATGCCAGCATTTGCAGTGGGGAGCACCAGTGCTCCCATCTGCCCCCCACCCAAAACCTAAGTGGGGAGTGTGGCCAGTCACGGGGTGCACCAGCATTCTCAGGTGGTGCACGTGCACCCCCATGACCCCCTTACACATCACCACTGCTGCCAGCTAGGTCACAGAGGCCTCGGGGGCAGGGCAGAAGAGAGGGAAGCCCTGAGCCTATAGCAGGCAGCCTGCCCCCACCCTGCTTGCAAATCTGGGGGGCACATGCCCACCCTGACAACCCTGGGAATGTGCACAGTAACAGAAGCCAGCTCCTCCCCTTCCCCCTAGAGAAGCTGCCCATGACTCTTTCGCACTCCCCACCTGAACTCTGCAGCTGCACATGGCCCTGGGCCCCAAGCCCTATGCACCACCAGGTTCTCATCTGCACATTTCATGAGTCTGTCCAGATCCTCCTGGATCACCCTCCTGTCCTCAGGTGTGGATGCTTTACTCCAGAGTTTGGTGTCCTGGGCAAACTTGGCCAGTCCTCTTCTGACACCAATGTCCACATCATCGACAAAGATGTTAAATAGTATAGGCCCTAGTACAGAGCCTTGAGGGACCCCACCACTCACAGCACACCAAGACGATTGGCTCCCATCGACCACCACCCTCTGGGTCCTACCACAGAGCCAATTCCCCAGCCAGCAGATCATGGTGAGGCCGAGGCCACAGTTAACCAATTTAGCCAAGAGGTGATCATGGGATACCAGATAGAAGGCTTTTTTAAAGTCAAGATATACAACATCTATCTCTTCCTCCTTGTCCAGGTGATAAGTCACCCGGTCATAAAAGGAAATGAGATTGGTCAGGCAAGACCTACCCGCAACAACCCATGCTGGGTATCCCTCAGGATATTCCCTTCAGCTAGTCTGTTAAGGATGACCTCTTTGATAATCTTTTCCAAGATCTTCCCCAGGATAAAGGTCAGGCTGATGGGCCTGTAGTTTGCCAGAGCTATTTTCCTCCCTTTCTTGAAGATAGGCATGACATTGGCACTCTTTCAATCATTGGGCACTTCACCAGAGTGCCAAGAGCTTTCAAAGGTCCATGCCAGGGGCTGAGCTATGATGCTCGCCAGCTCCCTGAGTACCCTTGGGTGTAACCCATCAGCGCCTTGTGACTAGAGGGTATCCAGCCTGTCAAGGTGTTCCTTCATGAGGTCAGCTTCAATGGAGGGCAAGGAATCTCCCTTATCTGGGCCTCCCTGACCCAAAGTGAGCAGGGCCATCCCATGGGACCGGTGAAAAACTGATGCAAAGTACCCATTTAGCAAGCTCACTTTTTCCTGCGTGTCCGTTTTCAGTTGCCCCATCTGGTTTAGCAGGAGTCCAATGTTGCCCTTGCTTTTCCTCTGGCTCCCCCCATATCTAAAAAAGGACTTTTTATTTTCCTTGATGTTTGTAGCTAGCTGGAGTTCCATCACAGTTTTGGCTTTCCTAATTTGCTCTCTGCAGGTCTGGACCAGAGCAGAGTATTCCTCCTTGGTGGCAGTTCCAGTCTACCATCCGTTGTAGGTCTTCCTTTTAAGACGTAGGAGGTCCGCCAGTTCCCTGGAGAGCCAAGGGGTCTGCTGTGCCCTTTTGCTGCCTTTTGTCTGAGACAGAATGGACTTTGCTTGTGCATCCAGGATTGCTCCCTTGAGGAGCAACCACTCGTCCTGAACTCCCCTCACCATTGGGTTGTGGCCTTATAGGGCCTCTCTGACAAGCCTCCTTAACTTGTCAAAGTCAGCTTTCCTGAAGTTGAGAACTTCTGTGTTACTGACTGACTTGCCAGCTTTAGAGCAGATTATGAAGGTGATTAGCTCATGGTCACTGTCACCCAGCTTCCCTTCAATTGTTAGGTTGCTGATTAGGTCATGCCTGGTTGCCAGTATGAGGTCAAGCAGTGCTTTTCCTCTTGTCAGCCTGTAGACTTCCTGAATCAGATAGAGGTCATCCACACATGAGAGAAAGCTTTGTGACCGCTCAGATTGGGCTGACTGTTCCTCCCATAAGATGTCTGAGTAGTTAAAGTCTTCCATGACAACCACACACTGGGATTGTGTGGCCTCAGCCAATTCCCTGGTGAACTCCTGGTCATGGTGTTGAATTTGGGTAGGGGGTCTGTAGTACATCCCCACCATAGTATCCCCTGTGCTGTGTTCGCCAGGGATTTTAACCAAGAGGGTCTCAAGTCATCCACCATGGGTGCCAATGTCAGCTTGCAGGGATGCGTAGCTTTCCTTGACATAGAAAACTATGCCCCCACCCCTTTTGTCCACTCGATCCCTCCTGTACAAGGTATAGCCATGTATATCTATGGTCCAGTCATGGGTGGAGTCCCACCAGGTCTCCATTATCCCAATGATATCATAGCTGTGTGCATTTAGCAAGAGGATGAGCTCCTCATGCTTATTCCCCAAGCTCCTGGCATTTGTGTACAGACAGGCGAGTGTCCCCTTGGGGGCTCTTGCCTTACCCACAGATTGTACCAGGGCTGGGGCAGGGGTGGGCTCCCTTAAGTGCCTTGGACTACTGGCTTTGCAAGGGTTGCTCAGTGGGCCAGCAGTGGCGGTAGTCCCCCCATCCCCTGATGGGCTTATTTTAAAGCCTGGTGGAGCAGGTCAGCCAGTATGAATGGGGATGAATGAGGGTGCTTGAGAGACAATGGCAGTACGTCTAAAAATAGCTCCCTCTGAATGACCGAACCTTCAAAACCAATACCTGGACCAACAACCCAGCCATTGAAACCACCCTCAGCATTCAAGAAACAAAAGAAGAGGCAACCCACCATTGTGCCAAGGCTGCCCATGCTCAGTAAGAACACCTAGAACCCTCTGGAACAGGACTGACATTGCCTAGTCAGGCCCTCCCCATAGGAGATCATAGGTAGTCTGCCCCATAAAAAGGCTAGGGGAGTAGAGTAACAGATAAGTTAAGGTCACTTTGTGGTTTGCTTTGCACATGTGTGAAAACAGAAGGAGAAGCAGAAAGAGTCCTCATTCTATTTGGACATTTGCATAGCAGTCCCCCACCATCCTTATGCTTAGGCTTTGTGAGTGCTACACCCAAGGGCATATGTCAACAATGCACAGCAACTGAAGTACATAAGGACAGGCAACATCACCACACAGTTCCCCACAGATTAAAGCTGCATATAACAGAAGGAAGGGAGAGCCTCATTTTACTCCCATCTCATTTTCAGTCACTAAAGGTACCCAAGAAGCTGGTATGCCTATAAGCAAAATGTTCTGGGGAAATAAGCATTTGTGTGTCATCTCTGTCAGTGTCTCAAATCTTCCAGGATCACAAAAGAAATCATTTGCAGAGCTGGATGAGAACTCAGCAACTTCCAGCCTCTACTCCTACACTCAGATCACATTTCTTTTTCTACCTGCTAACTGATGAAGGAAAGGTAAAAATGTCCAGATTTTGAGGAGATGTGTCTTAAATATATAATGTATAAGAGTAGGAGTACAAATGAGTGGAGAAACTTGTTCTTTGAGAACATTCATTTATACTGAATTAGGTACATGGAGGATAGAACAACATTAACAAGACACCAGAGAGAATGTAAATCAGTTAAAACAAACCAGAGGAAGTTCTTTTTTATATGTTGCATAGTTTAGACAAATTAATAGATGACAGGTCCATTCTATTAAATATAACAGTCTAGGGTGTATCCATTGACAGCCTTAAATCAATTACATTTTATATTAAAGGTAGTGGATTATTTTAGACACACTTTATTCATACATTCTAAGGGTGCTGATGGATGTTCAGAGCCCCTGCTCTAATCCATAGTGCTTTACATGAAGTAGGGTTGTGCGAAATTTCACCGCCCATTTTGTTCCGACTCTGTTTCGAGCCATTTCAACCTCAAAACAGCAAAGTTGAAATGAAACTTGAAACAGGGTCAAAACGAAACAGGGCATGTCAAAACATTTCAATCTTTGACTGAAGCTGGGCTTACCTTGAATGGTTTCCCTGCTGGGGAACAGAACGTAAAGTAAGGGGAGGGAGAGGAAGGAGGGGGAAAGGTGTGGGGGTGAAGGAGTGCCCTCTTTATTGACATATGTAGCTGAAGTCTGAAGTCCCTTCCAACCCCAGTGCTCTAGGGGAGGGACAGAAAACCTTCATAAAAGGCAGCATTTTTTGAACTGCCCTGCTTTCTGCTTTGGGGTCATTTAGTGAGCTGTCTGTTCTAGCAGCTCTGTGTCAGACCACTACAGCTAGGAGCACTGATTGTCTAAAGGATTCCATGCTTGCTACCCTAGCAAGCATGATTTCAGATTACCATCTTCTTGTAGGTGCTTTTATTTTATTATTATATTCATTGATTTATTCTTTTGAATCTTATACTTATATTGCATAGGGTTGCAATAGAATTTGCTCTACATAGGAATTTACTATATATATTTGTTTTTATATGCTCATTCTTTCCAACACACCCACGCTCTTGAGTTCTTCTACACGCACAGACATATTTCTATTGCGTTCATAAATCTCAGCTTGCTTTGAACTTTTCTACACACACAGACATATTTGTATCAGGTTCATAAATCTTATTACTGCAAGTCAGCTCACTTTGACTTTTTCTACACACACGGACATATTTCTATTGGGTTTGTAAATCTCGTCAGTGCACCACACCTACAGTTTTCAGTTTATATAGGAACGCTAATACATTTATATATTTCTTGAAAAAGAAGACATGAAACACATCATGAAGAGTGGAGGAAAGGCAGGTGGCCACACTGGCCAGCCTTCAGTGAGGGGTGGAAGAGGGGGTAAAGGGAGAGCTGTAAATTCCCCCCACCACCAAACTGAAACAGCCTCTTTCCTCCAGCTAAAAGGAACGAGGCTGCTACAAGCAGCAAGGAGAGGGTAGCAGTGCCACAGCCACTGCCTGTGCCTGAGACTGCATCACATCTGCATGCAGCATCCATAACCTCTCTGCCCCCACCATGATGACAACCACAACCAGGAGCACCAGCATAGCAGCCCACTCCACCCCTTTGTCACTTTCCATGCTGAGCCTTCCAATGCCAGAAAAAGAGCTGGCACTGGATCTGGATCTTAGTGCCCTAAGAAGGGAAATTATGGGGAAGGAGGGGGAATCAACTGAGTTTGTACTTGACACCCCTCAAGTTTCCCTTCAAGTCAGGTCTCCTTTCCCAGAAGGCAATTCGGAGGAGGTTTATGTAGAGGTGGATGCAAGTGGCTCAGCTGAGTCTGCTTCTCTTGCTGTGCCTCTGCCTGCTGAGGAGGGGGAAAGTGCAGAAGCATCCATAGATGCACCCGGACCCCAGAAGTGAGCAAGTAGTGTGCTCTGGGATCATTTTGAGCTGGCAGATGATCCCACGTATGTTATCTGCCTGCACTGCCAAGCCAAAACCAGCTGGGGCAAGGGAACAAAAGATACGACCACCACAGGGATGCTGATGCATCTCTGCAGGCACCACCCCTTTGCTCTTGCTCCTCCTCAGCCTGGAACCAGGGGGAGCATGCCCAAAGGGAAGTCCCCCATGAACTCCAAAGCTCCTGTCTCCCCAAAGCAGAGGCAGGCCACACTGGAACAGTGGAGAAAAGGCAGACAGAAAGTGGGGTGCATTGCAAGGCCAAGCAAGCTCACCCAGAGCACTGGGGAGATGCTTGCTGTTGATGGCCAGCCCTTCTCTTTCATTGAGTGGCCAGGGTTCAGGCAGCTCATGGTGCTTGCAGTCCCACCATACCAAGTGCCTACATGCATCACCTTCAGTAGGAAGGTGGTGCCATCCCTGTATGCAGCATGCATGGAGTACTTGAGGGATGAGCTGCACAAGGCAGGTCTTCAGGTGGCCTTGCACTTCACCTTGGACATCTGGAGCAGCCGGGGTGGAGATCATGCCTACCTCTCCCTCACAGGGCACTTGTGTGACCAGTCAGGCCATAAGTGGGCTCTCCTTCAAGCCAAGGTGCTGGATAAGTCCCACACAGCAGCAGAGATCATGGGGGCCATGAAATGCCTGGTGCAGGTGTGGCTCACTGAGCAAGGTGAGCTCACTCATGGCTTCATCATCACTGACAATGGGGCCAATATGGTCAAGGCAGTACATGATGCCAACTTTGATGGCATCTGCTGTGTGGCACCTTGTTGTCAGGGATGCCTTGGAAGGGGACAGGGCTGCCAGTGATGGCACCAGCACCACCAGCAAGCTCATTTCCAATTGAGTAAGGTGGAAGGCTGCTTCAACTGGAGCACAAAGGGGGCAAGATGCTGTGGAACAAACAAACAGAACTGAACATCCCACAGCACAAAATCATGCAGGATGTGGAGACTCAGTGGAACTCCACAAACCTGATGCTCAAGAAGCTGGTGGAGCAACAGAAAGCCATCCATGAGATGGCCCTGTTTGGGGAGATCAAGATCAGTGGCCCCATGAACAAAGCTGAGTGGGATACCATCTCCCAGATCTTGGTGGTCCTGAAGCCCTTCCTTGAGGCCACCAAGAGCCTTAGTTCTGCTGATGCCCTCCTTAGCCAGGTGATCCCCATAGTAAGGGAACTTCAGAGCCAAATGGAAAGCTTCCAGGGGATCCATGTTCCTGGCTGGGGCAGGCCGCTGTCACCAGACATGCAGGTACTGGTGAGGTGGCTGAAGGAGGGCATCAGGAAATGGCTCAATCTCTTGTGGTCTAGTACGGTCCATGTGCTGGCAGCCATGTGTGACCCAAGGATGAAGGGCACTGTATGTAGAAACCAAATACTGAATCAGTGGACAGAGGTGCTGGTAGTCAGGAAGGCAGAATAGCAGAGGCGAGGAGACGTGGAACAGGGGGCTCCACAGTCTCATGCTAGTACGCAATCCATGCCTACTGGGCAAGCCGCAGCCCAGTGTTGCCAGATCTGGCCACAGTTGCCCGGAAATGCCTGTCCTGTCCACCAACCAGTGTGCCAAGCAAGAGGGTGTTCTGCATCACTGGGGATGTAGTGACACCCCACTGCACCTGCTTGGATGCTGGTTTGGTGGAGCAGCTAGTGTTCCTGAAGATGAACCTCCTGCTGCTGTAGTTTCCCAAGCTCCAGGTGCAGACAGATTGAATGCCACCCTCCTAACTCCATCTACACCTATTTCCTTTTTTCATTTTTTTACAAACCAGGTAATGCCCTGCTCTCAGCTTGAGGGAGCACTAACTGTATCACCAGCCAGCAGGGGAAGAACATGTCCCTACTGAGCTTATTCCCTTGCCAGGATGAACTTGGAGGTATGGGATAGGGCTATAGGGAAGGAGGAGACCCCAGGTCCTGGGAATGACCACTAAATGCCAGGGTAGGGAGGCCTGGTGTGACTGCTGGCAGTGCAGAAGTCGGGGGCAAAGGGGGATGTGGCAGCAATGGTAAAAGTACAGAGGTGCCTGGGGAGTCAGATGTCCAGCAGGTTGCAGTGTATCAGAATTCCACTGTCTAATCTATATTGAGTCCAAGATTTTCTGTACCTAGGAGACTGATGAAGTGAAGTTCATAGGCCTGGCTGTGAAAAGTGATTGGTAATTTGATCCCTGTCAGGATCAGGCCTGAGAGACTGGAGGCATAGTGTTTTTTTGGTGAGAAAGGTGCCCCCACAGGTAGGTATTGTTGTGTTTGATAGATTCTGGTGTGCAGTTTGTGGGGGTACCGGAGATAGTTGTCAGGTTTTGTGTTTTGAGATGTAGGAAGTTGCTTCAGTTCTGGTGATAAGGTTAGGTGCTTCTTTGAAATTATAAACCATTTATCAGAGCTGGGCCTATGAACTGTATCAGGTAGTAGGTACAGAAACTCATGGACTCAATATAGATTAGACAGTGGAATTCTGACACACTGCAACCTGCTGAGACTTCCCCTCTATCGGACACTGGTCAGACCGCAGTTGGCACCACACTTCAAAAGGGATGTGGCCAAAATCTGGAATGGGCTCCCAAGGGAGGTGGTGCTCTCCCCTACCCTGGGGGTTTTCAAAAGGAGGTTGGATGGGCATCTGGCTGGGGTCATCTGAACCCAGCACTCTTTCCTGCCTATGCAGGGGTTAGGACTCGATGATCTATTGACATCCCTTCTGACCCTAACATCTATGAATCCAACTCCCCAGGCATCTCTGTACTTTTACCTTTGCTGCTACATCCCCCTTTGCCCCCAAACCCCCACCCCAGCCTGTCCCTCACCCCATAATGCCCCCCTTTCCATTTTCACTGACTGGCTTTCTTGCCTGC
>NW_017729003.1:19209115-19221131 GCF_001723915.1 Gavialis gangeticus
TCCATCTAGGACCAGGAGACACACCAACTGCAGGTACTTTCTCAGCCTGACAAAGGGTTTTTCAACCTGAAATCTTCTTAAGAGAAATTTCTCTAACTATTCCATTTTTTCATAATAACAATACAAACATAAAAACACAAGATAAGCTATCACACACACCATGAGTAACATATATCCAACACAACATCTTTACTCCTTGCTGCCAATTCCTTTATAACAAGAAGGCTCTGTGACAGTTCCATTTGGCTACCTTAGATTCTGCTTGTTCTATTGCTGTTGAGCCAGCTACATTATTTTCACCTGCCATCATTTACAGTGGTGGACTGAGAAGAGGCTGTAGGGGAGGAGGAGACCTCACTGGGGCACACTGCTGTGTTGTGCAGAGGCCCCAGCACCAGGAAGGACGCACCTGAACACACACAGTGTCACAAGCACCCATGTCACGAGTTTTGCCTGTTGACAGCTAGAGGCACAGGGCCGCAGAGCCCCGAGCCCCACATCCCCTATCTGATTGAGAGCTGGCAGACTTCATGGCCGCAGCAGGGCCTGGCAGCCAGGCCTGCAGTGGTTCCCCCCCGCCCAAAGCCAGACACAGTGTCACAAGCACCCATGTCATGAGTTTTGCCTGTCCACAACCAGAGGTGCATGGGCCCAGAACCCTGAGTACCACAGCACCTATCTCATTGAGAGCTATCAGGCTTTGTGGCCACAGCAGGGGCTAGCAAGCCTGCAGTTTTGACGCTACGGTGGCTTCACACATACAAGTGACATGAGTTTTTCCTCTCAAGATTTTGAGGTGCAGTTTCTCTGAACCCCCTGCATCTATCTTCTTGAATTTTGGCATGCCTCATTTCCCTAAGAAGAGGCTACAATTCCTGGAAGTTTCATCCAGTTCTGGCTAAAAATGACAAAGTTATAGCCTGTTTCAACCTTCCCCATAATATCCTATGGGCAAAAAATTGAAACAGGGTCAAAACGGCAAAACGTTTTGATGAAACAAACTAGAAGAGCCATTTCAACTCAAAACAAAAGTCGAAACAAAACACTGTTCTGTCAAAATGTTGAAACGCTGGTCAAAATGAAATGCTTCCATTTCACACAGCCCTAATATAAAGCATCATGGGTTAGAGTGCCTCCCTAACCCAACAGACATTTGCCTGTTGGGTTGGAGAGAATCAAGCCTGCCTGAACCAGTTCTCCTGGCCAGCAGGCAGGACTTCTGGCCAGGATCACTCCTCTCCCTAGCCTCCCTCACCCCTCCCCTCCCAAGCTTTAGGGCTTTCAGCAGAGAGGAAGTTAAGGGAGTAGCAGCAGCAGCTGTGGGGCTGCACAGCCTCAGTTGGATGTGGACGGTGAAATGGAACCCCTTACCTAAAATCTACCTTGGCAGGGGCATTGGGGTGAGCCCAGCCAGACCTTCTGAGGTGAGGGGGGCTCCATTCCAGTTCAGGCCAGGCTTGCCCAGTAGTTACTGTTGCCACTCTCAAAAGGCCTGGCCAGAGCTGGCCAGAGACCCCCTCACTTCAGGGGCCTGCCCAGATCCCCTGAATACTCCAGCTGAGGTAGCTAGCAGGCACTGTGAGGTGAGGGGATCTGTTCCACCCCTACCCCCAGCTCATGCTGGGCATAGCAGCCCCACAGCTGCTGTTGCTCCCTTCACTTCCTCTCCACTGACAACCCCACCCTTGCATGAAAAAAATGCCTATAGCAGAACACCTTAATCTGTTATGTGATTGGACAAGGGTTAACTTTTCATGCAATCAGTCATATTAGAAGCACTCTGCAGTCATGCTTATGTGTTAGGTCACAGCTGTAGATTGCTTTCAGGTACCACATGATGCAAAAAAAGTCACTTCTATCTGTGCTGTAAGGCATCTACTACTTGCCATTGTCAGAGACAAAATACTGGGCTAAAAAAAACATTGTTCTGACCTAAATATGGCAGTTCTTATCTTCTTAGTTCCCAGGTGTGAATGCTGGTCTGTATCTCTGACCTCTTGATTTCCCATCTAAATAAAATTGCACAGAATTTTCTAAGGTAATTCATCCCTTCTCTAGTGATTGAGTTACGCTATAATTAAAACATTAGAGTAATAACATACAATCTTGTGAGGGGAAAACCTGTATTAATATCATTGGGGGTTTAATTTGGTGCACAATTTTCCAAATATTATAATGAAATTTCACAGTTACATCTAGAGAGGAATTCAGGTATCCAAAATAAGTTATACACTTCACAAGCAGACTGTGGCCTGCATATGGCCCACAAGAGGTTAATCTGTGGCCCCTGGACTCCAGTTGGCCACCACACCCCTCATTACTTTGACTTCTGCCAAGGTCTCCAGGCTCCTGCTCCCTTAATTGGTTTTCACATTCTGCTCCCACCCAAAGAAAGGGTGGCATAGCTCAATGCAGCCTGCAGTGCCAAAGAAATCTGTGTTGTGGTTCAGCAAGGAAGTCTACAACCAATGAGGTGGGGGGGGTCACTACTCACCTGTCTACATGGTGCAGTGGTGAGGGAGGACTACCTGCATGTGTACATTGCAATAGGGAGGGAGGGGCTGGGGCACCCGTCTATGCAAAGCTGGGGGAGCCTAAAGGTAGGATGGTGAGGGAGGCCATGGCCCCTATTGGTGTGGTCCCCAACCACTAAGAAATTGAACCTCCCTGAGGTAAGTCTATCCTTAAAGATGCAAGGGATATTTGCAGTTAGACATTTTTATTAGCCAGCTTCATCCAGACTCTTTTTCATATACTGTTCTCACAAAGCGTTGTCAAAATCTTTTTGAAATGTACTAATACACAATTTGGTTGTTATGTAGATTTTATGGTTGTATGTAGCAAATATACAAAATTAGATCAGAAGTCCATTCATCTATATTACGTTTTTTCTTCTTTTTTTAACTTGACAAATTATTTTTAGTATTGTTATTACAAAGTGGCTTTGGAAATTGTACCATTATAATCTGTCAGTCATAATATGACCAAAAATCAGTTACCATAGTAAATCTAGAACTAGTTAGGGAATTTCCAAAAATGCAGTTTCCACAAAAATCAGAATTTTTTTCAGGAACATTATCTCTACTACCCCTTTTTGCACTATATACTTATTTTTCAACAGAAAAATGAAACAGTTTAGGGTCAATTCAATTTGCATTCAACTTATTTAATCTGTTGATCTAATCTACAATGTTTTGTTTTGAGTCAGCTCAATATTAAATTTCAGGGGAGTTCTGGTTTGAGCTGGTCAAAAATAATGTATCAAAGAACCTGACTGAATCACCAGAAAGTGCATCTACATGAGATGTTAACTGTGGAGTTGCATAATTAGCTCTGCAGAAGTCTCAGCATTTACACATGTGGCCCTATTAGGCCACAGTAAATTTATAAACTCTGTCATAGGTTGGTACTTGTAAACAAAATTCTTATCCTGCAGTTGCATCATTTAGTGTGCTGCAATACATATGTACACTGACGGGGCTGGCTGGGGCATGAAGGTGCTTCAGTGCAGGGGCTGTCTGCTGGCTAGCCCTGTACTAGAGCACCTTTGTGCCCCCTACAGCCCTTCTGCAGCACATTGAGCTGGGTTGGAGCAGCCCCAAGCTGTTAGACTGACTCCCTGGGCCCTCTGACAGCCAGGGCTGCTCCTACCTGGCTCAACATGCTTCTGTCCTGGGCACACGTGTAAACATGGCACCCAAACCAACAAACTCTGGTGTAGTTTATTACAATGCATTATCCCAAATAAGTGTGGGAGCCTGGACACATGAGGTACCATCATGGCTTGCATGATTATAGCTTGATGTTAATGAAAGCCAGGATTTTGACTGCAAATTTTTTAAGTCTTTTTTTTTATATTTCAATTTTTTCTCTCCATTTGGGATAAAATTATGTGTAGAAAAATCAAAATTACTGCTGAAAGGTCATTCCAAACTTTGATCAGTTCTACACTTTGCAAGTATTGGTAAAAGTTATGAATCCACTCGCTATGATCATCTTCAGCATACAACACTAAAGTCACAAATATTAGGGCTGTGCAAAGCTTCAGGTGCTGATTCAATTGCGAGGAGATTCAGCCTGATTTGGTGTCCGAATCTCCGAATCTGAATCAAGTCAGGGGACCAATTAAAAGGTCCAAATTGATTGGAAGCTCTCTGAATCAATTCTGAAAAGATTCAGAAAGCTTCAGTGATTTGGGCAGCCCGCACCCACTGCAGCAGGGAGCTGGACCCAGACTCTGAGCTGGTAAGTAGGGGGCGGGGAAGAGGGCACTGTGGAGGAGGGGGAAGGGGACCACAGAGTGACCTCTGCCAGGCCCACCAGCCCGAGCTCCTAGTGCTTTAAAAACAGTCCCTACTCACTGGCTGCTGCCTGGTGACGGGGCAATCCCCACTGCCTGACGCTGCATGGGGGGCTCTAATATAAGCTTCCCAACCCCCACCCACTCTCCCATCCCCCTCTCATGGCTGCCCTGCCCACCCCAGCTCCAGGCCTTTAAGGAAAACAAACAAACTCACTGGTTCCTGCAGCAGCCTCAGAGCTTCTGAGGGCTCATGCAGAGCCCTCCACATGGCATGGGGCAGTAGGGGGAAGTGAGGATTGCCCCCCCCCACCAGGCAGGAACCAGTGAGTGGGGGATTTTTTTTTTCTTAAAGGGCCAGAGCTGGGGGGGGGCAACCATTGTCAGGGCTGGGAGAGCGGGGGAGGGATGGGGCCAGTGTGATTCAGAGATTCAACTAATTTGGCAGCAGCTGAATCTCTGAATCAGATTTGGCTGAATTGATTTGGGACAGTGAATCAAATCACCAAATCAAATCACTGTCCCCTGAATTGGCCAAATCTGAATCTGAAGCGAATACTAACCACTTGGCACATGCCAAACAAATATGTGTGTGGCTTTGGTTTGAATATCTCTTCAAACTTTGACCTTTTCCAAGATTCCAAGACTGAAAGTCTCACAGAAGCAAACTGTTTGAATCTTTACTAATTTCTTAATAGCAAAATGATGTGTGGAACTTCATTAAAAGGAATTTCACTAAAGTCCTCCAATTCTGCATACTTTTTGTACATCACAAAGAGAAAAAAATTGTTCAAAATACCATGAGAGTCAATCCAAAGATGGTTTTGCAACTAATATATTCTATCATTCCACTTAATTTTCTCAATTTGCATTGTGTCCATTGTAGCAAGTAGTTTTACACTTAAAAACAAACAAAAAAAAACCCTGCCAACATATATCCTGATTACAGTTAGTACATCTCTATCACTGCATAATTCTACTGAATCCAGAATGGCTTTAGTGTTAATTAAGTTAGGCTCTCCATACTTGGGTCTGTTCATAGTCAAGCAGCAAACCACTCTGTTTGTATAGAAGAAATAAGGTTGTTGGTTTTAACTGGTTCTTTTCCAAAATATTCAGCACTGTAAACTAATACATTTTGCAGACACCAGGCACGTCTGCTACATGGATATTATTCACTATAAGAAAGTAGATAGATTCTGAGTTAGAGAATACAGAGTATGCAATAGCTCGAAGCTGATTTTGAGTTATAGTAAGCATGAAGCCTTTGAGCCCTTTTCCTTTATTATAACTTTGAATGGATTTTTCTTCAGATTTATTAAAACATGCCTCTATGCCATGACATAGGATACATGATACAAGTTCCAGCTCAATGTGAATTTTTATAGCAATGTGTTAAATCCTTGAAAATGTAGGTTTATAGTAGAAATGCTGACACAACCATAACTGTAATGGAGAACAACACTGCTATAATTTCTGATGCAATTTCATTTGATATAGCTCATATGGGAACTAAAGGCTGGGCCAATAATTTTATTCTGTATTTTCTTGTGCTCTTTCAAAGTTAAAATTCCCATACTTAGACTTCTTAGTGGTTGAATCTGTCACTTATTTACTTCATACAAAAAAGTCCCTGAAACATATCTCATTGCACACAGTGTCTTGCTAACAAGTCAGAATGGTTGCCTATACAAGTGCAGAGATGCTGCTCTGACACGTTGTAATTACAGTGTGTCAGAGCAGACTCAATTAATCAAGTCTGCTGGAGCATGGTTGTGGGAGCAAGAAGTCCCATTGGAAGGTGATCTAGGGGAAAAAGCCCCCCTAAAAGCCCACAGGGTAGTGTGGGAAACTTAAGCAGCAACCTAGTGGGGGCTAGAGATGTCCCCCCATACCTGCATGAGTGGTGGCAACCGTGGCAGCAGCAGAAAGGCAGCAAGTGTAGTATCTGCTGCAATCTGTTCCTGCTCACTCCACATATGGAAGGATGCAGGAGCTGCTAATATAACTGGAAGTCCAGTGCCAGCAAGGAGGAGAACAGCGGAGATGGCATGGAAGCCCAGTCCCATGCTGCACAGTGCTGGGCATGTGATCCCTGACATTGGTGCCATGGTGGGGAAAGGAGCTTTGCCTAGGGTCCTCTCTGGTACCCAGGACACCAGAAACATGAACGCCTGAATCAGTGGCAAAGGCATTGAGGCTGGGGAGGAACTCTGGGACCAGGAAGAGGAACAGAGCCCTGACCCTCTCTGCATGATGCCCACAACCCAAAGAGGGCTAAGGAACTAACATCACATTGGGACATGTGAGTTGTGCTATGGGACTTATTTTCCCTGGAGGGATGGACTCGAATTGCTAACATGGACATTGCTGGGTGAATGTATGTAACTGGGCAACCATGACCCAGACTGAAAGGAGAGAGAGCTAAGGCAGGGGTTCTCAAATTGTGGGTCACAACCCCCCAGGGGGTCAAAGCAACTTAAAATGGGCTTCAAACTTCCCAGGGGGGTACCACGGCATCATGGGGAAGTGACATGCATCAGTTTCATGGAGTGGTGGATGGCGGCAGCAGCTGCCTCATACAAGCTCCCCATCCCCTGCTACTGCCATCCAGTGACCTCAGGGTTGCAGTAGCACAAAGTCTGAGAATCCCTGAGCTAAGGCAAAATTCACTTAAAGGCCCAGGAGGACTGGGTTGGCTGTTAGTTATAGTTAGACTGGGGGCTAGGGCATGATTTGATTTGAAAGCCTTTATTTGGTGAAAAGCCGACATCCAAGCTGTCAATCAGGGTCGTCAGCACTGCCATCAGCATGAAAGCCCTGAAAGTGCCAACTCAGGACTGAGTGTTTCCCACATGGGCTTGAGGATACGGCTCACTGCCTAGAAGTAGGTCATCACTATGGCAAACTGGTTGGCACATGGAAAGAGTATAAGGGGAGGCAGAGCTCCAAACAGCACCCTTGTGCAGGGTATACAGCAGTCAGGACAGACGTAAGCCACACTGAAAGCCAAGCTGTCTGAACCCAAGAAACAGTTCCCCTGGAGGGGAGGTGCCTACAGTATCCAACACAACCCATACTGGTGGCACCGCTTACAATGGTGGCACCACTTACAGACTCCTGTGCCACATGTATCAGCAACCCTGCACTTAAAAATGGCAATACAGGCACTTTAACTAAAGCTCATTCAACAAGCTTTAGTTAAAGCACCCCTGCCACCATTCAGTGTGGGCATGCTGATACATGAGACAGTCTGGGTGCTTTAATTAGAGTGGCTGTCAGACCCACTTTAATTAAATCACCCCTTCCCCTCCCCCACTCCCAGAGCATGTGTATAAGTGAGCATTGTTCCTGGAAACTGTGGATTGGGATGGTTTTATATGTATGACAAGCACTATTTTTCTTCTCCAGTGTCTCTAGAATAGGGGTAAAAATGTGCCCCGGGTCTTCAGAGTCTAAGAGGAAATACAATTGTTCATACAAGCATCCATGGTTTTTTATCCTTATCTGGACTAAAACAAAATGTTAAAGCTCTGAAAACTGTAATTCATCCACATCTCATGGAGCCATCTTATAAATCAATACTTCCTATCACTGCTCAGTAAAAGAAGCTAACACAGGGCATGTCTATACATGTGCTTTAATGCGAAGAAGCCTATTTTACTGTGTATTAAAGAATCACATTAAAATATGTGATTACACTAATGCACAGTAAAATAAACTACTGCACATGAAGCATAACTTAAAAACCATACATATTGTTACTCTGCATTAAAGCCATCAATGTGTATTTGTTTAGTACTTCTCATTGGAGGTACTAAATTTCATGTGGATTAGAAAAAGCTCCTTAATGAATGTGTAGATGTGCCCACAGTTATAATTTCAGATGTTTCAGTAATATGCTTTACTCGTATTCCTTGATATCTACTTTAAATCCAACAAAAAAGATTTAACTATTAGGGTTGTGCAAAGCTTTGATAACCAATTCACTTTGGAGGAGATTTGGCCCAATTTGATAGTGGGGGCTTGCCACCCAGAGTGCAGTCCTGACTCCACCCGCCCTGTGGAGTGCAGCCTGGAGGCGGGTGGCTGGGCTAGCCTTCCAGAGTACACCCCGGCCCAGCCCACCCCGCACAGATCTGGGGGCACACACCCACTCCCAGGCCCTCCCAGACCAGTGGAGAGAGCCACTGGAGGAGCCACCAGAAGAGCAGCTCCTGGACCAGTGGTACACAGTGCTGGGAACCCCATCCCTAAGTCTCGCCCCCTGCACCCCAGCTGGGCAGCTTGTCCCAGCCCCAGTCCCTCCATCACTGTAGGGATGTTGATCTGCCCCCCCATGCCCATTCCCTCCTCACTCCACCAACCACAACAGACTTATCAGCTGGAGGAAGCTGTGTCCAGCATCATTGAGGATTGCCTGCATAGTCTATGGCCAAATCTCCAAATCTCTCCAAATCAGTTCAGAGGCTTCTAATTCAATTCAGACCTTTTAATGGGTCTCCCAATTCAATTCAGATTTCAAGATTCAGCTGCCAAATAGGGTCTCAGCACCCAAATGTGGGCCAGCGGTGGCAGCACAAGGGGCTGCAGAGCAGCCCAGGTGTGGACTCTGGGTGGCTGTAGCAGGGGACACACACAGACATGCAGCTGCAGCCTTCACACAGTCAGAATTACAGCCTGGCAGCTGTGGAGTGCTGCCCAACACAGACTTTCCTGCTGTGAAGAGGAAGGGGCATGGGGGGTGGGGGCAAATTGAGGCCCCCACAGTAAGGGAGGGAGTGGAGCAGAAGCATGGGCTGGGGTGAATGGGGTGGCTCCCACTGCTTTGCACACCCTGGGGGAGGCACAGGGTGTACCTGCCCCCCTGATTTGTGCATTGGATGGAGGCAGGCTGCCCACTGCCACAGAAGCCACACAACACCATGTGCCTGCTGCCACTGGGTGGGCAGAGGCGGCAATTGGCACATAGCATCACACAGCTCTCGAGGCTGTGGCAGCAGGGTGCAGAGCCCCATCCTGCAGCTGCAGCCCTCCTCCAGCCTGTGCACAAACTCGGGGGACATGTGCCCACCATGCCTCCCTCAGGATGTGCACAGTGGTGGGAGCCCCCCACACCAGTGGATGAACTGCCCAGGCTCCCACCATCCCATGACCAACCCCAGGGTCCTATTTACTCCAGCCATTGCCCCTGCCTCACTCCCTCCCCCTCACTGTGAGGGCCTTGATCTGCCCTCCCCCCATGCCCTTTTCTCTCCATAAACTTACCCACTGGGCTCTGTATCTGTGCATGTGTGTGTGTATACTCAGCACCCCCCCAAATAATATTTTCTCCCTCCACCTATGAATTGGCAACAGCATATCAGGGCTGCTCAGCACTACCACAAAGCAGTGGGGGGGACAACTACATTTGAACCAACATCCTGGTGCAGGGGGGAGCTGCTGCCAGGAGGGAACAAGTGGGGGAGTAGGCAGAGACTATGGGTCAGGAGTGAGAGGCACTGGCATATCAGGGCTGCTCATCACTACAAAGCAGCAGGGTGTGGGGTGGAAGCCACAGCTGATCCTGCATTCTGGTGAGCAAAGAGACCAGGTGGGGAGGGGGACCTCTGATTTTCTATTATAAAAAATAACAAAAGCAAAACCCAAAATATATAGGTATTTAGAATGTATTTTATTTAAATATTTGAGGCACTGGTAGGCTTCCAAATTGCCTTAAGATTGTAAATATATCAGTAAAACATTGTGTTCAACTTATACCTATATATATAGTGTTATTTCCTTTTAATAGAAGAAAAACATGGATTTAAGGGTTGAAAATCAGAGAATGTGGGGCGTTTATCATAGAATTTGGCATTTTTAAACAGAAAACCAGGATCCCTGAATATAACTAGATATAAGAGATGGCAAGGACTGTAAGACTTTCTTGCAACAGACAATATCTGATAAGGTGGATTAACTGTTCTCCACATGAAGAATATCCAAAGAGGGAAGCCACTACCCATCCATAACCAAACTAAGCAAAAGGTCTTTGGAGTTCTCAATGTTTCTCCCCTTTAAAAACCATCCTGATTTGTCTTACCACATAAGTAGAAAAATAAAGCCAGACCAGATAGCAGGAATCAGGATAAATATTCTCATCTTGTGTTTTATCCCCTTTAGCATCAACTCTTCTGTCTTGGATAGTGCAAGGATCATTCTATGTCTCTTTAGTACACTCACAGAACCCACATCATTGAAACACGCTGGAAATATATCCTAGAAGGAAAGAGGTATGTCTTGAGCACTCTGTGCCATGACTGTTCTAGTATAACAGCGATCTATCTGGCTCTTAACAACCACTTTTTTCACTTAAGCTTATTTACATTAGGGGCTGCATAAACCCAGAAAACACAAAAGATGGTTTCAAAGCAACTACCTCCAATCCTAAGTCATGGATAATACAGCACAATTAAACTGTGTAAGAGTATCTTCCTGAAAACACACTGGTCAGCTGGGCCAATACAGACTTGCTTTTCTTTTCTTATTCTATGAAAATTACTTTTTTTAAAGTGACACGGTGATTCCGTGAACACCAGTTTTTGGGGCACCCAGTTTTAAATCATGTAGAGGGTCTTGATTTTAGGAAAGCAGAGAGATTTCCTCTGAAGGGGATGACCTAATTGGTGACCTAGAGATTGATGGGAATCTGGGTGACAGCGACCATGAGCTGATGACCTTCACCATCCGCCGTAAACCTGGCAAGTCAGTCAGCAACACGGAAGTCCTTGACTTCAGGAAAGACAACTTTGACAAGCTCAGAAGGCTTGTCAGTGAGGTCCTAAGGGAACACAACCCCAGGGGGAAGGGAGTTCAGGAAGAGTGGTTGCCCCTCAAGGGAGCGATCCTCAACACACACGCTAATTCTATTTCATCTCAGAGGAAAGGCAGCAAGAGGGCACAGCAGCCCCCTCTGGCTCTCTAGGGATCTAGAAGACCTCCTGAGGCTAAAAAGAAAGGCCTACAAAGGATGGAGGATGAGATTCACTTCTAAGGAGGAATATTCTGAACTGGTCCGGTCCTGCAGGGAGCAAACCAGGAAAGCCTAGGCTGCAACTAAACTCCAACTAGCTTTGAGCATCAAAGACAATAAAAAGTCCTTTTTCAGATATGTGGGGAGCCTGAGGAAAAGCAAGGGCAACATTGGACCCCTGCTGAACCAAATGGGCCAGCTGACAACTGACACCCAGGAAAAAGCCAACCTATTAAATGGCTACTTTGTGTTGGTCTTTCATCAGTCTCATGTGACGATCATGCCAATCACAGGACAGAGAGGTCTGGGTGAGGGAGATCCCCTGCCCTCCATTAATGCTGACCTTGTGAAGGAACTCCCTGAGAGGCTGCATACCTTCAAGTCAACAAGCCCTGACAATCTACACCTCAGGGTACTCAAGGAGCTGGCTAGAATTATAGCCCAGCCCCTGGCACGGATCTTTGACAACTCCTGGCACTCTGGTATAGTGCCCAAAAACTGGAAGAAAGCCAATGTGGTGCCTATCTTCAATAAAGGGAGGAAAGTGGATCTGGCAAACTATAGGCCCATCAACCTGACTTCGATCCCAGGGAAGGTCTTTGAAAAGTTTATTAAAGAGGACATTCTGAATGGACTGGCAGATGCCAACAACCTGAGGGATAGCCAGCATGGGTTTGTTGCAGGTAGGTCTTGCTTGACCAATC
>NW_017729003.1:19226131-19228069 GCF_001723915.1 Gavialis gangeticus
GGATCCTATGACCCCAGCTGACTTCCTGCCCTTTGGGCAGGAGGCTGGACTTGATCATCTTCCAAGGTCCCTTCCAGTCCTAATGTCGATGAAGTCTATGAAATCTATGAAGCTCAGGCCCCTCTAAGGTAGCTCAGATCAGGCATCACAAAACTGAGGCACCCAATATCTCTACTGATACTTTTGAAAAATCTTTGTCTTAATATAGAAAAAAAGTACTGGTATATCTGCAGACAAGTTTTTTCCCATGTCCCCATTAAACAGGCCTCAACCTTACCTTGGCAAAAACAGTTCAGTCTATACTTCTTAGTCACTACCCTGTTTTATACACAACGACCAAGAAAAGAATTTCAGATAGTGCTAGTTATCATGTTTTTATTATGTGAACATTCAGTCACTTGGAAGACGACTGATATCATTATGAGCTCATTATATAAAAGTCCAAGTGCATCTATATGCAACTAATAAAGCAAAATAGCAATTTTTTATCTTCAGGTCTCAAAGTATCATTTTTACTGATACAGAAACTGAGGCAAGGAGATGTCCAACCAGCCAGAGGCAGAGCCAGGAATAGAATCCAATTCTTCCAATACATTATCCAATAGGTGAAAACTGCCTATAAGTAAATGTTGTACATTATAGGTTTCATACATTTTATAGACATTAGGGTTGGAAAGGACCTCAGAAGATCATCAAGTCCAGCCCCCTGCCCCAGGGGCAAGAAGTCAGTTGGGGCCAAACGATCCCAGCAAGATAAATGCCCAAATGTTTCTTAACCGAGTCCAGAGTAGGTACTTGCACCACCTCTGGAGGCAGTCTATTCCAGGCCTCGGGGACTGGGACAGTAAAGAAGTTTTTCCTTATGTCCACCCTGAAACAGTCTTGGAGGAGTTTGTGACCATTTGACCTTGTCATCCCTTGGGGTGCTCTGGTGAACAGGTGTTCCCCCAGACTCTGGTGTACCTCCTTATATATGTATAGGCAGCTACCAGGTCCCCCTAAGCCTGCACTTTTCCATGCTGAAGAGTCCCAAGGCTCTCAGCCTCTCATCATAACGCCTGTTCTCCTGCTCTCTGATCATGTGCATGGCTTTCCTCTGGACTCTCTCAAGCTTTTTCACATCCTTTTTAAATTATGGAGCCCAGAATTGGATGCAGTACTCCAGTTGCAGCCTCAACAAGGCCAAGTACAGTGGGAGGATGACATGCTGGGATTTGCTTGAAAAGCATCTATGGATTCAAGCCAGTTTTGTTCGCTTTGCCAGCTGCAACATCACATTGGTGGCTCATATTCCTCTTGTTGTCAGTAATGATCCCCAAGTCCCTGTTGGCCATGGAACTAGAAAGCGTAGCACTGCTGAGCCTATAAGTGTGCTATGGTTGTTTTTTTCCCCAAGGTGGAGTACCTTGCATTTTTCAGTGTTGAATGCCATCAGTTTTTGTCCGCCCATTTTTGAACCCATCTAGGTTGGCCAGATCACCAGCCTATCATGAGGTGTGGGTACTTTACCCCAAAGTTTGGTGTCATCGATGAACTTGGCCAGTCCATTTCTGACACCAATGTCTACATCATTAATAAAGATGTTTTATACACTAATAGCAGTTTTCTGGAATATTAAATCAATACCTGGAATACAACAACTAATCAGCATGATTGCTAAATATTCATAGAATCATAGAATCATAGAAGTAGGGTCAGAAGGGACCTTGTAGATCTTCAAGGCCGACCCGCTGCCTGGGCGGGAGAAAAGACTGGACTCATTTGAGTCCAGCCAGGTAGTCATCAAGCCTCTTCTTAAAGATCCCCAGGGTAGAAGCCAGCACCACTTCCCTAGGAAGTTGGTTCCAGCTCCTAGCCACCCTAACTGTGAAGTAGTTCTTGCTCTTGCGAATGTCTAATCTAAACCTACTCTCCAATAATTTGTGTCCATTGCTCCTT
>NW_017729003.1:19233069-19235467 GCF_001723915.1 Gavialis gangeticus
TCTGTGCTTCAATTAATTATTGTCTGTATTCAACACCATTGTTGTAGTCACTACTACATTTAATTTCTTGGGGTACTAATGGGTTTCTGCCAAAATTGCTAACCCATTTTCAAAGGTAAAAATTTTAAAAGCTTATATCTGGGTGTCCATTACACCAAATAAATGTTGTAAGCCAATTCTGTCAGTGACAGATTTATGGATTCCTTCTTTTTAAAATTATTTTCCAGTATTTACTGCAGGAAAAATATTATTGTCATTGTGGTACAGTAACTAGTTGCATTAGCATAGCTAATGGGATTTCAGTATAAATTATAATTAGCTTTAGAACATAAATGTAAGTTTGCAGCTTATAAATTACAACCCACAAAAGAGAAGTGCAGATATGTACTTCCCCTCAGTTTGCACAGTATTTTACAGACCTAGGAAAACATAGGATAGAGTGACTAGAACTGGTTGGAAATTTTCTGACAAAGCTGTTTCTAATGGAAGTGTATTTCCTTTACCTTCAACAAATTATACTGACTAGAACAGGGAGATTCTAGTATCATGCTCAAAACCCAGACCCAGACTCACCTATTTTTGGGAAGCTTGTCAACTTTAACCTTATATGTTCCTTCTACTCAGATCAGTGATAAAGGTTGTGGCCAGCTCTGTGCATGGCTACTAGCTCTTTTGTTTACCTCTGTGAACCTATGCTGGGCTAATCACAATATAATCCTGTATCATTGATTTCAACCACAAAAACCACCCATTTCCTAAAGCCTTTTTCTTTTATACTAAACTTTAAACAAGGCTCTACCTCAAGTGTCAACACTGTAAAATTTGAAGCTTAGATATTTATTATATGTTAAAATCACTTAAATTAAAGCAGGCATTTGGGGGTCTTTTGCCAAGCTTGATGCTTTAACTTGGGTAACTTAACCACGCTTGTGAAAACCCATCAAAATAAGAGTTGATGAGAAAGCAGGCAGGCAGCATAGCTGTCATTTAGAGACATATTTGTACTACAATATAAAACTAAATGCAACCACAGCAAGATCCTGTTTATTTTATAAAACAGGAATGTTTCTTCCAGAAGACTAACAACAAATATTCTGTTTTAGTCCAGACTTGCAGAGAGCAAATCAGGAAAGCCAAGGCTACGATGGAACTCCAGCTAGCTACAAATATCAATGAAAATAAAACATTCTTTTTTAGATATGTAGGGAGCTGGAGGAAAAGCAAAGGCAACATTGGACCTCTGCTAAACCAGATGGGGCAACTGACAACTGACACCCAGGAAAAAGCAAACTTCCTAAATGGGTACTTTGCATCAGTTTTTCACCTGTCCCATGGGACGGCTCTGCCCACTATGGGTCAGGGAGGCCCAAATGAGGGAGATTCCTTGCCCTCCATCGAAGCTGACCTCACGAAGGAACACCTCAAGAGGCTGGATACCTTCAAGTCAGCTGGCCCTGATGGGTTACACCCAAGTGTACTCAGGGAGCTGGCAAGCATCATAGCTCAGCCCATGGCACGGATTTTTGAGATTTCTTGGTGCTCTGGTGAAGTGCCCGATGATTGGAAGAGGGCCAATGTCATGCCTATCTTCAAGAAAGGGAGAAAAGTAGATCCAGCAAACTACAGGCCCATCAGCCTGACCTCTATCCTGGGGAAGGTCTTTGAAAAAATTATCAAGGAGGTCATCCTTAACAGACTAGCTGAAGGCAATATACTGAGGGATACCAAGCATGGGTTTGTTGCAGGTAGGTCTTGCTTGACCAATCTCATTTCCTTTTATGACCAGGTGACTTATCACCTAGACAAGGGGGATGAGATCGACGTTGTATACCTTGACTTTAAAATAGCCTTTGATCTGGTATTCCATGATCACCTCTTGGCTAAACCGGATAACTGCAGCCTTGACATCACCATGATCTGCTGGCTGGGGAACTGGCTCCACGGTAGGACCCAGAGGGTGGTGATCAACGGGAGCCAATTGTTTTGGTGTGCTGTGACTGGTGGGGTCCCACAAGGCTCTGTCCTAGGGCCTATACTGTTTAACATCTTCATCAATGATGTGGACATTGGTGTCAGAAGTGGACTGGCCAAGTTCGCCGACGTTACCAAACTCTGGGGTAAAGCATCCACACCTGAGGATAGGAAGGTGATCCAGAAGGATCTGGACAGACTCATGAAATGGGTGGATGAGAACCTGATGGTTTTCAACACTGAAAAATACACAGCTCTCCACTTTGGGAGGAAAAACCTGCACCATGCTTATAGGCTCGGTAGTGCTATGCTGGCTAGCACTACAGATGAAAGGGACTTGGGGGTCATGGTTGACCACAAGATGAACATGAGCCTTTAGTGTGGTGCTGTGGCTAGTAAAGCTAGTAAAGCTCCCCTTAGGTTAGAG
>NW_017729003.1:19240467-19245618 GCF_001723915.1 Gavialis gangeticus
GTGGTGCTGTGGCTAGTAAAGCTAGTAAAGCTCCCCTTAGGTTAGAGTGATTTATCAAACTTCTGTACCACATGCCATTGCGAGTTAAGGTAAGTCACATTCCTCCAGCAACCCCAGTGCCTCAGCAGGCTCCTCCATGCCTCCTTCTAACACAGAAGCATGCTGGAATTCAGTGCTGTGAGCTGTCAGCCACAAGTAGGGTAGGGGGGGCAGGAGGAAGGAAATGTCTGTATCTCTGAATTTTTGTAGAAGTATACAGTATCACTAGGCAGGGCAAGGGCACTCCAAAAATGGAAGGATTAGGCCCCTCAGCAGGCAGCAGCAGCAGCAGCAGCAGCAGAGCAAGTGAGTGGCGACTGAGATCTGATGTGTCCCATGTGCACAGGGTCTGGCAGGGCTATGGCATGGCACCACTGCTGCTGCTGCCACTGGCTCTTTGCAGGGAGCAAAGCTTGGAGGGTGTGCATGTCTCCAGCCTAGGTCCTGAGTGCAGCAATGGGGAGAGGGATCGGGGGCGGGGAAGCTGATGCCACTACTGCTGCTGCCACTGGCTATGAAGAGAGAGCTTTGGGGGTGCATGTGAGTGTGGCAGGGAACTCGAGAACTGGCAGAAGCCACAGGCACTGGGGACATGGTCATCATGGATGACTTCAATTTTCCAGACATCCCTTGGGAGGAACACTCGGCTAAGTCAGATCGTTTATGTTGCTTCCTGACCTGTATCAAAGAGCTCTACCTGACTCAGGAGGTGCACGGGCCTACCAGATGAAACACTTTCCTACACTTGGTCTTGGCCAAAGGAGACAATCTGGTGAGCAACTTGAATATAGAGGGTAACTTGGGCAACAGCCACCAGGAAATCATCAGGTTCACTGTTCATCACAAGGCAAGCAAATCAGTTAGCAGGGTTGAAGTTTTGGGTTCCAAAAAAGTGAATTTCAACAAACTCAGAGCAATAGTAGGGGAAGCGCTGTAGGACCAAGGACTGAAGGTGAAAGGAGAGCATGAAGAGTGGTCATTCCTCAAGGACACAATCCTTGAAGCACAAAAGAAGACCATTCCCAGGTGGGGAAAAGGTAGCTGAAGGGCTGGGAAGCCCTCTTGGCTTAATAGCATGGTTCTCTTGAAAAAGAAGAAAGAGGCATACAAACAATGGAAGCTTGGAACAGTCCCCAGGGAAGACTATACAACAATGGCCCATGCTTGTAGGGAGCAGATTAGAAAAGTTAACATGGCAACTGAATTTCAACTAGCAACAGAAATCAAGGACAATAAGAAGTCCTTCTTTAGGTATGTAGGGAACTGGAGGAAAACAAATAGAACCTTGGGACCATTGTTTAACACCTCAGGGCAGCTTCTTACTGACAGTCATGAGAAAACTGAACTCCTGAATGACTACTTTGCTTCAGTATTTCACCAGAGTAAAGGGAAAATCATGCTAAATAGGGTACAGAACGGGCATGGTGGGAATGACTGCCTTCCTACTGTTCATTTTGAGTTGGTGTGTGATCAGTTAGAACAGTTAGATACTTATAAGTCAGCAGGACTTGATTAACCTCATCCAAGGGTGCTGAAGAAGCTGGCCAAAGTCATTGTGGGACCTCTGGTGAAACTCTTCCAAAACTCATGGTGCTGAGGGAAGGTCCCTGAAGACTGGAAGGGGGGCAATATTATGCCCATTTTCAAGAAGGGGAGGAAAGAGGACCAAGGCAACTATAGGCCAATTAGCTTAAGCTCTATCCCAATGGAAATACCTGGAAAAATTCATCAAGGAGCCTATGTACAATAGATTTACAGAAGGTAGGATTCTGAACAACAGCCAGCATGGCTTCATCACAGGCAGGTCTTGTCTTACCAATCTCATCTCCTACTATGATCAGGTAACTCACTACCTTGATAAGAGAGAGGAATTCGATATTGTATACCTAGACTTCCAAAATGGGCCAGTGCTTAGTCCAGTGCTTTTCAACATCTTTATCAATGATTTGGATATGGGGGTAAAGAGTTCACTGGCCAAGTTCGTGGATGACACCAAGCTATGGCAGAGTGTGGTCATGCTTAAAGATAGGCTGCAGATATAGATGGACCTAGACAGGCTGGCAAGTTGGGAGGATTAGAACCAGATGAAGTTCAGCATTGAGAAGTGTAAAGTACCCCATCTGAGGATGAATAATCCCCAACATACAGGTTTTGTGGCACAAAACTGACTAGCACCATGACTGAAAGGGACCTAGGGGTTAGGGCCGTGCAAGGCTTCGGACCATGCTTCAGATCCAGGGAAGCTTCAGATGCTTTGGCATCCAAAGCAGCATGTCCAGATTGAAGCGTGGGCTTCGTTAGGCTTTCTGAAGCAGTTCAGAGCTTCTAAAGCGCTTCAGAAAAGCTTCAGAGCGTCTTTGGAGATCTGGCCATAGGGTATAATGGGGAAACAATGAAATATCTATAACTTTGTTGTTTCTCTGCTGACAGTATGAAGCCAGTTAATTAGCATCAATTAACACCTACAAAACCAGAGGCTAAGGAGAGGAAGGAATCAATACAGACAATCAACTGCCCCAAGACAGAGACAAATCCTGGGCCTGGAAGGAGCAGGAGTCAAAGGGCACCATGTGTATGTGTGTGCAGTTAAGCCAGATCAGCTTCAAGCAGGAGCCACCTCCATGGCTCAGAGGGTGGGACCCAGCAAAGGAGGAAGTGCTGCACAGCCACAGCCACCAAGGTGAGCAGAGGCACAACTCCATGCTGCCACACCTCACCTTGGCAGCTATGGCAGCATAGCATTCCCCCACACACCAGGTCCCACCCACTGGGCCACAAAGGTGGCTCCTGCCCAGAACTGGTCTGGCCCAGCTGCAGCCCTGCACCCCACTGTGGGTGCATAAATATGGGGAAGCATGTGCCCCACCACCACATTGCCTGTGGCACCCCCATCCACCTATGCATCACCAGTGCCTAATCCCCACTCCTTCCCCACACACCTACCCTCTTCCTCACATACTGGGGACTGGATGTGGGGGGCAGTGGGTTGGAAGTTAGAGGCACTGGTAGTCCAGGGGACTATGGCTTGGGAGTGAAGGTCAATGGCAGGGTCAGGGGGCTGTGGGTCAGGAAGGAGGGGGCACTGGCAGGGCTGGGGGGCTGTGGCTTGGGAGTGAGGGGCAATGGCATGGACATGAGCAGGGCATATCAGGGCTTCTCATGAGCAAAGGGGACAGAGAGATCTCTAATTTTTCATGATAAAAAAAGAAAAATCAAATGCCAATATATAGGTATTTAGAATACATTTTATTATAGTGATTGAGGTACTGATAGGCTTCCAAATTGCTTTAAATTTTTTAATGCATCAATAAATCAGTGTGTTCAACTGATACCTATATACATAGTGGCATTTCATTTTAATTGAGGAAAAATGTGGATTTTGGGGAGTTTAAATCAGATATTTTGAGATTTTTTTTTAATCAGAGAATTTGGGATTTTAAAAGAGAGTAAACCAGGATCCCTGGTTATCCATCAGTGTCTCTAGAGACCTCTGAACCCAGAGCCTTGAGCTCTTCATTCTTTTTTCTATTTCTTCTTTACTTATTTTCATCCAATAAAGGGATGATAAGAATACAGTCTAAGTAAATTCATTAAAACCATGGGGCATCCTTACGCATGAGGTTGGTGGTGAGCATTTTTATTTAGAGTAGCTTCAACAGCCACTGTAATTAAAGCACCCACAGCATGTTGTATATTCAGTGTCCTGTGCTTCAAAATGGCAGCAGGGGCACTTTAACAAAAGCTCATTTGATGAGCTTTAGTTAAAGCACCCCCATTGCCATTTTGAAGTGCAGGGACGCTGAATACACAAGACACAGAGACTGCTGGAGCATACTAATTAGCATGATAACAATGTGTTGTAATGACAATGCACCAAAGCAGCATTCCCACACGTCTACAGGCAGCAAATTGAATTTTCTGAGCACTGCTATTGCTAGTTTAATTCTCCTTTTGATTTCCTTCCCCTATTTTCCATCTTTTTTGTGAAGTGCTCAAGTGAATTCACTGAGTCCAGTCTCTTATCTTTGATATAAATTCCTTGTTTGCATTTCCCATTGTCATTAACTTGCTTTTTTTCCCTATATTTATCTTCCTTGCATAAGAGTTGCAACACTATTTATGCTTGTCCTGGTCCTTCAAAGTTTGTGCAGGCCTCTGACAAAATAGGAAAAGATTGAACAGGTAATTGTGACAAAAGACATCCATTTTACCTTAAACAGACTAAATGACTGGTTCTCTACTATATCACCTGTAAGGACTGTTAGGGTGACAGTATCTGGATCTTGGAGAACACTGAATTTGCAGCTGAATACAAGGCTACAGCCTGTGGCCCAGCAAACCTGCTAACCACAAGACAGAATGATATATTGAAAGTAACATTGCAAGATGCTTAGGCAAGCATTTTCCTAACAATGTCATAGTGTTGTAAGATATCTTGCTCATTGTGTAAGGAGAACAGAATACAGCCCACTTTATCTTCAGGAGATAAAGCAGAAGTAAGACCTTGGAGACAAAGAAGGAGTCAGCAAGAAATGGCAAGTGACCAAAGGAAGCAGAAGTCATAGTCTTAGGCATGCGCTCATAGCAAAAAGGCATGTAAATGAGTAAATCGCATAGGTAATTCCATACTAATGAAACAAACAGTAAACAGATGCAAGAGCTTGAGATAGGAGGGAGTATGGGTAGAACAAAGGAGGGACAAAGGTGGAGTAAATGTTAATGAGTATGAACCAAGGTGTATAAATGTGGAAAGAACTAATGTTCATGGCAGCTTACCTGTTTGTTGTAGCTGGCCCAAAACGTTCTCCATTTTGAATAAAGCTGTTGCTAGCAATGTGTGCTGGTGTTTGCTCTCCGAGCAATTGGATTGTCGTTTCCCTAGTTATTGAGCACTGCATGGAGTCAGGCTCTAGCAAGGACCACAATCTTTGCTTTTTTACAGGTTTTAATGGCTCTCTCTTTTCTTTTGCTGAAGTTCTACTCCTTCATCATCATCCACAGTACCCTCTGCCATATCCTATCAGTGGCTTACTGTAATCTAGGAAGTCAATTTATGGTTCTTACAATATTTGTGTGTGTGTGTGTGTGTGTGTGTGTGTGTGTGTGTGTGTG
>NW_017729003.1:19245628-19248429 GCF_001723915.1 Gavialis gangeticus
TGTGTGTGTGTGTGTGTGTGTGAGCATGTGCACTATATTATATTTAAACTTATATCTATTTTTTTCCTTCACACAGTATTCTCAAGATGAGAAGGATGCAGAAGCAAGTTATCCTAATGAGGTAGAACAATGGGAAGTAAAGCAGGGGATCAGCCTGGCTAGACAGCAATCTCTTCAAGTTTTGAAATTCAAAAAGAAATCCTATAAAAAGTAAAAACTTGGTCATAGTTCCACGGAAGAGTATAAGAGTATTATAAATGTATTTAGGGAGAAAATTAGGAAGGGCAAGGCAAAATTTGAGATGCAGCTGGCAAGCGACATAGAATGCAATAAAAAAGGATCCTACAGGGCTGTCAAAAGCAAGAGGAAGACCAGAGAAACCATAGGTCCCTTAAAGAATGCAGAAGGCAATCTAGTCACAGATAATGCAGAAAAGGCTGAAGTGTTAATGGCCTTTCTATTTCAGTCTTCAAAAATAGAGGCAGCTACCAGATGATAAGTGCAGCTGGCATCAGAGATAGAGAAGGAGACAAACTGCCTAGAGTACTGGCAGAACAGATTGCTTAGAAAAGCTGGATGCTTTCAAGCCTCCAGGACCAGATGAGATGCAACCAAGGGTACTGAAGTAATTGGTTGAGGCAATTTCAGACCTATTGGCTATCCTTTTTGAGAACTCATGAAAGTCAGGCAAGGTCCTGGAAAACTGGAAAAGGGCAAATATAGTGCCCATCTTTAAGAAGCAGAAGAAGTAGGATACAGGGAACTATTGACCAGTCATCATGGCCTGTATACCCAGAAAGATAATAAAGCAGAGTCCTGAAGAAATCCACTGTGAGTGAAACACTTAGAAGGAGAACAAAGTGATCAGGAACAGCCATCATAGATTCACCAAACACAAGTCATGCCTGAACAAGCTGATTTCCTTCTCTGATAGTGTGACATACTCTGTGAATGAGGGGACCAGTAGACATGATATACCCTGCCTATAGTAAGATTTTTGACATAGCTTGAGAATGTTGAGACAGACAAAGGAAATACAGACTAGATGGAAGTACTATAAGATGGATACCTAACTGGTTGGATCATTGTACTTAGCAAGTAGTCATCAATGGATCAATATCTAGTTGGGAAGATGTATCAAGTGGTGTTCCCCAGAGGATAATGGAATTGAGTGCATGGTTAGGAAATTTGTAGATGGCACCAACTTGGGTGGAATTGTAGACACTCCAGAGGGTAGGACTAGGATCCAAAATGACCTAGATCAGGGGTTCTCAATCCCCAGGTCATGGCCCAGTGCTGGGCTGCGGTGGTTCAGCTGCCAGCCTACAGCATGGTCAGCTGCTGGGCCAGAAGTGGCCATGGACTGGCAAACTGTGGCCCTTCAGAGCCAGGCAGAGGTCCTTCCTTAGGGGCCACAGTAGTGCAGGGTTTGGCCCACCCCTGCACCTGGAAATTCCAACTGTGGTCAGCTGTAACTGCTGGAATGTGGTTTGCCAGGCCGCAGCCAATTCCACGCCATGGTTTGCCAGGCCATGGCATAAAAACTTTGGGAACCCCTAACCTAGATTGATTGGGTGACCATTTCTCCAGTGTATCAGATGAGATTCAACAAGAACAAGTGCAAAAGCATACACTTAGAATGGAATAACTGCATACACAAATAGACTGCAAAATAGATGGCTAGACTGCAGTATTTTACAGAAAGAGCTGAGAGTTGCAATGAACCATAAGCTGATTTATGAGCCATTAGTCTGCACTTGTCACGAAAAAGCTAAGAGCACAGTGAGTTATACATGTATAACAGAAGTGTCACTTGCAAACCAAGGGAGGGGATTCTTCCCCTGTATTCAGCACTGGTGAGGCCTCACCTATGTCCAGTTTTAGGCACTACACTTCAAGAATGTGGACAAATTGGAAAGAGTCCAGCTCAGAGCAACATCAATGATCAGACACCTGAGAGACATGACTTATGAGAAAAGGCTTAAAATATAAGGGTTGTCTGGTCTAGAGAAGAGAAGACTAAGTAAGGAGGGAGAGGGTGATATCTGATGACAGCCTTCAAATGCCTGAAGGGAGATTACAGAGAGAATGGAGATGTGCTTTTCTCTGTGAGGCTATAAGTGTCAGGACTACAAACATTTAGAGAATATTCAGGCTGGCAGTTAGGAAGAACTGTCTGACTATGAATGTGATCAAGCACTGGAATTGAGTACCTAGAGAAATTGTGGAATCTTCATCCTTAAAAGTTTTCAAGAATTAGTGAAGGCCTTGTTACATGTTGCACTATGAACTGCTCAAACCTTGATCTGTGTTAGTTCTAGCTCAAATTTGGAACTGTCACTCTTTAAGGTTAAACATTCTCTTTGATTGTCCCCTGCCTGTACAGCTGTGACTTGCCACTAAAGGGCTAGCAAGCAGGGGCCTGATTGGGAGCTATAGATGTGTGTTGCCACTACAAAGCTGGTGAACCATAACAGGCTTCTATGCCTGCTCTAGGTGGGAGGTGTGAAAGATGGGGTGAGGGTGGGAGTGGGAACATGAAGCTGGGAGGCAGAGAGATAACGGGATGGAGGTAGATAATGAAATGGAAGGTGGAAAGGAAATGGGGGTGGGGAAAGGATGAAATAAAGAAAGTCAGCCACTGAAGGGTAAAATAAAAAAAGGTAAAAAGAAAAAATCATTTAAACAGAAATAAATAGGAAGTAAATTAAAGAAGGAGGTCTCATGTTCTAATAAAGCGGGATTTGGGACCAAGGTGTGGGGGATGCTGGTCATGCTTCCTGGAGTGGCTGGGAGATGGG
>NW_017729003.1:19253429-19262214 GCF_001723915.1 Gavialis gangeticus
GGATGGAGGTAGATAATGAAATGGAAGGTGGAAAGGAAATGGGGGTGGGGAAAGGATGAAATAAAGAAAGTCAGCCACTGAAGGGTAAAATAAAAAAAGGTAAAAAGAAAAAATCATTTAAACAGAAATAAATAGGAAGTAAATTATAAAAGGTCTTGTTTTAATAAATTGAGATTGGAGTACAGGGGGTGCTGGTCATAGTTCTCAGAGTGGCTGGGAGGTGGTAGCAGTGACAGAAGATGCTTTTGGGGATGCTACAGCCCCTGTCCCAGGAAGAAAGCCCCAAGCTTATGGGCACCCAATCCAGGCTTCTACCTTGTTCCCCTCCCCACCATCTCCTCTAGACCATACTGTTGGACCTACCTGTGCCTTGGTTAGATGGATTGTGTTTTACAGGCTACAACTCCAGGCAGGAGGGGGAGTTGATGTGTTGTCATAACCACCCCTGGGCAGTAGAATGCAGGGGATGGAAATTTTTTTCACACCGAACGTGGGGGAGAAAAGGGGAGGACTCCATCCTGGGATGTTTGGGTACTGCAACTTGCTCATCTGAGGCAAGCAACCATGTATTAATGGAACATGAGCTAGGTAACATGGATCAGAAATAAATATGCCCTGGAGTAGCATAACTTTAAGATGCCTAAAGTGTTCTTAAAACTAGTTTCAGGTGTTAATGTGTGGACAATCCAAGGGCTAAGAACTCCAAGAGCCACCTAAAACTCCTGGTCCCTAGACAGACACTTGGCTGGGATGATTTAGTCAGGGATGGTCTTGCCCTGAGCAAGGAACTGGACTAGATGACCTTACAGTCCCAATTTCCTATGATATCTTTTATTTTCTTTCATTCAGTCCACCTTGAATCTATCTTAGTCTACTACATGAAACTAGCTAATGTGTTACTTCAACTTGATGTGTTCATATGCATGCCTAATCAATACATTGCTTGGATGACCAAATAGATGAAGATATTGTGGGTTTTCTACCTAAGATTCCCTTTCTTGAGAAATGTGATTATACCAGATTGAATCCATAGACTTGACCTACTCCCTTTTTGATAGTACATATTCCATATTCCATTAACTATCGGTAGCATTTTTCACATTTTCAGCAATCCTAGAGGTATTTTGTTTATCTGAGCTGATAAGGAATTTTTTAAAAAGTATTGTTTCTTTATCATCTGAATTTTGGCAAATCCTTTACTTTTTCTTGACTGGCTAGTCTGTTGATGATACCAGTACCAGCAGTTAGATTATGGTTGTCCCTGACCTCCATAATATTACTGTCTTCAACTGTCTAGTCCTTATTATATAACATATCATATTCTACTCTCAATATTACAGAAACACTTTGAGAGCCAGAATGAGGCCATAAAGCCTGCGTGAAAGATTTCTATGGCTGTAGTCATCATGTGATCCTTTCACACAGATCCATCCTTTTCCAATAACACTGTCCATAGAAGGACTGTCCATGTTACCAAAAAGGCTTTGGAAGGACCCACTCACAAACCTGCTAGATCTCTCCTAATTCTTCCCATGACTCTGGAAGTCTGTTCCTTCATAGTCCATGGCCCTGGCAAGTTTATATCTATGGAAACCCAATTGTGCTGCCAATGATGAGAATCAAAGTCTTTCCCGCAAACTTTACCCCAGCTCTTCCTCTTCTCCAAAGCTAAGCTGTACCAGGCCCTTTAAGTACAGAGAGCTCCCCAGAATTATAATAATTTTATTTCTTAATATATATTAAAATATAGGGAGTCAAATCATTTTTATTTCCTGGTTCTGAAATAGGAGGAGGGGGATTACCATAATGTACCAGGTCTCCAAATTTCTCATAGGCCCTTCTTCTTTCATAAAGCCCAACCTTCAGTCCCTAGCTAGGCCTCAGAGTTTTATGCTATAGTGACAGCCTACTTTTTTCCTTGAATTATAAGTATTTTTTTTAAAAAAACATAATGTTTAAAGATGGGTGACAGTAAGCCATAAGCATTCGTGACCTACATTTTCCTTAAATTCTCTCCTTGGTAAACAGCAGCCCATCGTTCTAATTATAGACTATAATCTCACTGGTTGTTATTCCCTCTGCTACTGGATGAGATAAATTAATAATAAAGACTGCAGGTATGAGATAAAACTGACTAGTAAACAGAACATGGGGCAGAATTTATGATCAATCATTTCTCCCTTGCCCATAAATGGAGCAAACTTCTCTTCATAAACAGCATCAGGTTCAATGTGATTCTGAAGCACAGGAAGCCTGGAAAGGGAAATTTTTTGCTTATACCAAGAGTAACTTTTACACCATGACTTTTACACACCTTGAAGATGGAAAAAGTATGCCATCAAGACCAGGTCATCAGTCACAGAAGAACTGTTGAATCAGCTCTAGATTCAGAAAAGTAAGGCCAGTGAATAACTACCAGGAGGCTCCCTAAAAAAGTTATGAATTGTTTGCACATCTTACAGTATTGGCATGCTCCTGCTTCTCTGTGAGGATTTTTACACATACTGCAGGATGCGGCATGGAGTGCTTTAATTAGAAAGCCACATGAATTAAAAGCACCCACACATCATGTGTATCAGCATACTGGTGTGTCCCTGAATTGAAAAAAATGGCGGTGGCATGCTTTGAACTAAAGGTCATCAAACATGTTTTATTTCAAAGTGCCCTGCCACCACTTTTTCAGTGCAGAGATGTGCAGGGACACTGATACACTTGACATGGAAGGCTGCCAGAGCATGTCAATTTCCATGCTCCAGCAGACTCAATTAATCGAGTCTGCTCTGATGTGTTGGATTTCCAGCGTGTCAAAGCAGGCTCCCCACACATGTATAGGAGTCCAGTGAAATTAGAAAAAGCATTTTCAGGCACTTGCCAGAGGTGAGGACTGAGAACTGTTGCCTGAACTGGGTGAAGATATATTTCCTCTCTGATTTTGAATAGCAGGAGATCTCCTTAGCTCTTGTTTTTAATTAGTGAAGTGAAAAGGATAGGAAACTAAAATCCACTCCAACACAGAAAGCTTAAACAAAGTGATTCTGGGTGTCCCAGCCGCCTGCGGAGGGTTTGGATTGAGAGTGTGTTTGGGGGTAGAAAGGTAAGAAAGATTTATTGACTTAACAAAAACACAACTACACATAGTAACAAGACAAACAATGACAGACAAAAGGAATTCACATCAGCAACTTATCGGCAGCACCCTCTGATGCCTGATACACAGCAAGATCCTCTTTCCACAAAGTTCAGTGAAGTCAGGCATCCCCGATCAGCATTGTCCAAAGGGTACCGGGAAGGACCCTGGAATGCAGTTCTTGGGCTCCTCGAGGTCCACGGGCCTACTGATCCAGGCAACAGCTAACTAATCCTTTTCACAGAGCTGCATCTTCCTTCTGAATGGTTTCCAAATATTTCAGCTAATTTATAGCTTCTGAAGGACACAGATAATGTACAACCACTCAGATTCCTTTTACTTCAACTGTCCTTAGACTGACCAATAGCAGTACAAGCATTGCATTCCTTTGATAAGGTAATTTTAACTGTGCCACAAAGCCTTACTACTTCTAGGCTTTGTTAAATTTACTAGGCCTTACTTTATACAAGGTCTCACTACATCTTAAACTATAATTAGGCTTTTAACAACAACTTATAGCTTAATATCTAAACAAATACAGAAAAACACTTGGTCTAATCTTCATAGAGCCTTCAGCAAGCACCTTTATCACACAGACATACTTTTCAGCTGCCACACTGGACATGTCTACTTGTGCTATTAATGCACTGAAAACTTATTGCACAGTGAAATACTGCACAGTAAGCATTCCCTAGGAGGTGCTACATGCACACCTGCTAAGAATAAATTTGCTGTGGATAAGAGAAATTCAGAGCAGGGCTACTCCTTCCCTGATCTGGTTCCATGCAACAGCCAGGGGAAGTTCTAGACTCCTCCAGTTGCTAGCCCCTGGCTGGCAGGGGTCACTAGGTTCAGGCCTGGACTCTAGGGTTTGGGAGGAGCTGGCCCACCTCTGGGGCAACTGCCTACCACCCTACACCCCTGTCTCCTAGCCTGCTCCCATGCTGCTTGACTCAAGCTTCAAGGTCAGAGCCAGGGCTGGGAAATCATTGGCCAATTAGAGTGGAGGCTAGCAAGCAGGCAGCTGCCCTGGGGAGGGGACAATTATCTTGCCCCCTGCTGCCTGGAGTGACTAAGAGTAATTTGTTCCCAGTCATCTGTCTACCAGTCTGCTACTGCACGGTAAATCTACTACCTGTATTTATAGATAGCAGAAAACTGCACAATAGACTAATCTACTGCGTAGTAGCTGCTGCACACATTTACAAAGTGACACTTTACCATGCAATATATTATTCTACTGTGTGGTAAAGCATCTCATATACATGCATCCTTTTTCAGAGATCTGAAGCAAATTATGAAGAATGGGATGCATTAGTGGTACATTGAGCCAAAGCTACATTTCCATCTGAGCTACATTTCCAACATAACAAAGAAGAGAGGGGAATGTGCTCGAAGAAAAATAAAAGGCTGCATTTTTTTTAAAGAACTATTGAGTTTAGGTGCCAGGCCTGTAATATCTTGGAGAAGTTTCATTTTAGAAATTTTTAACCTGTCTTCTTGGTCAACGGCTCTGTTTAAAGTGTCATGGAAGGTATCCAGTTCATTAATCACTTTTGGAAATGTAAGTCAGTTGCCCTAAAGTAAATTAATACAAGGCCATATGACCTCACCTAGAATGCCTTTGGTTATAGGCTAGACAGAGTTGGATCTAATTCAGCTTTACTTCTGTTAAGAACAATCACACCTATGTAACTACACCTCACAGGAGTTACCTTGCAAGAAATACACAAATGCAACTTTGAAGTTCAAACTCTTTATGAACCTGAAGTTGGTAGTTTATAACAGTAAGGGTGTGTCTACACATGTGCATTTAATGTACATTAATCCAATTTAAGGTTTATTAAGGGCACGTATCTACACATACATGCCCTTAATGAACCTTAAAATAGTAATTTAATGCTATTCAAGCCTACATTTGATACCTGAATAAAGCAGGTATCGAATTTATGTACAAATAGTTAAACTGCATTAGTAAACATGTAAACACACATTAATGCAGTGTGTGTCCATTGACTTGGGACTAACTGTAGTCCCAAGTCGGTCCACACACCCACGTTAATGCACATTACTGTGTGCACATGTAGACATTCACCTAAATCACCTTAATGTGCATTAAGCTAATGCACATTAACTTTAGCCACACATACAAACACATGTAGACACCCTAAGTTACAGAAATTTGTAACTTACTACTGTAATGTTAATGTAATGTGTATAATAACAGAAGGAAGCAGGCGACAGTCTGAAGAGCTGTACTGACTGTTAATTTAGACTTCAGGTCCCAGAAACCCCCAGGGGCTAGGGGACAAGGAAAAAGAAGAGGAAGCTCAATACTGGTGTAAGGGGAAAAGAGAGCACTGTGTATGTGGAACCTGGTCAGCCCCACACAGGAGTGCACAGTGGACCTGGAGATCTCACTGGCTCAGTCAGGAAGGACTGCAAACTGAAAGAGCTGGACTCAGACTTGGGGGAAGTTGCAGGCTGCTGTTTGAGTGCTCTAGGGACTAAAAGCTCCAGAGGTGGAGGGGGGAAATTAAGGTTATAAGTGTATGTCACCAGTGTTGATGCTTCTTTACCTTTTACCTGTTGCCTTTCTTTGGTCTGTTGGCTTGTGACCCTAGCCCCTATGATTTTCTATATAAAACTGGAAACTCCTCCTTGCTTCTTGTGCCAGCTTCTGGGGCTACAGAGTTGGCACACTACATTACAAGCTCTGCTTTTTGCTAGTGCAGAGATCTACATTAGAGGGTTTCACCACTGTAATATAAAGCCTATAGGCAACCCCTGCATAGTGCTCTTAATTGGTTCCTGAAAAACTGAGTGTTAAGTAAAATAAGTGCTAAGCAAAACTGAAAGTATTTGATGACCCAAGATGGTAACCAACATTGTTTTTAATGACCCAAGATGGTGACCCCAAGCATTATAATGAAACTCGCCAAGCACTAAATGAAATCAGGTATCAATTTAAAATGCGCGTTATAGCCAAATAGCACTAAGCAAAAGAGCATTATGTGGTGATTGCCTGTATTGGACTGCATGATCATGTACATATTGTAAATACAGGTAAGGCCTATGTCTTGCCTAGTTCCAAAAAACCTCTTTTCTTTCAAAAAATTCATTAAAATCTCATAACTTAAGATTTTTAAAAGCCAATATACCAAATGACATATGTCAAGTTATATTAAACAACCAGATGTCCAAAGGAACAAATATAAATTAGATCATTAAAAAAAAAAAGATAAGCTATATCTATGGTCCCTTCCAATCCCAGTGTTCTGGGGGAGGGATGGAAAAACAGCATAGAAGGCAGCATTGTTTGAACTGGCCTGCTTTTTTGCCTTGGGGTCTGACAGTTACTGACCTATATTCCAGCAGTTCAGGAGTGTTAAACAACAAAGGCTACTACTAGCATTGATCTAAATGATTTCCTACTTGCTAGCCTACCCTAGCAGGAGGGATTCCAGAATACCTTTTTCTTTCTTCTAGATACTTTTATGTTATTATAACAGCAAAAGCTGTGTTAAACAGCACCTTAAAAGCCAGCATGCTCTGTCAACTGGCATGCCGGCTTGTAAGGGCTTGTCAGGGAAAAATGAAACCAGAAGTGCCCACTCTGGTAGCTTACATAGCAGCCTACACTTGCCCCCTTCCCTGTCCCTCGGGGCCCACGGGACCCACAGAAGGGGTGGCAATGCAGCTGGAGGGGCAGCAACACCCCAGATGCAGCAGGACAGTTCCACTGGAGCATCAAGGGGGACAAGATGCTATGGGACAAACAAGCAGAGCTGAACATCCCACAACACAAAATCATGCAGGATGTGGACACTCGGTGGAACTCCACATACCTGATGCTTGAGAGGCTGGTGACCAACAGAAGGCCATCCATGAGATGGCCTTGCTCAGGGAGATTGGGATCAGTGTCCCCCTTAACAGAGCTGAGTGGGATACCATCTCCCAGATCTTGGTGGTCCTCAAGCCCTTCCTCAAGGCCACTGAGACCCTCAGCACTGCTGATGCCCTCCTTAGCCAGGTGATCCCTGTAGTGAGGAAACTTCAGAGCCAAAGAGATCAATGTTCCTGGCTGGGGCAAGCCACTGTCACCAGATGTCCAAGCACTCATGAGGCAGCTGAGGAAGGGCATCAAGAAATGGCTTGATCCCTTGTGGTCCAATACAGTCCACGTGCTGGCTTCCATGTGTGACCCAAGGGTGAAGGGAAGCGTATGCAGCAGCCAAACCCTGAATCAGTGGACAGAGGTTCTTGTGAAGAGAGTCAGGGAGGCAGAATGGTGGAGGCAGGGGGACATAGAAGAGGGGGATCAACTGTCTCATGCTAGCATGCCATCCACCAGCCAGTCTCCTTCACCACAGGTGCTGCCAATGTGGCCCAAGATCATGGCTTCCATGGTGGAGTCCAGAGGTACCAGACCCCCACCATCAAGCAGGTAGCACTCAGGCCTTGGTGGCCGCCTATCTCACCGAGGACGTAGAGCCACTACTGTGTGACCCCTTGGCCTATTGGGCAAGCCACAGCCAGATGTGGCAGGATCTGGCCACGGTTACCTGTGAACACCTAGCCTGTCCACCAACCAGTGTTCCAAGCCAGATGGTGTTCAGCATTGCTGGGGATATAGTGACACCCCACCACACCTACTTGGATCCTGGTTTGGTGGAACAGCTGGTGTTCCTAAAGGTGAATCTCCCACTGCTGGGGTTCCCCAAGTTCCAGGTGCAGATGGAGTGAATGCCACTCTCCTCACTCCATCTCCACCTATTTTCTTTTTTCATTTTGTAAAATCCATTTAATGTCCTGTTCTCAGAGCTGGAGGGGGCAGTCACTGCATCATCAGCCAGCAGGGGAAGAACATGTCCCTGCTGAGCTTCCATGGCAGAATGAACTTGGAGGTTTGAACAGGGGCTATGGGGAAGGAGGAGGCACCAGGTTCTCAGCATGACCACTAAAACTGCACTCTGCCAGTCAGGGGGCCTGGTGGGATTGCTGGTGCCATGGAAGCCCCAGAAAATGCCAGGGCCTAGGATCCCCATGGTGAAAGGTGGGTAGAAGGTGCCATAACCTCCAGCTACCACATGTACACACACAGCCCTGCCTGGGGAAAGCCCAGAACTGTCACATCTTTGGCAGGTCTGAGGCTTGCTGGTTGCAGTGGAGTTGGGAGACTCCAAGTGAGCTGAGCTTAGCTGCCTTGGATGCCAGCTTTCGGGTTAAAAAACCCTTCATCAGTCTGAGGAAGCACCTGCAGTTGGTCTGTGTGTGTTCTGGAAATAGAAATGGAGGTATCAAGGGATGAGGGACAGGCTGGTGGGCGGGGGAAGAGGGATGTAGCAGCACAGGTAAAAGTGGAGAGGTACCTGGGGAGTCAGATATCTGGCAGGTTGTAGTGTGTTATATTCCACTGTCTATACTGAGTCCATGTGCCTCCCCTGTGCCTTAAACACTCATCTGTGACACGAATTAAGCTGCAGACAAGCAAGAGATGCAATTTCCCAGAAACCCCTGCACCTATCTCCTTGAAACCTGACAGGCTTCATGGCCTTAGCAGGGGCTACCATCCCGGCATTTTTCACTAGGGCTGTGTGAGGCTTCAGATCCCGCTTCAGATCCGAACCCACTTCAGATGATCCAGTGTCCAAAACA
>NW_017729003.1:19267214-19267461 GCF_001723915.1 Gavialis gangeticus
GCCTTAGCAGGGGCTACCATCCCGGCATTTTTCACTAGGGCTGTGTGAGGCTTCAGATCCCGCTTCAGATCCGAACCCACTTCAGATGATCCAGTGTCCAAAACAGCACTTCTGGGTTAAAGCGGGATACAAGCAATGGTGTCCGGAGTGGATCGGGAGCATCTGAAGCACTTTGGACCTGCTTCAGATGCTCCGGAGCCACTTCAGCCATTTTGAGGGCATTAGAAGAGGGAGGGAGAGCAGGGGG
>NW_017729003.1:19267472-19267837 GCF_001723915.1 Gavialis gangeticus
ACTTGACTGGTATCAGCTACCTGGGTGAGGGGCTTCTACCTGGTGGGGTAGAGTCTGCCCAGCAACTAGTGATTTATTTCAAATTGGTTGGCTGACAGCCAACAGATGCTGGCCTCCATTGAACCAGGTGAACAAGGTCACAGGGGCTATATAAGTTAAGACTACCCAGGAGGATGGGGCAGCAGCCATGCGGGGGACTCAGACTTAGATAAGAGCTTTACCATCTGAAATGGGCTCTCTCCCCCATTGCTTATGAGCTAGGAATGGCCTGCCTCCAGAAAGAATCTCTAACAACCTCTGGATGATACTTGTGAGTAAGCTACTCGAGATCTGATTAGATATATAGCTGGCAGTAACTCAGATGC
>NW_017729003.1:19272837-19276244 GCF_001723915.1 Gavialis gangeticus
ACTCAGATGCATGATCAAAAGTCTACCTCAGCCAGACTGTTTTGCTCTATGGGATTTCTATGATATTGCTCTATCTTGTACCCTATTTTTACTCTACCTCTTGTAATCAATACAGTTCTCCTTTGTGACCAGTGTAGGAGACTTATTGAGGGGTGGGTCTAAATTATGCCTAAGAGGCCCCTTAGGTCTGCGGACTAAGAGGGACTTTCCTTTTTGGCCCCCAACTTGGGGAAGTGCCCCAAGTGCTTGTACTGGGTTGAGTACCCATTGGACTATTAGGCCTGTGTTTCCCCGAGGACACAGAGCTTAAGAGGGTCCCCCCTCAGGGTGGTGGCAGCACACATTACCTCCGGACTCTGCGGTGGGTCTCGAAAGCGGGTCTGCTAGGGCTTAGGCACCCCTGGAGGGACACGTGGAGTCCGGAAGGTGGACGGGAGTAATGAGGTGGGAGGCTCAACGCAGGAGCTCCCCCTACTGGCCCACCACAGAGTCCATGAGTTTCTGTACCTACTACCCAGGAGGCTGATCAAGTGCAGTTCATAGGCCCAGCTCTGAAAAATATTTTCCATTGTAATTTGTTCCTTCTCAGCATCAGGCCTGAGGGACTGGAGGCAGAGTGTTTTTTTTGGTGAGGAACATGCCACCACAGGTAGTTGGGTTTTGTTGTCTTTCATAGATTCTGGTGTGGAGTTTGTGGGGGTACTGGAGATAGTTGGCAGGTTTTGTGTTTTGAGCTGTAGGAAGTTGGCTTCAGCTCTGGTGATGAGGTTAGGTATTTATTCGAATGTACAAATGACTTTTCAGAGCTTTTTCAACCCTAAAGCTTTCAAAGATACATTTTTTTTAGTACTCCTTTTTTTCATAATACACACACAGACATAAAAACACAAGATAAGCCATCACACCCCATGAATAACATCATATGTCCAACACAACACAACATCTTTACTTCTGACTGTCAATTCTATTATAAAATGACAGGCTCTATGACAGTTCCGTGTGGGTACCTTTGATACTGCTGCTGATGCTAGTGGTGTTGAGCCAGCTAAGTTATTGTACCTGTTGTCATGTAAAGCAGAGGACTGGGAGTGAGGCTGTAGGGGAGGAGGAGACCTCAGTGGGGCACACTGCCGTGTTGTGCAGAGGCCCCAGCGCCAGGAAGGGCTCTTCTTAACACACATACCATGTCACCCACCCACATCATGAGTTTTGCCTGTCAGCAGCTTGGGGTGCAGGGCCCCAAATGACAGACTCCCACAGCTGGCAGGCAGACTCCACAGCCTGGCAGGGCCCAGCACTCACTCAGGCCTGATCTAGGACACACACAGCTGGCAGGCATTGTGGCCTTGGTAAGAGCCACCAGCCCTGCAGTTTTCAGCCCCCTGTGTTGTAACACATACACGTGACAGGAGCTTTGCTTTCAAGTATTTGGGATGCAGTTCCCCCCCAGCCCCTGCACCAATTTTTTTGAGACTTGGCAGGCTTCATGCTCTTAGCAGAGAATACCATCCTTGCAAGTTTCATCCAAATCAGACAAGAAACAAAGTTATAGATCTTCCATTGATTCCCCATTATACCGTATAGCCAGATTTCCAAGGAGGCTCCAAAGCTGCGGAGCTGCTTCGGCCAGATCGAGGCAGAAACCCAGTCCAGAGCTCTGGATTGGATTATGGCCATCCAAAATGGCCAGATCCGAAGCTGGATCGGATCGCTGCTGACTCACACAGCCCTAATTTTCACTCCCTGTGCCTTCACACTTACAAGTGACACGAGTTTTGCTTTCAATATTCTGAGTTGCAGTTTCCCAGAAGCCCCTCTGCCTAACTCCTTGAAACTTGGCAAGCTGCATGGCCTTAAAAGGAGCTACCATCCCTCCAAGTTTTATCTGAATCAGGCAAGAAATGACAAATTTATAGGCAGTTTCATGCTACCCCATTATAACCTATAGGCAAAACATCAAAATAGCGTCAAAATGGCGAAACAGTTTTGGCAAAATGAAATGGAACAGCAGTTTCAAAACAAAACTCAAAATGAAACACTGTCCTGTTGAAACATTGAAACAGAAGTTGAACTGGAATGGTGCTGTTTTGCACAGCCCTACTGACTATGGGGTTTTGAAAATCAAAACTAGGATCCATATTCAAAGATCATAGCTATCACCTGTCTGGAGGGCCCAAATGTAGAATAAGTGCAAAACTTCTGATGCTGTAGACTCTATCACCTACCTCAAATATATTACCTCTATCACCTACCTCAAAAATTGTAAAGTAAGTTTTGCAGATCATACCCACCTCAAATTTGCAGCTCTGCTTTACAGAACAGAATGGCAATAGGGAGAACAAATTCATGCATCCACATATTCTAATGTCCATACACTAACGCATTTAAAATCTCTTAGAAGATATCACTACAAGAACTGGAGCATGACATAACAAATTAGGGATTCCCCTCAGACTTGGTTTGAAAATGACGCAGGCTTTTTTCACAGTGTCAGATGTTGGTCATAAACAACAAAACCCTACCCCACCCAAAGGACATCATCTCTGGGTCAGACATGAGGAAAAGACTGCCATCTGTGAAGCAATTCAGTGGTGACAACCAACTTACACAATATAAATGAGGTTAGGAGGAAACCTTACAACCAATAGCCAGCAGGTTGGAGTAGAAATCAGGTGGCAGGGACAAACCCGAGACAGGAAGATTAAGTAAGATTGAAGTTATAAAGAGGCAAGATTCCCAAATGAAGGGTTTGTGTATGTCATCCTAATGGAAAAATGGTTTAATAATAGAAGCAGGACTTCAATTCCTTCGTATTTTCATTGTACAAATTAATTCTTTGATTTATTGTTCTTTGTTTATGAAAACCATGGAAAAAAGTATGAGATAACAGTAGTTTATAAGATAGGCACCTATTGACAGTGCGAGTTTTCTTATACAGCTGACCATACTCAGCTAACATTTCAAAGCATTTTGTCTTCTCAGCTATGCAGACAGTGCGCCTTAGGCTAGCTTAACTTAAAATACAGAACCATCTACTTCTGCCATCTTTATTAAAAGTAGTCTTATCACAATGTATCTGTTATATTTAGCAACACAAACTGTAGAAAAATAATTACAGTGAAAACTAAGTCCGCATTCCTGTTTCATATATGTTTTTTTAGTTCTATAATGGAAATGAAATAATTTTTGCTTTATAAGATGGCAATTGGAAGGTTCAGGTTGGGAGATAAATAATTTATATGGTATTTCCCCCTTATTTTTCACTCTTTAAAACTCAGGGAAGGCTTTTGTAGAATTAGCAATGCAAGTCCTTAGGACTATTTGTTTCTACAAATAGCAAATGCTGAAAGGTTGGAAAAAACCCCCACTTATAACAAACTGCTGTTGCTTATATATATATATATATA
>NW_017729003.1:19276527-19278219 GCF_001723915.1 Gavialis gangeticus
ATATATATATATATATATATATATATATATATAAATCCCTCTATCACTATTTTCTCCATCTAGAAGCCTAAAACAACCTAAACTGCCATAACTGGTCTTTCAAGGATGTTTCCTGTCATGGTTTGCTTATAGTAGAATCTTCCTATCTTAGGTGAAAACAAATAGAGTAAAATAAATTTCATGCTCATAGCTGCCATGTTGATAAATATGGCAATAATATAGCTGATTTACTTTTGTAAATTATTGAATTTTATTTTACTACACATTTTGGTTTTGCTCCAATGTTATATTCATCTTGGTTTCTGCCCTTCTTAGAAGCTTGATTTTTGAGCTAAGTCTGAATTGGTTGTGGAACAAAAATAAAGAATCAAACAAGCTGATAAATCTGAAAGCTGCAAATGAAAATGCATGTCAGGAGGCAAGTGGACACCAAACTGCCTCATTTCACAAGCACTACAATAAGTCAGAAAAATCCCACTCTTTAGAATTTTTTTAATGAAAAACCAATGGGCTGTCCAAGTAAACCAACAAAAATGAAACAGAAAAAAAAGGAAAAGTACACTTGTAGCAAAACCCCCAATTCTTTTTTTTTTATTATTTATCTTAAAATGCATTCCCTCCCCTTCCCCAAACATTTCTGACTTTTCTCTCCCTCTCTATTCTCTATAGGTAAGTATAAATGAGCTCAAACTTAGGATAAGCTTTAAACATTTTTATTTTAGTAGCAATTTTTTTATTTTGGATATCCATTATTTTATAATTATTAGGTTTGTATTAGTTTTTACTGTTGTGTATTGTATTATTATCATTTTTGTATTGATTTTTATTGTTTCATATGGAGATTATATGGTTTAGGCCTGTGTTTGTAAGTGAACCAAAGTCATGTCAAGTTTCCATTTTATATGTCAAGCCTCCATCTTCTGTCCTCTGCCTGGGCATCCCATGTTGCAACAATATGATTCATTGTACCCCTCCCATGTAAATTAGTTCCCTGATGAATGAGTGTGATTGGGAATGATTGAAATACATTGGTAGCAGGCCTCTACTGAATGGCCTGTAATGACTGGGCCATCACCTCGTGTTGATTCATTCAGGAACCACTGACCTCACCCAGGAAAAGAGACAAGACCAGCATTGGAAAAACAAAAGACCCTGCAAAACCAGCAACTCTCACCATTACAGACACCCGAAACTGCACATCCCTGCATGGAGCACACATGCTCGGTATGCCAGGGGCTGACCCTTGCCTGGGCATGCCTCCTGTCACTAGGGTCACACATGGTCTGCCCCTATAAAGAGGGGCAGTGAAGACAGACCCAGTGGGAACACCATTTCCATCCAGCCCAGACCAGCTTCACATCACCTATCCACCCAAGAGGCCCTGCTGGCGACCCCCCTCTGGACAACATTTACTGGACAAGGACCTCTTTCCAGCCTGGATAGGTAGATATTACCTGCATACCTCCCCCTACAATTTGGACTCTCTCCCCCCTCTCCAGGACTTCAGCCCCTGCACCAAGCCTTTCTAACCCCTGCTGCCAGTGTGTGCATGTATGCATGCAAGGGAACGAATTTGGCATGGTGACACCATATCCCCTGTTCAACAACACCACTGTCATTTGCAACCCCGAGCCGGTCATGTTTTACTGAATCCCAGTCCCTTCCCTATCTTAAATTCCAGCCTCATTCTCT
>NW_017729003.1:19283219-19284120 GCF_001723915.1 Gavialis gangeticus
GATATTACCTGCATACCTCCTCCTACAATTTGGACTCATTCTTTCTCTCTCTGTCTCTCTCTCCTCCTGGACTTCAGTGGACTTCAACCCCTTCACCAAGCCAGTGTGTGTGTGGGTGGGTGGGTGTGTGTGAGTGTGTGTGGGTGGGTGCAAGGGAACCAACTGGGTATTGTGTCATCATCTCCCCTGTTCAATAAAACTACTGTCATTTGCAACCCTGAGTTGGGTCATGTTTTACTAAATCCCAGTCCTTTCCTTATCTTAAATTCCAGCCTCATTCTCTCTCTCTCTCAGCTTCAGTTCCCACCCTCTCTGCTAGTTTCCCCATCACCTCCCAATTCCATCTCCCCTTTTCTGCCACCTCTCAGCCTACCCTGCTCCTACTGCCTTTTCCCTGTGACTCTCTGCTGCCCTGCCACCTGCTGCTTTTCCTGTGATTTTCTGCTGTCCATCTCTCTGTTTTCAGGCTTCCCCTGCACCTTCTGTAATCTTCCTCCCTGCCCCCCTGCAGTTTCCCAGCTCCTCTTAGCTGTCCAGTTTTCTCCAGCTTCCAGCACCTACTGCTGCTCTCTGCAACTTCTCCAGCTTCCCTGGAGCCATCCTCTGGCTCCCCACACCCAGAGTCCCTCCTTAACACCCACAATTTCCTCTAATCCCATTTTTCCCTCCTCTCCCCATCTACCTTTTCAGCCCCCCCGTAACTCTGGCTCCAGTCCCAGACCCTGTGCCGGCATGCTTCCCTGTACTGCAGGCTTTGGGGTTGTCTCTTAATCAATTAAAATCAATTAACCTAAAGTTACTCCCGACCCTCAGTTCTTCAATCCAGGCCCCTCTACCCGTTCTAATCCCAGTTCCGGTGATTTTAATTTCCAGCAACTTTTACTCCCTACACTTCTACTTT
>NW_017729003.1:19284364-19287018 GCF_001723915.1 Gavialis gangeticus
TGGTAACTGATTCTGTCTAAATTTGGTGTGTGTAGTGTGCTTGAATCTAGACTACTAGACTAATTATTTTGAAAGTGTGTGTATCTGAGTTGCTAGTGTGGGGGGGGTGTATATAGCATTGTGTGCATGATATACAAATTAGTGATCTGTGTCTAACTTTTGGGGTATATAGTGTATGTGCCAGAGCTGGTAGTGTGAGTGTGTATGCCTAATAGGGGTGTATGCATCTAGTGAGTGTGTGCTTAATTGATTTTTATGTGTACATGTGCAGTTGTACACCATGCCCTCCTGTCTAACAGCGCAATATTGAGATCCTGAGTGTTGGCCTGACCCTTCAGGGCAACACACTCTGAATTCTAACTACATTATTAAACCAGTAGACAAAATAGAGATCTAGCCAAGCCACTATTAATACCCTCTGTCACCATTAATAGATGCAATGCAAGTTCTTGACTGAAAAAGTCTCCAGTTCAAATGGTCATTCTAACATGGGAGATCCTGATGGCCAAAGAAGAATAAAGGGAAGACTTTTTCTTTTCATCAATGACCTTTTGAACTTTACGCTACATTTGAAGTCGGTTTTGAAGCTGGAATTGACAACACAGTATGACAACTCCCATTAAAAGCAGAATGATTTTTTTTCCTATAGCAAATATTTTGAATGGTGATCAGTGTTTAAGGCAGGCAGCTGCTTGAATAAAAGATGGCAGAAAATGTATCTAAACCAGTGGAAGGTAAAATACGGCCCATGGGCCGGATCCAGATTGCCAAGTGATTCTGTTCAGCCCACGGCAGGTCCTTCGGCTCCACCCAGCCCAGGTGAGCTGCTCTGTGTGTGACCAGTCCCACTGCCCCCATGGATGGAGGTGCCACCTGGCATGGAGTGCAGCACAGCCTGCCCTATCCCCATGCACGGCTCTCAAGCATGCTGGGAGCCATAATCTGCAGTGCTGGGCAGGGTTGGGTTGGCACAGTGGATAGACTTAGCTTCCTGGAAGCCCCTGCAGTGTGGCTCCTTCCAGCCACTGTTGTCAAACTCAGTCCTGCTGCCCAAGCACCCCAGCCCATCCATACTGCATCCACCACTAGGGACACCAGACAGAACAGGTGGGCGGATGAGGTCTCCATGGAGACCAGCCCAGGACCCTGTTGCAGGCAGGGCACACTCAGCCAGATGGATGGGATATGGCCACAAGTGAGTAGGGTGCAGCATCCAGGAGCAAGCAGGGGAGCAGGGCCAGGACTAAAATTGCAGGGCAGTAACAGCACAGAGCTGGGGCCCAGGGCAAAGTCCCTCCCTACACCAGGCAGTGTAAACAGCTGTGACAAGGGGCTGAGGTAAGGTCAGCACTCTCCTTCCCTCTCCATCCCTCAACAGCTCACCAGTATTCCAGATCTGCACCCCCTCCCCGCCAGCCCTCGAAAGCCCTCCAGTCCATATCATTACCCACCCCTGATCTAAACCTACCAACTTTTTTTTCTTCCACCATGCTAGACAAGTGTTTCAACCCGGAGTTAGTTTGGTTCTCATCTAATTTGAAGAGGCCAGTAATCTAGTTTATAGACCCTGTCTGCCTCACTGTAAGACCCTGGAAAATACACCATGGAAGAGCTGTAAAGGGTGATATCAGAGAATAGGTTTAATCATTTTAATTTCAGTACTCTAGAATGACTGTAGAAGATGAAAAGGATTTGCTTTCCATATGCACAAGTATCCAATGCTACTGTATTTATCCAGGTGAATTACTTCATTAAAAGAAAATCTACAGCACTATTTGTTTCAGAAAGTCTATTACATCCATGGCTGAGCTTTTGTGCTTTTTTATTTTTTGGAAAGGTAACTATTTTTTCCACAATTTTGGGAAACCTTGGGTTACTTGTTTTCCCTGCCAGTACTAATAAAAATGAGGTATTCTTTAATGTAACTATTTTAACAAAATAAGAAATTGACATAAAAATGGACTTACTGCTGTGTAATATCTTTGTTTTGTGTTTATTCTTCATTAAACATGTTTTTATTAAGTACAGACCATGTCCTCACAATGTCATAGGAAGTATAATTTTCTGATTCAGCCAACCAAATCCTGTCATCCCCATTCAGGCACAAATACCACAGAGAGGTTTTCAATTTAACTGAGTAAAGATGGAAGGATTTTACTTTGCATAATTTTATAATGATCATCCTTTCTTCCCTTTGCAGCTTCTATGACACAAAATTTCACCCCTTCCAGCCAGCTTCCTCATCCCTGAATGTCATCCACCACTGTACATTTTACTCCCTCAGTATTTCCAATAAAAACAAGTTACCTAAATCACATTTATAATAATGACTTACAGTCAGATGGAGGAAGAAAATGTCTATACTTTAAAAATCATCTTTAGAATTTTGCTAGAAAGGGTATTCAAAATGTACCATACCTACATACCTCCAAGTCAGTAATGCAGCAAAACTATAAATTAATGCTTAATGGTATTTTCCTAAACTGAAATAAAAAGACAGTTCCATTACTACAGCCCATAATCTAATCTCTTAATACAAAAAATATTTCAGGTTGTAGAAGAAATCAAACTTCGCGTTGTGGTTGAATCAGAACTGACAGAGCCAGCTTTTCTTTATTTAGGGCTATACTGTGATCACAGGGAGAATTCCATGC
>NW_017729003.1:19292018-19293996 GCF_001723915.1 Gavialis gangeticus
GATCACAGGGAGAATTCCATACAGCAAGGGGAATCACCCACTTGTCTGTTTCAAAGGATTTCTCAGACTCTCTAAGGTTACAAGTGTATTTATACTTAAGACAGAGAAAGACATAAAAAATACACCTTGGAGAAACAAAACAATAGTAAATTACACAGAAACTTAGAAAGTTTTACTTAAACAAACTATCTATGTATAGGGCAATATATCAAGATAACCCAAGGAATGTAGGAATACGGATTCCTTATCTCAGAGCAGTATCAGTACTTCTGGTCTTTGTCTGTTTTTCTAGTCAAGTAAGCTAATTACTTCAACAAGGTTAAGGTAGAAGGAGGAAAAAGACAATAGTTTAAAAAGGAAATATATTTGGAGTCTATCCCATTAAAATATTAGCATTGATAATGTTAAAAGGAATCAATTTGAAATCCTTTCTTCACACAAGTGTTTAAACCTATACTACTGCTCTTTGGGATTTTACTTATAGAAAATATTACATTTTACATCTTAAAATATGCTTGTATCAAGACATGAGGCATTGAATATACTTGTCTCACCTCCTCACACCTCCACCTCTAGCTCCCTCTTTTCTCACCTGCCACACTTTCATGTTTTGATAGTAGAAAAGAAAAAAGAACATGAGCTGTTACCCAGGAATTAGCAGCATAACTGAATGGTGGGGTCTTTTTGCAGGGCTCTTCCTCTCCTATGCCCTGCTCTGTGCCACAACCCGCTGGATTTAGTTTTATGGTGTTATCATCACACAAGTCTGAGTCTCTATGACAGTGTGCACACTCCAGCTCTCAGGTTAACCGATCCCTGCCAACCTTCTTCCTCTAATTTACATGTGGTAATGCCTCAGAAGTTTCCCCCTTTATACCTATCATCAGTAGAAAATCAAGTTAATTACTGAGGCAACACCCCAATATTAGTCTATTATCAACTCCATCAGTTGTCTTTGAAATTCACCAATTAATAGTCCATTACTTGCTGGCCTCCGAACTCAACCAACTATCCTCACAATTCATCTGTTAATAATTCTTTATTGCCAACTTATCAACTCAATTATCCTCATAGTTTATTGATTAATAGCTTATTACCCACTGGCTTATCATCCCCACCAATACATCTGTAATTTATCAGTCAATAGACCATGGTTTGCTGGCCTATCAAGTCAATTACTTATTTTCATAATACATCAATTAATAATCTACTATTCTTCAGCCTACTGACTTGATCAGTTATCTTCATGGGGAGGCTTACTCCATCCTCATCAGGTTCAGTTCCCATCACGTGCCCTGTTCCCTTCAGGGCACTCAGATCACCTCTGCTTCACTCACCAGCTCTGTTACTCAAGTGCCTAACCAATCCCTCTGACTCTAACCAGGCACTTGAACTCTGCAGCTCTGGTTCTGGCTCTGTCTCCAGTTCAGGTTCAGGTTTGGGTTTTGCTCCAGCTCTGGCTTAGTGTCTCCATGTAGCTTGCTTGGTGTTCTGCCTTGCCATGATTTTCTCTCTCCAAGGGTCAGTAACTGTGCTGGAAGCCCCTCTAAATGTCTGCCAGAATTTCCAGTGACCAATGGGGCTAGCATCCAGCACATGATCTTGTGCCAACTGGATTGGCCCCTCCAGTCCCAGCCAGTAGCTAGGTGTCTGCTTCTGAGTCTTTGGCATGTGCACCATACTGCTCCATTCCCCAGATAAGTTTCTGGGTGGTATCTAGTGTGACTGGCATGCCTGGAACATAACAAAGCCCAGGACTGTTGCCCTGTTACACAGTCCTTATTCTCTTCCAGAGTTTCTACTGATAATGAGTAGTTATAGAGATAAATTTCTCTATAACATAACAGTAATGGACAAGACCAACATTTTCAAATATAGTCATGGATTCTGGGATGCCAGTTTAGGGCTAACTGTTAGAAGTCTAAGCTGTGGCGGGCCAGTAGGGGGCGCTCCTGCATTGAGCTGCCCACCTCCCTGC
>NW_017729003.1:19299455-19303168 GCF_001723915.1 Gavialis gangeticus
TAAGGGTGTGGTCACAGCACAGAGATTTAAATCACAGTGTCACATGGCAGAGATTTTGTGGAGAAACCAAGGTGACTTTCTGCCACAAAGCTACCATGATTCCAACTGAAATGAATAGACTAAGTGTTCAAGCTAACTACCCCCAAATCAACAGTCACTTCTGAAAATATGGATTAAAGACAGTAGTAAAAAGATGCAAGGCCAGATGTTCAGATTTCAGTAGCAGTTTGCCAAGTGCTCAGTGCCTATATGTGGGGCCTTGGTTTCAAAAGACTTCAGCTGTCTGTTAGGCCAAACAAAGGCCAGATTTTCAAGAGCACTCATAAATCCCATTGTGGCATCTACAGCTATGTTGTCAAAAGAGTTTAGCATTTAAGACACTAAGTATTTGTTTTGATAATCTAGTTCCTTATTGTAATGCCTAAACAGAGCTAATTTTCTTTAAAATTCCAGCTCTAAATCACATTAAGAATTTAGTCTATGAAAAACATCAGTTTTATAAAATAGTGTAGTCCTTTTCTTTCGGCACAAACAACATTTTCTTGACTTCTTCTGTGTCTTTATTTTCAAAAAAGATTTGTTGGAATATATTAGAGTGTAAAGAATGTAGCATTTCAAATGTGGTTAGAATAATAATATGTATTGGAGTTAAACCTTTAAATAAAGCTTCATTAAAAAAATGCATTGCAAGAAAACCTGGCAACTGATCAAACTAATTTGTATGCAAACAGTTTAAAAAAAAAAAAAAGGATATGATCCTCAAACACAATATTCATAATTAGAGCTGGGCAGATCATCAGAACTCTAATTAAAATATGAAGATCACAAACATGAATATACCAGTTCCAATATTATTATGCTTTTCCAGTTATTCAAAAGCCCTTTATTAAAAAGAAGCAGAAAACAGAGCTCACAACTGAATATGATTTGACAAAAATTAATAGTAACAAGTTTAAATCCAAAGAAATAGGCTTATTGTTTCTGTAGTATTAATAATTAAACTGATTCTCTATTATTTCAGACAAGTTGAGTATGACAGGTCTTGTTTTTTCTGCATATGTGCAAACAAGGCTTTTGGTTGGAGGCGGGGGCTGGAGGCAGGAGGAGTTAAAGAAAAAGGTTTATTTTTGTACTCTCTGGGGAGTTGGCAATATTTTAAAAGTTTAAAGGCAGTTTTAATGACCAGACTTCAACTAAGAAAGGTCATTTGAGGGACTGACTCAGTAAAAACCAAGCCAGAAAAGGATCCATTAAAATTTTTAAAACTATAATTATTGCCTTTCCAGGGAAGACTAAGTATCAGCAGTTCTCTAAAATAGCCCTTGTGTTCCATTCTGTTATTTGGAGCATAAATGTCAGGTCATGGTTTAGGTGATGACCACCAGTTCAGGATCATGTACAATATGAGATCTGAATGGAAGCATTACCACTTTTTTTTAAAGCCTCTAATATCAGCTACTGTCCAATATCAGACAATGGGAGTACATAAAATACCAATCCATCCAGATGTGACAATTCCTATGTTTTAAATCTGACTACAAGCAATTTTAATAATTTTGACTCCAATCCTTCAGTTAAGTCTAGAGCAAAACTGCAACTGATTTAAATGACAGAAGGATCAAGTCCCTGGTTTGACACTTCATCTAAGACTGTGATCCTTTGGTTAAGAGCAGCAGATTTCAAATGAACAGAGGTTGAAGTAGAACAGATTTCAGTTTGCCAAGACTCCTGCAGTGGATCTCAGACAGATACTTTATTAGCAAGGGACCTCAATATTATTTTTATCGATGTTAAAGTAAAGGAAAGTACTTGTTTGTACATAGAGTTCTTCTACAGGTACCGCTTATGTGCATCTCACATGAACATATGGAGCATGCCCAAGCACCAGGAGGTTAGAATGCTTTAGCCACAAGGATCCACTGCTTGTGCCTGCACCTAGATAACATCCATACTTGACCTACCAACAGGAATGGATCAATCAGTCAACTATCACTCCCCTTGGCAGAAGGCTCAGCTTTTGCAGAAAAAGAAGAGTGGGTTGTGGGACAGATGTAGACACCACATCTTGGAAAACTCCAGATACAAGCAGATAACTGGGCTCCCTTCAAATTCTTTCAAATTTGCATAAGGCAATGTGACAATGCTCCTGTTTCCTAGACCTCAACTCATGTACTTTGCATTGCCTCAAATAACAGAATGCACTTTGCAATACACTCTGTACAGAGACATCAGTGTACACTCCAGTTATGCCAGTTACTACCAGGGACTTTTTTGGGTTCCAGGTGCACCTCCTTACACCACTCCTCAAGCATATATAGGGCCATTTTGATAACACAATTTTCCCAAAAGGAAAAAGTACCTATGTTTATTGAACCACTACTTAATTGCTTGCAAGAAGTACTAGCCCAGTATATCCCTGATGAGCCCCCAAAATGTAGCCTTTCTGCTGGACCAGGATGGCAGGACAAGAGCCAGGCTCCAATTTGGGGAGTTTTGGCTCAAGCCTCCATCCAGAAAGCTGGGAACACTCATAGTACTGGGGCTGTAAAGGAACAACTTTCCCACCTACAAGCAATTTGAAGCGAGTGGTTTAATAAAATGTAAATACAAAAATAAAATAATGAATCCTTATCAAATTCCTATTTACACTGCTTAGGTATTTTAACCCCAAACAGTAAACACCAAACACTATCCAAATAACAATCCCCAAAAGCCTAACCCTACAAAATATCTGCCCCTTAGATATTAATTATCCTGAATACTAGATACCCTTGAACATTAACCAATCTGAAATGTCAACCATTTAAAATATTAGACACTTTACAAAATACAAATATACCTAATAAAACTTCAAATACACATTGTCTGGCCTGTGGGGCCACAATTTCAAATGGCCAATCTGCATTCTTTCCAGGGAGTCACACTTTCACTCCAGCCTGGGGCAACAATTATCTTTTCTCAAGTCCCCTGAGAAGACTTTGATTTTTAATTGTTGTCTCTACCTCTGGAAATTGTCATTTGCCACTAGCTCTGCATCACCAGCTACCACTTTAAAGAGAGACATCTGATACTGATGCTTTAGGGACTTGGCAAATGGTACTGCGATCACGGTTACTGTCTTCTGCTATCACCACTGAAACCCCCTGCTGCTGTTGCTACACACCACTCTGGATCAACACCATACACATGTAGGATAAAAAGGCCTAACATGGAAGATGGACTGCCATGACCTTCAAGATTCTTATACCAACATCAGCTTCTCTCAGGGATCTGACCTTGTACGTTGACAGTCAAGATTATCCCTCCCCTGTTTCCAAGGTCAAAGTACCTACCACTATAGATGTATTTTCAGAGTCCAGAGCATCTACACACCTATTGTCACTTCCATCAGCTAAAACGTTTTCCAACTTTGTGTGGAATTTGTATCCTTATATTCATGTTGTTGGTCAAGTTGCATAGCTGGACAAAATCTGCACCACTCCACATAGGTAATGGATATAAAGCTTGACTTATGGTTCACACACACTGGTGACTCCTTTACCACCTAATAATCAAAGTCATATTATCATTCTGGTTTACCCTGCAAATGACTAATCAGAATCAACATGCTCTCAAAGCCTGCCTTGAGGCAGGTGTGTTTTTTGAATGAGATCTGGATGTAGCTTGTTTTTTTTTCCTCTTCAGCTTTAATATACAGAACAGATGCAGAATGC
>NW_017729003.1:19304220-19306587 GCF_001723915.1 Gavialis gangeticus
TAATACTATACTCCAAATTGTCTCCTAACCCAATCAGCTTAGTTTCACCTGCAAATTTACTAAGTATACACTCAATGCCATCCTCCAAGAATAATGAACAAAACAAACACTGGGTAAGACAAAAGGTATAATCAACCCTTAAAATCTAGTAATACACAGAAATTAAGAATTATGGAAAAAAGTGAGTTATTATCATAACCTTTTTTTCTAAGCAAAGATAAGAATTTATCAGAATAGTTTATCAGAAGAATTCACAGAATAGCTTACAGGAAGATGAAACTGATTGTAACCACATTAAAGTTTTGCACAAAAGTTTACCTTGAGAATTAATGGTTTTATGAAAAGGCAAAAATAAGCCTCCTCTCGAGTGCAACGGTGTTGATTTTTCCCCACAGGTAAAAAAATAATTTTCAGGAACATAAAGTAGGCTGGAAGGGACCATCTCACAAGGTCATTTTGTCCATCCCTCTGCTCAAGGAAGGACCATCCCCAACTAAACCATCCCTGCCAAATGTCTGTCAATTTTTTACAGAGGCATAAATGGTAAGCAAATAGACATTACTTTTGAAAGTTTCCAAGGATGGAGATTGAACAACTTCTGTACATAGTCTGTTCCAATGCCTGACAACCCTCAAAGTTGCCAGGCATTGGAACGTTCCTTCCAATCAGGCTAGAAAGTTCCTTTCAATCTCCAACCTAAAATTTGCCCTGTTGCAGCTTGCAGCCATTGTATGCAGACAAGTTTTAAGGCAAGATATTAACAAGTTATGAAGTACAATGTTATTTTTTTATATAACACCTTAATGCTTTGTTATAAAGTTTGATAAATGCTAACTTGTTGTCTCATTCTCACCTATTTGCATATAACAAGTTCCCATAAATATTGACATGGGAATCTAGTTTAGTCAAAGCTCCTGTCTTCTACCATTTTATTTTTAAAGTAAGTAAAATCAAAACAATCCCAGTTGGTGAGCTGTGGCAGGCCACTATAGTTAAAAGTCTTGACTGTACTGGAAACTGTAATTTGCATCACATGCTAACTGTTGTTCTCTTCCACTATAGCAAGTGAATTTAGAAAAAAAAATGCTGTAGGAGTATGTTTGTTTTCTTGTGGGACAGAGCAAAACCAAATATAATGAAAACAAAATTTGACACTTGAGTTTTACAATGGGGTACAGTAATAAAAAGAAAGACTTTGATGGAATCACAAACGAGGCAGTATAACCCCTCACCTGCTCCTACCAAACACTGTTATTTACTTAAACTGAAATTTTCTATAGTACAGACATCCACTGGGCAGATGGTAGCTTTGACCAAGCCCCAAGTTTCAGTACACAGAAAGAGAGAGAGATTTCATTTATTTAAAAAAACAAACAAACAAACAAACAAAAAACCCTTTCACACGAGCACTGGGCCCCTCTGACCAAAGTGGCTAAGTGAGCTGACTTGTGGCTTTGAGTTCTTGTGAGGAACACTTTGGAGAGTTCAGTGGGAGCATGTTTGGCCATAGTTAGCTTCTTAGTAGGACATCTAGGTGTCCTTTTTACTCATAAGAAAATACCTCTGAGCCTAGCAGCAGGCCCTAAAGACTGCTTTCTGATAGCTTCCTGGTGACTTTGTTTCATTTTAATCAGGTGAGCTTAGTCCCCAGATTAATTACTATAGTTTTATTACAGTTTCGTTACTAATATGACATACTGTGTCTGTGAAGAAGAAACAGAGGCTCTGAAAAAGCCGGAGAAAGAAAGCAGAAATCCCAGGAAAGAAAAGGGGAACTGCAGTGGCACAAATAAGACTGTGTTGAAGTGAAGCTATCTGCTATACTAGTTGAGACATTGGCACTCAGCCCCTCCCCTTCTTCCCCCCACCCCCCACTTTTGAAAAGGAACAGCCCCTTTCCAGGAAGTGAGCAAAAAAGAGCTCTTGTAGTTAGGGGCACTATGGAGCGCTGGGGAATCTAGGGACAAAAAAGAGCCAAGGTTTCAAAGACAGAGGCCTGCCCCTCTAGAAGCCACACCAGGCCTGACTGCAACGACTCCTTAAGGATGAAGACCAGGTAAGACTTTTTATGGAGTCCCAAGATAGTGCTTTCCCTGAAAGGGGCTAATCTGTGACAGATCCATGTCACCCCACAGCTCAAAATGGCTTGCATTGGATTTCATACGTGTATTCCCTTGCAAACCTCATGGCAAAATGACACAGTTATTCAAGATTTCTCTATTACTTTTTCCATATATATGAACAGTGAAAGATACTAACAATTAATGAGTGCCTCATGACTCTGTCTTAAACTGTTGGGTAGCTAGTATGCCACTGTCACAAGCACTGATGAGGAATGGAAAAGTACTGAAAGGAATGTTTTACTGT
>NW_017729003.1:19308812-19311604 GCF_001723915.1 Gavialis gangeticus
GCATACAAGAAAATGGGACTGATGCTTAATATTCAGAAGTCTAAGGTCCCCCACCAAAAAGTTCCTAATGAACAGTCCCAAGATCCAGTAATCCAGATCTACAGTGAGACGCTGGAGAATGTTGAGTATTTCCCATACCTTGCAAACTGTCTCTCGCAGAAGGCTGACATTGACGAAGAAATCCAACATCACCCCAAATGTGCAAGTGCAGCCTTTAGATGACTGAAGAAACGTGTTCAATGATCACATCTGATCTGAAATCAAACTCATGGTTTAATTAAGCAGTCATAATCATCACTTTGCTGTACAGAGCTGACATAAACAATGTACAGGAGACATCTAAAACTGTTGGAGAAGTACCATCAACACTGCCTGCAGCAGATCCTCCAAATTCATTAGGAAGAGTGATGCACCAAGATTAGCATCCTCCTGCAAGCAAACACCATGTGTATTGAGTCAATGGTCATCCAGCATCAACTTTGCTGGGCCAACTATGTCACCCAGATGTCTGACTTCAGACTCCCAAAGCAAGGTTTATTCTCCTATGCCAAGGCATACACTCAAGAGGAGGGCAGACAAAGTACTTCAGGGACATCCTCAAGGTCAACTTTAAAAAAATGCAACATTGATGTCAACTCATGGGCAACTATCACCCAGGACTGCTCTAAATGGAGGAAGAGTCTGCTGCAGGGATCTCAATACTTCAAAACCTCATGAAAACAACAGGAGATGGAAAAGCCAGAGTGGCAGAAAGTGTGTCATGGATCAAATCAAGAATCCAGAGCCACCCATACCACACAGAAACACGTCTAAGCTGTAGTGTAATCCTGGATAGGCCTCATCAGCCATCTTCAGACACACTGATAACACAATCATGGAAAACAGCGATCTTTGACGGTGAGGGATTACGGAAGATATATGTACAGTGGAAGACATCAACAAATGAATATAATAAAGCTACAAAACTGGTTCACTTTAGCCTTGAGAACAAAATAAATTGTTATCTGGTCAAAATGACTACTCAAGATTTGGAAACTAAAGATTTTGACTTAATGATTCCCACTCACACTGCCTCTTGATCCTCCCCCTACAAAAAGTGTTTCTGAACACTTTCAAGTTGACTTTGCATCCTGATTTGGGTTAAGAAAGAATTTCAAAAAACACTTCCAAGGAAGGGGAAAATGTTTTTCTAACCCATTTCCATAGTGTCTTATGACTTGACCCATCACAATATTTAATGTCACAGCAGCTATTTCAGTTTCATCCTTCGTTCTAGCTTTAGGAACTTTCATTTTCAAAATGTCTCATAGCCAAACAAAATGTTGCCAAATAAAGTGAATCACCTGTCCTGCAATGTGTTGAAGCACAGCTCATCTGCTTCACTGGGCAAAAAAGTATGATCTCCCCTTGTCCAGCCTATGGTGGTACAAGGAAAGGGGCAGCATGATCTCTCTGCTTTCCCCACTCAGTTAGACCCATCCCCTGCAATTGTGGGTAACTGGTCTGGCTGAGCAGGGAAAGCAGTTCCTAGAAAAGGACACAGACCCACCCTCCCCAGAAAACCATTCCAACACCATTATAGGGCCTGCTATCTACCCACAACACAGCCAGGACCTTGTTCTCTTCTGTGCTGGGTGAAGAGCAGGAAAGCTCCCTTGGCCCTGGGGAAAGGGCCAAGATAAAGGACTTAACACAGCTACCTTTCTATCTCTTCATGAGCACCTAGGCAAGTACTGGGAGGTTCCCAGACACCTACCCTTATATTTAATTTTATCAGCAAAAGTTGCAACTTCAAACAAAGGCTCTGTCCCTCCCCTATGTAACTGCAGAGACACTATCTGTGTAAGGGAGTACCATGCATGGAGGATGCGATGCTGGCTTATGGCCTGGGGCTGCACAACTGCAGAACACATGAGGAATGTCCATAGAAGGCACCAAAGAGAAAGGAGGAGATGCTGCAGACCTTGGCTGCTACCTCTGACCACTGGGGACACACAACTGACTCCTGGCACCAGGAGCTTTGGGAGCAGCACAAGGAGCAACTCCAGATGTGGAAGGGGGCATGCTAAAGCTGGGCTGCCAAGGTGCAGGAATGGGGGCTTAAGATGGGCACCTGCTTTTTTGAGGAGGCAACCTGTGCCTCTATGGAGCTGGCAGAGTCCCAGCACCAAATGAAGGAATTTAAGGACAGGGTCTGAGATCACTTTATGACCACTTACGACATCCCTGACTGACATCAGCACTGCCTCCCACAAAGAGGCTATAGTCCTCTGGGCTGGGGGGTAGTGGGAAGTGGTCACCACCATACCCTGATTGGGAGCTAGAGTGGTGGGAATCAGACCCAGGATAGGATACATGGCATGAGGGAGCTGGTAATCCATCATCTGGGGAAGCAGAAAGGCCCCTGGCAGGGCTCCTTCTGGCAGGAAGTAGTGGGTGAGGGGAGTGGGACCATGCTGTCTGTGATTCAGGCTGTCTGTCACACTACCATCCTCCCTAAGCCAATCTGTAGACCCTACCTGACCCTGGCAGTGACCCCATATATCCAGGCACCTCAAGTGGCTCCACAAGAGTCCCAGGTGATCAACAACAACCTGCAGGATGATGGAAAAATAGCCCTTGTGGCTGATGAATGTCTAGGCATCTTGGGTGGACAGAGGATGGGGATGTGCATGCCATCCATGGCACACATGCAGTTGGGGAATCCATGTGGCAGACAACAGAGACCACCTCATGTGGGTTGATGAGGCAGGTACACACACTACAGCATCATCAGCATACAGGAGCTCAAT
>NW_017729003.1:19312483-19313941 GCF_001723915.1 Gavialis gangeticus
GCATTCTGCATCTGTTCTGTATATTAAAGCTGAAGAGGAAAAAAAAGCAAGCTACATCCAGATCTCATTCAACTCATGACCCTGAAGCCAATTTACTCCCTTCAGCATTTTCATGGCACTTAAAAAGGGCAACACTACAAATTTCTGTAATGCAGGCAGAATATACCCATATAGAGGGTTTTTCCCCATAAACACATTTTCACACTTAATGTCCTAATAAGAAGGCAGACAGTGGATTATGTTAGAGGTCCGTAGATCTGAACAGGAAAAAGAATCTTCTTTAAACCACTACTGATTTGCAGAGGATATATAGATCTCCTGTACTATGAAAATACAGCGATCAACATGGGAATCAATCCAGCAAAAATGCATTCTCACAGAAACCACATATGTGAGTCCTATACAGTGCAATTCTGTTCTGAAAAGTTACTCTGCAAAACTGACATTGTGGCGTGTTTGTCATCTTGCTGTGACATAGATCACATCTTCATTTAAAAAGAAAAAACACAACAGAAGGAGGTCTTCATGAAAACTGTCTTTAAAATATAGACACTTTCTGTTTCTTGTTTAGGAGCCACTACAAATAAGACCTGTTTCATCCAGTTATTTGGTAAACAAGGGAGGGACCTCACTCCAAACCCACTACAACTGTAGACCACATGTCCATTTTTGCCACCGAACTCAAAAGTTAAAAAGAATCTAAATCTGTGTACATACTACATAAAAATTAAAGTGTGTTAAATCCCCAAATGACCCTTGGGATAAATAGTACTATTATAGACCCAATGCAACAACCATTGAAATCAATTAAAGGAATCCTAATTAATTTAAATGACAGCTGGACAAAAGGATTTTTTTTAAGTATCCAGACAACAGAATCTTGAAACTATCTTTTAGACTAGTGTCTTTAACTAATATTTAATATTTAAGATAAACTAAAAATATTTTATTGATTGACAAATTTCAGTGAACTCATTTTTTCCCCTAGAAATAATTAAACTGATATGTAACAGGTAAATTCAATTTGAAACTGAGGATTTGTTTTTTTAAGACTAAAATTTCTATTTAGTTATGACTAAGTTCTCTATATCCCCTTAGCCAATGAAAGTTTATTGATAAGATTGCTGAGCAACAAGCATTTTACACAAACTGACTGATCATTTGGCACAGTACTTTCAAATTTTGCAACATATTTTCAGAAAGTTATACAACTGATGATAGAAAGCCATTCTCTTCTTTTTTGTCACTTAATGTATTTTAAATGCCATTTAAGATATATTATTTATTCCAAAGAATTTTATCATTTCTGTGTTTAAACTAGAAACTTCCTGGAAGCATTTAATCCATTTACACCTATAGAACACATTCCTCAGGCAGCATCTACTGGCAGTGCTCCCATGAAACTACAGACAGAAATTAAAAGGGACAAGTTTCACTTACAAAAAAGAATGAATTTTT
>NW_017729003.1:19318941-19320931 GCF_001723915.1 Gavialis gangeticus
TTATTCCAAAGAATTTTATCATTTCTGTGTTTAAACTAGAAACTTCCTGGAAGCATTTAATCCATTTACACCTATAGAACACATTCCTCAGGCAGCATCTACTGGCAGTGCTCCCATGAAACTACAGACAGAAATTAAAAGGGACAAGTTTCACTTACAAAAAAGAATGAATTTTTCAACAAAAGATATAGTTTGCACGTATAATAGTTAATAAAAAGGTTAAGCTAATAAACAGACAACATAACAATACAGATTAAAATTGACAGTGATAATAAAACAGATAAAGAAATTAACCAAGAGTTCCCACTTGGTTAGTAACTTATCAAAAGTCCCTCGGTTACAAGATGCACATCAAGTTGAATCAGCGAAGTCAGACGTCTCTGAACTGGGCTGCCCAAAGGAGAACCAGTGGAAGCCCCTCAGTCAGGATCTGGTCCTCACTCTCATAGGGAGTGAGAGAGATCCTTGGGGTATGGAACAACGTTTCATGGACATGTTGGGTCCAAGCAAGTGCGGCCATGAAGGGGTTTTTTCCCATGGGTTTATCTGAGCCCTGGATATCCAGCTGCAGTATTTCCTGTACTGTCTTCTGGAATGCTTTACTCCACTGGTGCATAATTCTCTCATATGCAATATTCAATCTGTAACAAAAATTAGAGACCTTTTCTAAGTTCTTCACATGCTGCAGGTATAAAATGAAAATCTGAGCTCCTACTCACTCCTTCTGGGTGAACACTTTCCCCAGGTACCATTAAAATGGACAAGGAGCATGCATTTTTTTTTACCAGAGTTTCCAAAGGAATTTTTTTCCCTTTCTTAATATTGATTGAATTGCTTTCTGTAGGAGTTTCCTTCTGCTCTTCTGGTGGGACACTCACTTTGTTAAAAACCTATTACTAAGTAGTAAATATGGCAATTTACTCAATATCCAGCCTTACAGTACAATATTTATGCAAATGAATTGAACCAAGTGATAAACTGTATGTGGGTAACATATACATATGCACTAGTAGAGTATATTAAAAGGTTGAGGGCAATTTGTCAACATTCATTAGTGGATGATGTTACAGTAGAGCAGCTTCTATGGAAATAAATGAAAACTCCAATCCAACCATGGATTCTTATCCTTATTTCACACACATCCCCCAGTCCCCAGTACATCCTACCTCCACAAAAGTCCTAGAATATAATGTCATTTTGACTATTCTTAAGGACTTGAGAAACAAACTGATTTTGCAAAAAGACAATTTGGCTCTATCTTTAAGGAATAAAAATTGTTAAATATTTAAGGCAAGATAACATCTTGCAGGTAAGTAAAGGAATACTGCCTGCAGGATACTCTTGTATAGCAACAATTCTTTATCAAAATCGATAGCAAATGGGCAAAGTAATAAGCACACTTCTGTAGAAATAACTCATTTATATTCCATTTTTGTATCCCAAGAGATTTATGAATTGCTTTTCCAATGTGGGGAAAAAAAACAGTTAATGAATTGTAAGTAAAAGGATATGTGGGGAGATAACTAACAGCTTATTGAAAGATGCATACTGCCAATTGCCATGGAAGCATGACCCACAGCAGTTCTGAGAGACCGAATTCTATTTTCTGGCCCATTCACTCAGTGAGTCCAGTCTCTAAAAAGTTTGTGTGTGACTCTTTAAATGTCACATTTTCTTTTGTTTGCAATTAACCCCCCCCGCCCCCCATCATAACAGCTAAAAATTTAAATCACAAATGAACATAGCCTCTGGGGATGACCTGGTGGGGGAGGTGCTAGTACAAGGGAGGCTAGGGGACAGTGATCATGAACTGATCCAGTTTGCTATTCAGAGAAAGGTGGGGAGGGTAACTAGCACAGCACAAATGCTTGACTTTAGGAAAGCCAACTTCGATGTGCTCAGGGCAGTAGTCAGGGAGGCACTCGGAGCCCAGGGGGTAGCTAGTATGGGGGTCCAGGAAAGGTGGTCCTTCCTCAAGGAGGCTATCCTT
>NW_017729003.1:19321629-19321955 GCF_001723915.1 Gavialis gangeticus
GCAAAGAAAAAAGCATACTGGCGGTGGAAGCAGGGGGCAGGGACAAAGGAGGAGTACACCTCCCTGAATGGAGCTTGTAGGGATTCGGTAAGGGAGGCTAAAGCAGCACTGGAGCTTAGATTAGCTTCTGGGGTTAAGGATAACAAAAAGTCCTTTTTCAAGTATATAGGTAGCAAGAAGAAGTCTCAGGGTAACACTGGACCCCTACAAGGCAGGGCAGGGCAATTGGTGATGGATGCGTGAGAGAAGGCAGAACTCTTCAACAAGTTCTTGGCCTCCGTGTTCCTGTCTGCTGGCAATGGGGTGCTCTTGGGTGATAGCGTAGA
>NW_017729003.1:19323680-19323958 GCF_001723915.1 Gavialis gangeticus
ACTAGAGAGAAGCTGGCTGAGGAACTGAGGCTTGGGTTTTTCTTAAGATAAAGTGGCCCCAGGGTAACTCAAGGCCCCTGGTGCATCGGAGGGGAAAAAAAATAAAAAGAGAAGCCTGGTGGCAAGGAGGAGACAGCCAGAAAAGAGAGAGAAAGACAGATCTGGGAGGTTGGAGCTGGAAACTGAGACATGTAGCTGAGAAATTGGGGCGGGGAGGCAGATAAGTGGTGGCAAGGAGGAGACAGCCAGGAAAGAAACTGAGGCAGAAACCTGGTTGC
>NW_017729003.1:19324301-19338969 GCF_001723915.1 Gavialis gangeticus
GCAGCAGGAGAAGGAGACTCAGTGGAAGTGTTGGAGTCCAGGTAGGGAAGAGAAGCAGAGTCCAAGTCCTTGGTTGAAAAGGGGGTGGGGGGTTATAGCTACCTATTCAGGCTGGAAAGGGGCCCTTGTCCAGTAGGTGATGTCCAGAAGGGGGTCACTGGTGGGGCCTCTGGGTGGATAGGTGGTATGGCATGGTGCTGGTCCAGATGGAGAGGGCGTCCCAAAGAGTCAGTCTTCACTAGACCTTTTTATGGGGCAGACTACCTCTGATCTCCTATGGGGAAGGCCTGTCCAGGCAATGTCAGTCCTGTCCCAGAGGGCTCCAGGTGTTCTTACCGAGCATGTGCAGCCTTTGTACAATGGTGGGCTGCATAATTTTTTGTTTCTTGAATGCCGATGGGTGGTTCCAAAGGCTGGGTCATTGGTCCAGGTATTAGTGTTGATGGTTTGGTCATTCAGAGGGAGCTATTTTAGACCTACTGCCATTGTCTCTCAAGCATTCTCATTCATCCCCATTCATTCAGGAACCAAGTTACATAGGAGAGGTAGGTGTAAGTCATAGGTTACAAAACCGGGCCTGGATGGAGACTTGACAAACAAAATGGAAACTTGACATGACTTATGCTAACTTACATATATAGGCCTAAATCATATAGTACCAGTAAAACAGTAATATAGGACAGTAAATATCAATATAAACATAATAATTATACAATATAAAGAAGGACAAAAAAAACAAACTTCTCAACCATGGGATAATCATCAAGTCAAAGAGCCCCTACGCTTCCCTCATTGTCATCATAAGGAAGAAGAATGGAAAGATCCATATATGTATTGACTATAGGGTGTTAAATGTTTGGTCAATTGTTGATTAGCATATGGTTCCTAGGGTACAAGAGGCACTGGACTGCCTTGGGGCAGTAAATGTTTTTCTGTGTTCAACCTGAGGAGCAGATATTACCAGATTTCCCTCAGAGAGGTGACAAAAAAAAAAATAAAAATCCACATTCATTTGCCTGTTGGGTTTCTTCCTGTTTGAGAGAATGCCTCAAGGCATTTCAGGTGCTCCAGCCACCTTCCAAAGATTGATAGAAATGGTGGTTGGGGATATGCATCTCACCCAAGTGCTCATGTACCTGGATGACCTTCTCGTGTTTGGGAGGACCCTAGAGGAACATGATGAGAGGACCAGTTGGAAGCTGCAGGCCTCAAGCTGGCTTTCAACAAGTGCTAGTTCTGCCAGGCCTCAGTAAAATATGTGGGGCACATTGTATCTCAACAGGGGATCAGTACCGACCCAGACAAGGTATGCACTGTGACTGCTTAGCCCAGACCCACAAACTATTGAGACCTAAAGAGATTTTAGGGATTCTCAGGATTTTACAGGAGGTTTGTGCAGGACTATGCCACCATTGCCCAGCCACTGAATCACCTTACCCGGGGATATCAGATGGGGAAAGCTTCATGCAACCAAAGGACACTGGAACACTCCAAAAGAAGTTGGGAGGTAAAGAGTCCTACCCAGCTTTTGGACCAGAACAGGATGAGCAGTGTGAGAAAGCTTTCTGAGAGCTTATTCAGCATCTTACTAATGCCCCCACATTGGTGTATCTGGAACCTTCCCTTCGTCCTTCACTCTGATGCCAGTTTATCAGTACTTTACCAAGTCCTTGAGGGGCAAAGACACCCTGTGGCATTTGCCAGCCAAGGCCTTGTGCCCAGTGAAACTAGAGACCTGGCTTATAAGTTAGAGTTCTTGGCCCTTAAGTGGGCAGTGACTGAAAAATTCTGGGACTACTTGTATGGGGCAACATTTCAGGTACGGACTGATAACAATCCATTAACATACATCTTGACCTGTGCCAACCTGAATGCCACTGGGCACTGGTGGGTTGCTGCTTTAGCTGACTTTTCACTCAGTCTCCACTAATTGGGCTGAACATAAAAATGTTGACACTGGCACTTTGTCCCAAATGACTCCTGCAGAGGCTCAAGAAGTGTTACAGCCAGAGGCTGTGTAACCTCTCTGTGATCTCTCCATGAAAAGCCCATCAGGAGAAGGATCTGATGGGGCTTGCTTGGCTGAGGTACTGGGGGTACCTCTCAAAGGAATTCCCCAGGCTTGGAGCCATTACACCATGTTGACCCCTTTGGCGTTACCCCAAGTTACAGTGGGGGAGGAGCGAGCCAGGCAGAAGCATGATCCTGATAGTTGAAGGGAGGGGAGGGACTGTTATGCCCCCTCCTGACCAAGTGGGTGCTCCAATTGGGTGGCTCCTGCTAAGGGAATGGGGAAAGTTGCAACTAATAAATGGTGTGCTGCATTGGGTGGTACAAGGCCCTGAGATACCAGAGGTGTTGCAGCTGGTCCTCCCTAGAGAACAGCAGGCCCTAGCCCCGAGTGCTCTTCACAATGACTTCAGTCTTATGGAAGTAGAATGGACTCTAGCTTTTGCACTGGAGAGATTTTTCTGGTCCCGTATGGGAAAAAAACTCTGCCATCACATACTGCTTACCTCCACAACACTCAGAGCTCACAGCCACTCAAACTGTTCTGCATGGACTTTCTTACTATAGATGGAGATGGGAATCAAAAGAGCAACATCTTGCTGATAACAGACCATTTTACATGATATGCCCAGGCTTTTGTGATGAGACTGAAAATGGAGAAGTACTTCTTCCACAACACTTTAGCCACCATTTGGGCAGACTGCCTGCCTGCTTACATTCTGATCAAGACAGATTTTGAGAGTAAGTTACTCAAAGAGGTGCTGACCATGGTGAGGATATGGAAACCACATGTCTCCCTATCACCCTCACAGGGATCCCCAACCTTAGCAATTCAACAGAACACTGCTGAACATGTTGGGGTCCCTAAACTAGAAATGATGGCACTGGGGTAATCCTCTAGATCTTGGCCTCCTATAGATCTTCATTTCTGAGTGGAGAAGGCATATGGGCAGCACGCCCAGCAATCAAGAGACAGACTGAGGTGGGCCTACCACCTGGCTGGAGACCTAGTGAACCACATCCAACTGAGACAAGTGAAATTATGATACCCAAGTAAGGAAGCAAGGACTGAGCCCTGGGGACCTAAGGAATTTAGACCTGACCGGGAGACATAAGATCACTGGAAAGCTGGGACTCACATAGTTCTCAGAAGAATGGGCAATTTACCCCTGTATGAAGTGGCCCCTGAAACCAGGCCTGGGCAGCCCCGAGTACTACACTACAGCTTACTCCTGCCTATTGGTAAGTTAGTCAGCACAGGCTCCCACCAACCAAGCTCACCCCTCCTCGGTCTGAGAGACAGGCTAGGCACAAGACAGAACAAGTTCTTCCTCCTGCTCCAGTGAATGAAGAAGACTCTGATTCAGACAGCGATGTGTCGTACCCCTCAGAGTTCCATTCCAGCATGCTGCCGCCTGCCCCTGGAGGGGATGCTCAGGCTGGAAGAGTTGGGGAGGCTCCAGAACCCCAAGATGGCCCTACAGAAGAGCCACGACCATTGCAGTCTTCCAGCATTGCAAGCCGTGCTGCCCAGCCCTCCAGCTCCAGGGTTGAAAGGCATAATAGCAGGGATGAAGGGAATGCCCCTGGGTTCCCATGTGGCTTGGAACCTGAACCCACTCCAATCCCAGCACAAAAGGAGGCCTGTTAAACCTACGATAGCCCTGGCTTGCAAAGTGAGGTGTCCATATTGAGTCCGGGGGGCAGAGAACTGGAGGGGGCCATCCGTTCACCAGGACAGCGAAGGGTTCCACAGGAGAGAATATAATGTAGCCCAGATACACCCAGGGGGGTATGACCTGTCCTCCAATGACAGTGGTGAGGGTCAGGCAGGATGCTGATGGAGGGGCCGGCTACTAGAGCAGTTCCCTCTCCTCTCTACAGAGCAAGGCTGAGACTGAGTGTTTAACTATATACAATTTGTTACTATAATAAATACTTAAGATGAAATATTTACAATAAAGCTTAGCATATGACACTATGTATAATATCTCACAATTTACATAAACCATATAACTCACAACATATACAATAATTAATACATTGAACAAGACAGTTAACATGATAAATGTATATGGGGACTCATCTTATAAAACACAAGTGAATAATATCTCCTAGACCTACCAAGTAACAATACAAATATACATATTAACACATTAAGAACATATAAACTTCCTTAAAGAATACCCATAGCTATATAGACTTGCACAACAACAATCACCCAAAATAGGGAGTGTACTCAGTACCTCCCCAAGGGGTTTCCTTGGAGCCCCTCCCCTTTAGGGCCCCTCCTGCAATGGAGGATGGAGATGGCAGACCCTCCTGTCCTGTGCCCACCTCCCTTGCTGGGTCTGCTTCTCCAGCAACTCATGCTTTCTCTCTGAAGAAGCCAAGATTCATCCCCTGGAGGCTGATCCCGTGAAAGCCTCTCTCCAGTGGCACCTTTGGCTCTCCTCAATGGCCTGGCATCCTGCACTGGGCAGCTCAGGGTTCTCCCTCTCATGGGAGCAAAACCCTTAAAGACTCTGGTTCCCCAGTCTCACAGTGGGGATCCTCCCATTCCTGGGCCCTGCTCTGGGTACCAGGGCTCTTTTAGTTAAAAGGTAGAGCTGCACTGTGGTGCTCCGGTCACTTGGCCTAGGGCTGGGGCTAACTTGAGCAGCCGCAAGCTGCCCCCAGGCAAGTCCTCCATGTGCCAATCTGCACACTGTATGAGGCCCGAGCAGCCTCAAGCTGTTCCCAGGGCCAGCTCTCCATTTGCCGATCTATACACTGACTGCCCAGGTGCTTGCCGGGTTCTCAGGTTCAAACCAGCTCAAGTGTCTCCTACAGCTTGATCTCCATGCACCAATTCATGCACTACTGAAGCTCAAGTGGGGTCCTGAGGACAGCTGTCTCTAGAACTCCAAGCTGTTCCTCATCATCTCTCTCCAGCGCACTGAGCACACTCCCCTTTTATACGCTTCAGGGGCTCCACTCCCAAAGTTCTCTGGTCCACCTGCTCCTTACTCCCTCCCTTCAGAATAGGGCAGGACATTGCTTCCCTTGTACTGCCTCCAGATTGGTGGGTGGGCTCCAGCAATCAAACAGCAGACCCTCAATCCTGGGACTAAACCCAAGCTCCAAAAAGGTAAGCCTGCTACGTGTATTTCTATGGAGCAGCCACAGATAGAGTTCCTGATTGCAGGTGAAAGAAGTCATCCCACTTTTGCCAATGAAAATAGGAGGCTTTTGCCCACTTAACATGGGTTTCTACAGCATGAAAATAGGGTGACATCTCCCCTCAGCAGCAGCAAACTTCAGTTGTTGTTTTTGTGTGCTTCCTGTTGCCAAAGTCATACAAACAAGATATGGGGAGGGGTGGGCAAAATACAGCCCGCAGGCCAAATCCAGCCCACCAGGTACTTTCATCTGACCTGCAGTGCTCCCCAACAAGTTGTGCATGGCCCTGCCCTTCTTCCCACAAGGGTGGGAGTGAAGCACCTACACCCAACACCCCCCATGGCATGCAGCTCTGGCAGGCAGGGGGGGGGGGGGGTGCTCTGTTGGGTGCTGGTGACTGGCTCCGACCAGTGCTGCAAGAAGCACAGCCCCCGCCAGACTGTTCATTTCCCCAGGGATTCCTGCACTCACAGGGCAAAAGGAGGGAAACCCAAGCATTGGAGCAGGGAAAGAAGCAGTTCCAGTGCCGGGGGCTTCCTTCCTGTTCTCCATGAGTGCAGGGAAAGAAACCACCCAGCAGGGGCTGTGCTCCTTGCAGCGCTGGCCAGAGCCAGGCACCAACACTGAGAAGAGCACCCCCCCCACCCGCTACTGCTGCTGCCACCCAATGCCTGCTAGGGCTGCATGCCATAGGGGGAGAGTAGGAAGGGTCCCCATACCCCTCCCCCCCCTCACACCCAGCAGGGGTTGGGCTCCTCGTTGCAACATGCAGCACTGATCAGAGCAAGCAACATGCTTTATCTGCTACTGCACCATGGGAGGGGTTTCCCCCACACCCCACAAACCATACACACACATATACCCCACCCTGCAACTGTTGCCTGCATTGACTGCAGGAGAGGACAGAGTGTTCTAGAGACCTGCATGTTCCAGGTTGGCTACCCCATCTAGAGGATCTGCCTCCAATCACATTCATGCCCAGCCATTAGGTGCAATAGTCAGGAAGTTCATATCAGTAATGTTAGAAGTGGTGCTTTGTAACAATAGAGTCAAGGCAAACCGGAAAGGTTCTGAGACCTCTGCAGCACAGAGTCCTCCAACTGCAAGGTTTAGCCCTAAAATTAATAGCTAGTTAGTTTTATACATTCACACTTGACACAAATGTTTAAGCAAGAAATTTGTACAATTACACTTAAATTTTTGGTACAAACATCACCAATAACATATATGTTACTTTTCCCTGTAATCATTTAACAGAATAACAGCATTGGTTGTTACTGACTACTGTCACATTGTGTTAACTCTAGGGCTTTTTACCCCACTTTGACCATTTACAGTGTAATTATTCATTCTGTCAAAGCCATTCCAGATTGAAATCTGTATGCAAAACACAGCAGAGTAGTTTTATGCCACACACAAAGGTAAAATAAATAAGTTAAGTGTGGCACTACCAAAATTAATGAAAGTAGTATCTTTTGTACAAAAAGTTACTGTATAAGTATACATTGCTGAAGAAATAGTCTTTTGCATGGACATGTACAAGCAAAATGCAGTGAGGAGTAATGCCTTTACTAGAAAGTTAAGTGTGTGAACAAGCAATATTTGGGTTGATAAATTCTTGGGTACTCCCCACTTTCCTTCTTGGCTGATAAATATTACATTTCTTTACATGTAAGCTTCTACTCTAAACTGTAGTTTTTGTTTAATTATATCCACCATAAAGCTGGTGGCAAAGTTTACATATATTCATTTCATTTTGTAATCAGACACGGCCTCTCATCACTGCTTATGTTCACCTACACATTTGGCATACAACTAAACACTTAAATCAAGCATTTTGAGGTAATCTAGGGAACTCCATTTGCTCCATTAAGCTTTTTATATTTTTATTTATTTCTCTACTGTCCTTGCTTTTCTATTCTTTCGAAATTCCTACTTACACCTTCAAAACCATTCTGATTTTACCATAGGCATTGCATGTGCACCCCCTGAGAGCACTGGTGTGCCCCCCCCCCCCAAGAGTGAGCGCTCTCAGCTTAGGTGACGAGCAGGGGAGACAGGTGGAGCACTGGTGCCCCCCACCAAGAAGTGCTACTGGCACTTCTGGGCTCGGCATCTAGCCACAGGGGGAGCCCCAGTCAGCAATATGCCATGGGGGGACCCCCCCCACCGCTGATACCACCACTGCCGCTTCACCTGGTCCTTGAGAGGATGCTTGAAGACTGGCAGTGGCAAGCCACCATGGTGGCCAGAGGCAGTGGAGGCCATGGAGGAAGACCAGTGTGCACTAGACACCATCCTTGCCCTGGTGGCCTTCCTTGTGCTGCTCACTGCCCAGCCTCCTATCTTGGTTGGGCCTGCCCCCGGCACACCTAGCTGTAAGCCCCCAGTATGCTTGGCCTCCCACCAGCTGCTCCCCCCATAATAATAATAATACATGCAACACCACAAAATACACATCACAGGATGTGAATTTTAACTGCATTCTTCTAGTTTAATTCTGACTCTCTGGGTGCTTTAAACTTTAAAATAAGAACCAGCCAGTTATATAATTGCTTAACTTTAAGTTCCTGTTAGTGACAGAATTTGGTGCAGATCTCGGGACTCCTGACTATACTTGGACAAATATTTTTGCTGAATGCTTTATTTGATATAACTGGAATTTATAGAGTGTGCTGAAAAATTCACAGGAGATAGGCCAAATTCAATGCATCAAATTTAATAACTAGTTTTGGCCACAAAATATTTAATGCGCCTTCAAAATGGAACATGTTTTTCCTCAATTTTAAATATTTTCACTTAAGAAAATTGCCAAATTATTACTAAAAGATTTTTTTTTTTTTTTTAAAGTAACCACCCAAAATGGAAGGACACATTTAATATCAGGCCAGGAACCTAAAACTGAAGTCCATCTCCCCATTCCCCTATTATTTCCATTCTGCTGGGAAAGTCTTTTTTTTTTTTTCTTCCATAAAAGAAAAAGTTATCTTCCCCCAATGTTAATGGTTCAGCCAATGAACCAAAAAGGTGGGGAACGGCAGAGAACCAAAAACACCAATCTTATGAACAGTTGTATTTCTCGCTCTCAGTCCAACTCTATTCAATGAAAGATGCTGGCTTGCTATTGGCATTACAGTCACATCTGAGTTTGGACAGTGATCTCAACTACTACCTCTGAATATAGTTTCATAGTAGCTAGGGTCAGGAGGGACCTGAAGATCATCTAGCCCAACCCCCTGCCACAGGCAGGAATGAACGCTGCGTTCACAAGACCCCAGACAGATGATCATCCAGCCTCCTCTTGAATTTGCCCAAGGTAGGGGCAAGGACCACTCCCCTGGGAAGTTGGTTCCAGATTTTGGTGACCCTAACTATAAAAAAAAATGGCCTTTTGATCTCCAACCTAAACCTATTCTCCATCAGCTTATTACCATTGTTCCTTGTCACCCCAGGTGGTGCTGGGGAGAAAAGGGCTCTACCTATTTGCTGCTGATCTCCCCTGATGAGTGTGTAGGCAGCCACCAGGTCCCCCCTCAGCCTCCTCTTGCTGAGGCTGAACAGGTTCAGGTCCCTCAGTCTCTCCTCATAGCACCTGTCCTGCTGCCCTCTCACCAAGTGGGCAGCCCTCCTCTGAACTCTCTCCAGGCTGGCCACATCCCTTTTGAAGCGCGGCGCCCAGTACTGGACACAGTACTCCAACTGCAGCCTGACCAAAGGTCACAGAGGGGGAGTATCATCTCTCTGGACCAGCTTGAGATGCATCTTTGAATGCATGGCAAGGTATGGCCGGTGTTGCTGGCTGTGGTCTGGCATTGGCAGCTCATGTTCATCTTGGAGTCAATAATGACTCCAAGATCCCTTTCTGCCTCTGTGCTTTCAAGAAGGGAACTCCCCAGCCTGTATGTATACTGCGGATTCCTTCTCCCAAGGTGCAGCACCCTGCATTTGTCTACATTGAACCCCATCCTATTCTCATCTGCCCACTTTTATAGTTGGTCTAAATCTATTTGCAGCCTCTTTCCCCCTTCAAGTGTGTCCACCTCACCCCACATCTTAGTGTCATCAGCAAGCTTGGACAGTGTGCCTTCCACCCCCTCATCCAAGTTGCTGATGAAGATGTTAAACAGTGCAGGCCTTAGGACCGAGACCTGGGGTACCCTACTGCTCGCATCTCGCCAGGTTGTGCACAACCCGCCCACCACTACTCTCTGGGTGCACCCCACCAGCCAATTTTTTACCCATCCAACTGTGCAGGTATCAATGCCACAGTCGCTTAATTTATTGATGAGGATGGGGTAAGAGACAGTGTCAAAGGCCTTCTTAAAGTCTAGAAAGACTACATCCATGGCAACACCATCATCCAAGGATTTAGTTTCTTGGTCATAAAAGGCACTCAGGTTGGCGAGGCAAGACCTGCCTTTGATGAACCCATGCTGTTTGCCCCGAGCATGATCTCCCCTGCTGGCCCCCCACAAATGTGCTCCTTGATGATTCTCTCCAAGATCTTCCCAAGCACCGAGGTGAGGTTTACAGTTCCTTGGGTCCTCCTTCCTCCCTTTCTTGAAAATTGGGACATTAGCCAGTTTCCAATCCCCCGGCACCTGGCCAGATGACCACAAATACTCATATAGTCCAGCCAAGGGCTCTGCTATGACCCCTGCCAGCTCCCTCAACACCCTTGGGTGGAGGGCATCTGGACCTGCAGATTTAAAAATGACTAGCCCTTCCAGAAGATCCCCAACTACATCTCCAGTGACTGAAGGCCTGACAGAGCTATCCCTGAGTTTACCCCTACCTCTGGTAGGTAGGATGTCCCAGTCCCTGTTTAAGAAAACAGAGGCAAAGAAAAACTTAAAAATATCAGCTTTCTTGTCTGGCATAGCCACAAGATTGCCATTTGCATCTTGCAGGGGCCCTACATTGCCTGGTGCCCTCTTCTTGCTCCCAAAGTACTTGAAAAAGGACTTTTTGTTGTCCTTAATCCTGGACGCTAGCCTGAGTTCCATCTCTGCCTCAGCCTTCCTAATAGCCTACACTCACAGGCCAAGGAACAGTACTCCTCCTTGGCAATAGTTCCTCCCTTCCACTGGTTGTATGCCCCCCTTTTAGTCCTCATGCATTGCTGAATGCCCTTGCTGCGCCAAGGGGGTTTCTGAGCACTCTTGCCCCCCTTGCTTCTCTCAGGAACTATTATCCTTTGGGCCTGGAGGATTGCCCCCTTAAAAGGTATGACCATCCCTCGTGGATTCCCATCTCCTCTACCTTCTGGGCCCTCAGTGCCTCCACCACTAGTCTCCTAAGCTCATTGAAGTTGGCCCTTCTGAAGTCAAGGGCATTAGCCTTGGTGTAATGCCCTTGACACCCTGAGTTGGACAGTGAAATCCAGCAGGTGAGGAGAGCTATTGCCCAGGTGGTCAAGGACCTGCAGTCCCCTCACCAGGTCATCCCCCATGGCCAGGGTCAGGTCCAGCAAGGTGTTACCCCTAGCAGGGCTGTGCACTTCCTGGATAAAGGTGAAGGTCCTGTAACACAGCCAGGAACCTACATGAGCGGTCAGACCTGGCCATCTGCTCCTCCCAGCAAATGTCATGGGTGACCTAAACTACCCAGACAATAACATCCCTTGACCTAACCACCTCTGTAAGCTGACTGGAGAAGTCCTGGTCCAGCTCTTCCCCCTGGTTGGGTGGTCTGTAGTAGACGCCCACCGTAAGGTCCCTTTTGCCATGCCCCCCATAGCATCTCTGCCCAACCCTCCTTTAACCCGAAGCTAATCCTTGATGATGTGAGGTGCTTTTTGACAGAGCACAACCCCCCCCCTCCTCTCTGTCCTGTCTCTTCTATATAGGGTGTATCCCCAAAGGCCCACTGCCCAGTCATAGGTAGGGTCCCACCAGGTTTCTGTAAGTCCTACCAAGTCTGGGTTATTACTCGCAATCAGAAGGCACAGTTCCTCTTGCTTACTCCCCATGCTATGAGCATTAGTGCAGAGTCACTTGAAGCCTCCTGAGGGTGAATGTGCCTCCCTCCCACTCCCAGGACAGTTGTGGCCCCCTACTCCCAGGACATTGATGCTTACCTGGGCTTCCCTTCGTCTTGTCACCCTGTGTGTTGGTGAAGCATCCTCTTCACTTGAAGCAGCCCCTTCCCCAGGTGAAGCTAGTTTAAAGCCCACCATATGAGATCAGCCAATCTAGAGGAAAAGATACGTCTGCCCTTAGGGGAGAGGTGAAGCCCATCCCACCCCAGCATGCCCCCCATACAAAAACACGGGTCGTTGTCAAAAAACCTGAAGCCTGCCTCGTGGCACCAGCTCCAAAGCCACCGGTTAACCACGTCAATGCAGGCATCATGATGCCTACCCCGTCCACTTACCAGGAGAATGAAGGAAAATACCACTGGGCTCCCGTCTTCTTCAGTTGGTGTCCTAAGGCCTTGTAGTCCTCCATGATGTTATCTGGCTTGCCCTTGGATGCATCATTTGTACCCACATGGACCACAACCAGTGGGTAGTAGTCAGAGGGCTTGATGATTTTAGGGATAGTCTCTGTGACGTTGTGAATCCTCACTCTGGGCATGCAGCACACCTGCCATGACCAGAACTCTGAGTGACAGATTGGACCATTGGTTCCCCTCAGGATGGAGTTTCTGATGACCAGAACTTTATGTCTCCTTCTTGGGGTTTGCCTCTGAGCCAGTGATGTAGGTTGAGCGGCTTCAATTTCTCTAGGGACCTGTTCTTCTGCCTCCTCCTCCAGTGGCGCCAAGGCTGCATACCTGTTCCTGAGGAGGGTCTGGCGACCAGGCACAGCAGTTGTATGAGCTGCCCTGGCCTTGACAGGAACCTGCTGCCACCGATTAGTTGGGCGTTGTGCGTGTGGCGTCTCTCTGGTAGATACCTGTCCCTGCAGAGAGCAGAAATATGTATCAATTTCATCCTCCACCACCCAGATCCCCCATAGCATGCTCACCTTGGCCTGGAGCTCTGCCACCTACCCCTCCAGAGCCTGAAGACACTCACAAGAGGGCCAGTTGGGGGGAGTCACCAGACCTCAGTCCCACCCCCGGGATCCCACCCAGCCACCCCCACAGCTCAGATACAGCATGTCTCAGTTTGGCCAGAACAGTTGTGGATTCCATGGGCCAGTCCCAGCCAGCTGGTCACAAGTCCCAGACTAGAGTCCAGCAGGGCAGCAGAACAGCATAGTGTACCAAGCAGGCGGGTGGTCAGCCACTGTTGCTGCTGTGTGAGACCTCAGAAGTAGCATCTTAGATAAGCAGATGTATGGTCAACCTGTCTTGCTCATAAACAACAGCAGTGCCCTCCTGCCCAGCACATCATGCCTCTCCACCTCCCCGCCAGACTCCAGCCTAGGACATTTGATCAGCCAGCTCAAGCAGGTTACAGAATCCAGGGCTGGCCTAGCCAAGTCAGGACATATGGTCACTCAGTGAACATGTAGCAACTCCTCTGAAGTCAGTTAGGACTCAAGTCAAACAGAAACACATGTTAATATAAATATCCATGACCATAACCCAAGAGATTTTCTTAAAAGCTTAAAATAAAACAAACCAGCATGACAACACCACACCAGTGACACACACATGCAGTTGGAGAACTTTCAGCAATAAGAGCCCTTTAGCATTTTAATTGTTTATGCTTATAATGGGTGCCTACACAAAAAGTTAGTGTACATGAATAAATTCCAGAGCTTATTGTTTCAGAGTTTTTTGCTCCTGGGCATGCTGTTTGAGTGTGCACTCGGGAGCAATCAGCTCCAGAGTTTATTCATGCACAGCACATAGAGCCTGTTTAGAGGATCTCTGGCTGGCAGGGGGCCAGAGGGTCAGCCTGGGGCTGCTACAACCAGGCTCAGTGTCCTGCAGAGGGGCTGACTGGGGCATAAGTGTGGTTCAGTGTAAGGCTAGCCAGCAGGCATCCCCTGCACTGAAGCACTCTTGTGCCCCAGCCAGGTAAAGATCTACATATGAGCTGCTGTATATTGGGAGTAAAAAAAACTCTGCAGCAGGGTAGTATTTGTATTTACAAGTACTATCCTGATGTTGAGTTTATTAGTTTCCTGCCAACCCTAATAGTGGTGCTTGTGTAGTTGCCAGGATATTTACTGCAAAGATAATAACTCAGCTCCACAGTAAAATTTCTCATGTAGATACACCCTGACATGTTTCAAACTGATCAAAACGAGTGAAATAAGAATACTGAAAAAAATTGGTACCTCTAATATATGCAGTTCTTACACTCCTTTGAAAGTAATGTTTGTGAAAATAAATATTTTCCCCATAATAAGAATACATAGATACAACTGGTCTTCACAATAATCCAGCTAAAACCACTTAAGAAATGCATATCAAATTAAATTAAATACCGTATCTAAAATCAACAGAACACTGTTTTAAATAGAAGAATAGTTTACAGGTTTGTATTGTGTTGTCATATCTTTGAAATTGAAAGAGGAAAACCCTGACCCCTCACAAAAGAACATCTTATACACCAGAAAAGAGGATATCCATCAATAAGAGGAACCACATGAATAGAAGCAAGTGATCAAGGACAGAAAAATAAGACGGCAGCACAATGATAAATTCACTAGACAAAGCAGGTGGAGTGAGAGAGAAGAAAATGATTAGACCAAACAAATAAATAAATCAATGTAAAAGATCATTACAGAAGATGGCATAAAGTATGTATATATATTAGATGGCCACAGAGGAAAAACACCCCACAGTGCATAAATATGGGAACAATAAGGAAAACTAAGCATGCAGCTGTACAAAAATACCACACAAGGAAAGAAATAATCAGACCTGAAAGAAAGAATGGCATGACAGACATGAAGGACCTTAAAAAGGGCAACTTCAGTAGAGCATAAACACATCTTAGAGACTTATACATACACACACGTGTACTTTCCTCTTTAAGAGGTCTTCATGCTCTGAAGACTAAATAAATAAATAAAATAAAAAACACAAGCTTTCCCAATTAAAGTTAGTAACAAGATTCTAACCAACCTCCAAGGGAACTGAACTGGACTGCAAATATACTCATCCTTGAAAGAGTGCCAAGAGTTTTCTAATAACTAAGCAAGCCAACATCATTGCCTATGATAATCTCTATATTTCCTTGCTATTGTTTGGAAATACTTAGGGATTACTGCAAATAACTATGAGCTGCATTTGCTAAAAATGTTGATGCACTGCAGTATTGGCATCTGAAATTCCCATTACAGTAATTTAAGTTTGCCATAGGTACTGTGGCATAGACAGCTTCATTTCAGTGATGTTTGTGCTATGCAGAATTAATCAGCTATCTAAAACAATTTACTAACATGCACTATACTATGGTGTTACTACCATACTACAAAGGGCTATATTCTTAGGGCTCAAAAGCATAGAGCAAAGCCATGGGTAGATCCAGGATTTCAAAAAAAGGGGAGGTCAGTTTGCATAGATTTGTTATGGGATTTTTTTTTCTATT
>NW_017729003.1:19343969-19354021 GCF_001723915.1 Gavialis gangeticus
TAGGTACTGTGGCATAGACAGCTTCATTTCAGTGATGTTTGTGCTATGCAGAATTAATCAGCTATCTAAAACAATTTACTAACATGCACTATACTATGGTGTTACTACCATACTACAAAGGGCTATATTCTTAGGGCTCAAAAGCATAGAGCAAAGCCATGGGTAGATCCAGGATTTCAAAAAAAGGGGAGGTCAGTTTGGAAGACTGCCCTCAGACTATGGGTTAAGGAGGCAAGATGAGTCTGAAGCCCCCAGGTCAGCAGGGAACAGGTGCAGGAAGGTGGAGAACCCACCTTCTGCTCTGTTATGCACTAGCGTATTGTCAATCTTGCCTAGGGGTTAGTTACTCAGAGCACATATGTAGTCCAGGTGGGTTTCCCAGACAGGTTTGGTGGCAGAATTGAATTTGGGAAGCTGTAGCCAAGAAGTCAAACAAGCTGGGGTCAGAAGCTGAAGGCAGAGACAAGGTAAAACAAAAGTTAACCAAGATCAGAACCCAGAGTCAAAGTTCAAACCAGAATCATGAGCAGCAAAAACACCCACCCCCACCCCCTTACCAGAGCTGAGAATCAAACCAGAAGACCAGCAAGGAAACACAGGCAGATGTAAGAACTTTCACCTTTGCCCAGACAAAGAGATTACAGACTGGGCCTGGCTTTTCAGGGTTGGAGCGAATGGGGCCTGTTGCCTGCAGCTTCAGTGGACTGGCTGCCCTGATTGCCTTATTCAGCCCAGCTAAGACCAGGCACATCTCTGGGCTTGTTGAAGGTGGTGCTTGTTCTGGGGATGACTTGCCTTGATCTCTTGATTGGGACCAGTTGGGTTCAGATTTTAGCCTTGTTACACTTCCTGCCCATACACTGCAGGTGCTTGCTGTGTGAGGAGGCAGAGTCAGCAGGTGACAGCAGCAGTGGCGTGCAGGTTCCTCCTTCCAGAGCATGCTCCCTGCCTGTCCCTTGCCCTACACTCCATGTGTTCCCCTGCTGGCTAGGAGTAGGTGCTGGAAGGAGGAGCCTAACCACGACTGCTACCACTGTCCCTGATTGAGCACAATTTTTCACACAGCTGCTCTGTGTAATACAGGGCAAGAGTAGGTCATGAGTGGCTCTGGGGCTACCCCCTTCCCCCCCCCCCACTGGATTAACTCTTTAGTGGGCCCTAGACAAACAAATTCATGGGCTCTGGGCCAGTCAAGACCACCCTCCCCACTCTGGTAGTACTGCCTGCAGGGAATGGGGGTGCAAAGCTGCCATTAGGAAGCAGCCACCACAGCAGTGAGGCTGGCGGAGGGGAAGGGAAGGTGGATGGGGCCATTCATACTGCTGCCACAGAGGGAAGGACCAGGGCCCCCTGCAGCTCAGGGCTCTAAGCATGTGCTTAGTTTGCCTATCAAAATAATGCCAAAAGGGATTATGCCTGCATTAATGAGGGGCAGCAGTTGCTAGAAAGAGGATCCTGCATGTTGCACCTGCTCCTAGCCAAAAGTGGACACCTGTGGGGGAGAGGTGGGCAGAGAGTAGACACTTGAAGGGGGAACCTGTGCACTGCTGCTGCCATCCCCCACTAAACCCAGCTTCCTGCAGAGCCATGGCCAGTGACTGGAGCAGGCAGGAGTTTCTCTCTGTCTCCCCCCCCACCCAGGTTAGTGGGGAAATAGGGGGGGTGGGGGGAGATGTATTCACACCACTGAATCTTACCCTAGATCTGCCCCTGAGATAGCTTCCCATTACTTAACTTTCACTGGTTTTATAGGGCTCATAAACTGGTAAATTTAGCATTATTTCTGTGCAAAACCATAAATAATCTCACCTTGATTCAAACATATGCAAATCTTAGTCAACTTTGATAGACCAGAACGTATAAAGAATCTTAGTCATAAAATATAGCTCCTCCCCAAATTTTTTCTCCTCCAGTGGAGAAAAAAATTATAATAAAAAAATAATAATTATGTAAATATTCACAGGAAAGTCAGTCATGAGGGTGAAAGACCATGGCTAGAATGAATCATTATTTGGTTTCTTAAGGATGTTACAAATCTCTTTTGGCATTATTTCCTTGTATACCATTTAATTATGTGGAAATGATGATTTAGAAATGTATCAACCAAGATAAAGGTATCCAAATAGACCAGGTAACATTTACAGAATAAAATTAATAGTAAATCTTACCAGATCTCACAAAGCAAGTCAATAAGCATAATGGGTCCTCGCATGAATAAATTAGACTCAAAGAATGTTTCTATTACACCCTATTACAAGCAAATAGTGACAATTCTGACAAATAGAGTTCTGTCTTTTATTGCAAGAAATCTCTCCTTCAGCTCATGAAAATTTTGTTGATTAATAGTTGCCTGGCAAAATTAATTAATTTTGCCCTAAGCACTCTTTACACAGATGTCTTTTTTGAACAAGTTTTCAGCTTAATGCACTGTGCAGACAAGAAACGGCTGACAAGAAACACAAGTTAATTAACATTTTTGTAAGTGGAGTTCTTCATGCTGTGTTGTCTATGTGTCTTTTGGTGTACGTTACACTCCACCTGCTAGAAGTTCAGAATACTTTAGCCTACAGCATCTATTAACTGTATATACACCCCAGTGAAATTTTGTTTTACTTTGATTAAGCATGAATCTAGCACAAAAAAAAGTTGCTGGCAACAAAGATTAGTAGAGGAAACCAAATAGACATGGTAGTTGAAGGATTAGCATGATAGAGTTTGGACTTCATATACAAGCAGTGTCACAAGATGTTAAAAAATCCTACAGTGTGTCCACTTAAGTGAACCCCAAATTAAAAGGAAAAAGTAAGAAAGCCAAAAGGTGGTGCAGCAGAAGTCACCATTACTATAATCCTTCCATGTTCAGTAAATTGTGCACTTACTGATCCTAATAAGTTCTGTAGCAAGGAGTGAAAAATGAAGCAACAAGCACACTGGTGCTGGCCATCATAGTCACAGAAGTGTCACACACAATGCAGTTGCTGGATGATGAACCAGAATGTAGCAGCTTCCTTCAATGATCTTGTGAGTGACTAAGCAGTCTTGTTTAGGATTACACTCTCAACATGAATTAAGAGCAAGGTCAAAAAGACACTGTAAATATTGCCCTTTCATAACTTGAAGCACACTACTACATTTTGTGAGACATTTCTTAAGGGGCCAGAAACGAGCATTAAGGAAATCACTGTCAACACACCCTTACATTAATGGAAAATCCTAATGCCATCATCCCAGAATAAAGAGCAGCACTGGTTGCCAGGCAACTGACTCAGTACATAGCTAACATAACTGCATTGGGTGAAACTAAACTAGCACCGGTCATCTGACCCCCATTGCAGAAGCATACGCTATAGTCTCCCAGCTGTGATCTTCTGACCAGGGTTCCCAACCATGGGACCACATGGTGCACTCTCTAGGTAGAAACCTTTATGGGGCTGGGTGAGGGGTCACCCAGCCTCTGGAGCACATGGGAGTCTTGATAGACTCGAGTGCTCCAGAGGCTGGGCACTAGCCACATGTTCAATTAAAGGTATAATAAGAACCAGCCACAAAGTTATTATACATATTACACAATAACTTCAGGGCTTTTTCCTCATTTTGTCACTCCATTAATTGATTGAACATATGAGCAGATCACTGCTTAAGACATGATTAACCAGTTAAATCCTATATTAAATGTAATGCCCATCAAGGGCCTATTATCTCACCAATGGCATTTTACTGACTACATTATCATACACCAAAGAGATGCGACTGATATCAAAATAACCTCTGACATCATATTGTTGGCTGCTGGGTGAAGTACCACATGATTTGTTCAAAATTGTCCCTATTATTCCCCCCAAATACCTTATAATAGTGGTCAAGCAACCAGGAAGGATAGATGTGGAGAAACTAAGTTTCCTGGGCGGGAATGAGCGCTGAGATCATAATACCCCAGCCAGATATCTATCCAACCTCCTCTTAAAGACCCTCGAGGTAGGGGAGAGCACCACGTCCCTTGGGAGCCCATTCCAGAGCCTGGCAGTCCTAACCATAAAGTTATGCCTCCTGATATCAAGCCTGAACCTACTCTCAATCAATTTGTGGCCATTATTCCTTGTTATCCCAAGTGGTGCCTGGGGGAACACAGCCTCACCTATTTTCTGCTGGTCCCCACTGGCGAGTTTATAGATGGCCACCAGATCCTCTCCCAGTCTTCTCTTGTGGAGGCTGAATAGATTCAGGCCCTTTAGTCCCTCTTTGTGGGGCCTGGCCTGCTGCCCCCGATCATGCAGGTGGCCTTCCTCTGGACCCTCTCAAGGTTAGCCACATCCCTCTTGAAGTGCCACGCCCAGAACTCACACAGTACTCTAACTGCGGCCTAACCAGTGTTGCATAGAGGGGAAGGATCACCTCCCTGGACCTGCCTGTGATGCACCTGTAGATGCACAACTAGGTTCAGTTAGCCTTACTGACCGCTTCCTCACATTGGTGGCTCATGTCCATCCTGGAGTCAACAATGACTCCAAGATCCCTTTCAGCTACTGTGTTGTTGACAAGGGTGTTCCTCAGCCTATATGTATGTTGCAGGTTCCTTCTCCCCAGATACACCACCTTGCACTTGTCTGCATTGAATTCTATTCTATTCTCATCTGCCCACCTATGTAACCTGTCTAGATCTAGTTGGATTCTGTCCCTCCCCTCCAGCATGCCCACTTCTCCCCACATCTTTGTGTCATCAGCGAATTTGGACAGGCTGCTTTCCACACCCACCTCCAAGTCACTGATAAAGATGTTGACTAGCACAGGCCCGAGGACTGAGCCCTGGGGGACTCCACTGCCCACATACCTCCAAGTTGAAAACAACCCATCCACCACCACTCTCTGGGTGTGACCACTGAGCCAATTTGCCACCCATCCGATTGTGTAGGCATCAATCCCACAGTCGCTTAGTTTTTTTTATGAGAATGGGGTGAGAAACAGTGTCATAGGCCTTCTTGAAGTCCAGGTAGATGACATCCACCTCAACACCCGCATCCAAGGACTTTGTGACCTGGTCGTAAAAGGACACAAAGTTAGTCAGGCAGGATCTGCCTGCAGTGAACCCATCTTGGTTGCCCATGAGCATTACCCTCCCATGTTGGGCCCCCGCAGATGTGTTACTTGATAATTTTCTCAAAGATTTTCCCAAGGACCGAGGTGAGACTAACTGGCCTACAGTTACCCGGGTCCTCCTTTCTGCCCTTCTTGTAAATGGGGACCACACTGGCCCTTTTCCAGTCCTCTGGGACCTGGCCAGAGCACCATGAGTGCTCATACAGCCATGCCAGGAGCCCTGCTATGACCTCTGCCAATTTCCTCAGTACCCTCGAATGAAAAGTATCCAGACCTACTGATTTATACACATCCAGCCCCTCCAAGAATTCCCTAATTAGATCATCCCTGACCCTAGGCATGATGTTGTGTCCCTTCACCCTGTCCATAATCCTTGTGGGAGTTGTCTCAGTCCCTGCTCAGAAATATGGAGGCAAAGAACTCATTGAAGAGATCAGCTTTTTCCTTTGCTGCAATCACCAGATTGCTAAGCCTGTCCTCTAGGGGCCCCACATTACCTGGTGCCTTCTTCTTACTCCCTATGTATTTGAAAAATGACTTTTTCTTATCCTTAATTCTGGTCGCCAGCCCTAGTTCCGTCTCTGCCTTGGCCTTCCTAACTGCCTCCCTGCAATCATGAGCAACAGATGTGTAATCCTCCTTTGTGATCGCCCCTTGCTTTCACTGATTGTATGCCCCCTTTTTTGTCCTCAGGCCCTCCTGCATGCCTTCACTGAGCCAAGGGGGCTTTTTATCACTCTTGCCCCCTTTGGTTCACATTGGGACTGACTCCATCTGAGCTGGGAGGATCATCTCCTTAAGGAACAACCATCCATCCTGGACTCCCATGTCATTGAAGCTCTGAGTCCCCAGTGTCTCTCTTACTAATCTTGTTAGCTCATTGAATTTGGCCCTCCAGAAGTCAAGGACTTTTGCCTTACTGCTTGCTTTCACCAGCCTGTAAATTCCAGCAGATGATGGTCACTAATGCCTAGGTAGTCGAGCACCTGCAGATCCCTCACCAGGTCATCACCTGTGGCAAGGACTAAGTCCAGAAAGGCACTTCCTCTGGTGGAATTATGTATCTCCTGGGTTAGGCGGAGGTCCTGTATGCAGGCTAAAAACCTATGTGAGCATTCAGACCTGGCTGACTGATCCTCCCAGCACATGTCTGGGTAATTTGGTTCACCCACATCCCTTGTCCTTACAGCCTCCATGAACTGACCTGAAAATTCCTGGTCCAGCTCATCCCCCTGGTGAGGCAGTCTGTAGTAGATGCCCTATCAAGTCCCTTTCCCGACAACCCCCTTGCATTCTAACCCAGAGTGCCTCAGTTTTCCCCTCTTCTGAACCTATTCTGATCATCAAGGACGTGTACTGCTCATTAACATAGAACACTATGTCCCCCACCCTTTTCTCCCTACTCTATCCAGTCTATTAACCTATAGCCCTCAATGTCTACTGCCCAGTCATGGGTAGAATTCCACCAGGTTTCTGTAAGCCCAACCAGGTGTGGGTTTTTGCTAACTAGCAGGAGGGCGAGTTCTTCCTGCTTATTCCCCGTACTTCTAGCATTTGTGTAGAGGCAATTGAGACCTCCTATGGGTGTTCATGCTGCCCTGTTGTCCCAAGCTTGCCTGGGACCTATCAAAGAGCTACATAATGTAGAAATTATTTTACATTTTGGAAGAAGAATCTTCTTCATCCACTTCTGCTACTTCTCATGTGGGTCTAGAATGAGTGCTCCAATTGAGGTTCTTGGACAAATGTGTAGGGTTATATACACCTCCCATCCTTAGAGGCCTGTAGCATCTAACTCACTTTTTCAAGAAGGCCATGACCAAAATTACCATGAACCAGGAAATATCCTAGGTCATTCAAGGTATCTACACATTCAAGTCCAGGCCATGACTCGTCCTTATCCTCCGTCTCCATTCTAAAGCAAAGTTGATGCACCAAAAATTCATTTCTCCATTCAGTGAGATGCCATAGAACCAGTCTCTCTGAAGTAAGGAACAGGAGTGAAAGCCCAGCTGCAGCCAAAGGAGTTAAAAAGATAAGAACCTATGCAATGAGGTATGTGGTTCTTAGGGCTGAAACCCAGCTGCAGACGGTTAAAGAAAAGAGTCTGCTTGCTTAGGAGTTGGGTTACATTAGGAGCCCGGGGTCAGCTGACAAGACTAATTGACTGGCCTGAGGGGGAAATTAAAAGCACCTTGAGAAGGTGGCAAAGGGAGAAAGGAGGCTGGTGTGCTGAGGAGCTAGCACCAAACCAGGATTGCCTCTCTCCCAAGGCCTAAGGAAAGACTGGAGGGTTTGCTTTTGTTTACTGTTTGCCTATTGCTTATGTGATTGCTTACTTTGTTTGCTGTGGGGACAAGAGTTCCTGGGTGGAATGAATGGATTAGAACCGAAAGCTGACTGGGCTTTGAGGAAACTGACTCTTGGGTCCATCTAACAGAGAGAAAACCCACTACAGGGATGCATACTAACATCATGTCAATGTGTACAAATGTTGCAAAATTTGGTAGCTATGGCAAATTCAGTCATGCCATGTCTAGCTCCTTTTTATTGGTTCACTATCCACAACCTACAGGTTGCTTATTTATCAAATTATTCAAATGCCATTTCTTCAGTTAATCGTACTAGAAAAATCACTATTAATTCAAACCATTAAAATGGCTGATACTCCCAAAGTATTCACAAATTGCCTATTAGTAGGTCTAGCTTAAATCTTGGGCCCAGCTCACTAATATCATGGTGGGGCTAACATTTTTGTGCCTAAGTGGTGGCACCTTTCCTCCCCAACCCCACACACTGATTGATTGGCTGAGGGGGACTGGTTTAGAGCCAGGTTTTAAATTGCAACAACAAAGACCTTGCTCCCAAGGCCTCTGCTCACTGCTGAAAAGCCTATGCCCCTTCTTCCCACACCTCACCTGAAAAGGCAGGAATAGTAGTAGTGATTTTCTGCCCCATGTTGTTTCTGACAGGCAGGGAGGGAATTTGTTTTCAAAAATACAACTGAACTCATCACTGCTGATTGGCTGATCCTGAGCTCAGTGTCAGGCTCACTGCTGATTAGCCAGAAAACAAGCAGAGCAGAGGACCATTTTTGAAAAGGGAATTCCCTTCCTGCCTGTCAGAAACAATGTGGGGCAAAAATGGCCACTACTGCTATTCCTGTCTCTTCCATTAAGACAGGGTTTAGGACAGAGGCAGGGACTTTTCAGCAGCAATAAAAAGCCTTTAGAGCAAGGTCACTTGCAATTAAACCCAACCCTTGGCCATGTGTTCCCAATCCAGCCAATCTCATTGCAGCCCCCCCATGAGGAGCCAGGCTGTGGCCTGCCCTGCCCCTAGTCCATATCTCCAGCCTCAGCCCTGGTTCTAAAGGCACTGAACTCCTCAATGCATGCCAAAAGTTGCCCCCACCCTGCCCTGTCTCTCTGGTATAGACACTCTCATAAACTCTCCCCCAGCACCCCAGTTTTCCCACCTGGAGGAGCAAACAATCCCTCCCCTACCCACCCCCAAGCTCTCTCCTCCCCCTGTTCCTTTTATAACCCCTCACTCCCTCCCCTGGGCTGCTAGGTTTTTGCTGCAGCAGGCATCTTGCTGAAACAAAATGCCATGATATGGCTGCTTGCTGAAGAACTATACAGCAAGCAACCATATCACGACAATTTATTGGAAATTGCATTTTTTGTGCAAATCACTTAATTTTATGATTTTCACGAAAATTGCAATTTAAACCAGGCCCTACCTATTGGTAGTAGTGGCCCACTTTAGGGGTAAACATGTAACCCAACTCAGCTCTCTCAAAGTAGTACTACAGTTTTTTTCTTTCTTGGGACAAAGCTAGTACATTCGTAATAAGCCCTGACTACCCATTCCCCCAGCGTGCTCTGAACCCAGAAATATGCTAATGAAGCCCTTACAGATCATCCTGATAGCTCCACATGTATTGAAGAATTACCAAAACAATTTACAAGTGCTGAAATGACTTTTGTTGGAGATCTGTAGTAGTATTACGTAGCCAGTTATAGGCCAACTTGTGTACCTATGCATGTCCCACATCCAGACCATTACTACCTACCATTAAGTTATTGTGTTAAGTTCTCTTTAAAAAAAACCAACAACAAACCTCAACAATATTCAACAAGGATAGCTCAACAAGTGGCAGTATAGTGGTTCTAAGTTTGTGAGCTTTACTGGAGCACATTATGGAATAAATAAATAATAAAGGGTTAGTTCCAGTCCAGATAAATTATTGTAGCTACCTCTATAGTTTCCCCGGGGGCGGAGGGAAGGGGAAGAACAGAATCATCTTCATTCATAACAAATCATTCATGACTTCGTAACCCTGATGAGTGTTCAGCAATACCATAAAAGGCAGCAATGCATAAAATGTGTTATACATTTGCAACATTCCAGTATATAGACAGCACAATCTGGGTCTGACCTGATACTAATGCTCTAGGATGCCTAGGGTCTTGGACCCCCAGGGTTGATACACCTTCCAAATACATGAAAGAATAGAAACAATGCTTTTGTTGTCTCTCTACCTCAAGCGATTGAGAAAACTATGAGCTGAAATAGTATATTTTGCGGGTTCTGAACAATGTCAGTGGATATGACTTTCTGGAAAGTAGGGATAGAACTTATAAATGGCAATACTCAATGACTTGCTTCAAATTAAAGCCTAGGTAGATTCAGATGAAAAAAGTATTTGGATAATTATTCAATATGTGGTAAAGTATGGGTGCACATCTGAGGCCTAAGATGGCTGTTACGGGGTGGGGTGGGAGGGAAAGGAAAGAACAGGAATTCATTCCCATACACACATAGTAAAACCTTGAATCTGCAGGGTTGAGATCTTTGGTTTAGTTTGGAAGGATTTGGGAGCCCACCCAGCCCCTGCTGTTTAAGTGCTGGAGGCTGTGGTGGAGGGGCAGCCATTGTGGGGTCTGGGGGAG
>NW_017729003.1:19354302-19356747 GCF_001723915.1 Gavialis gangeticus
CCTGCAGAAGGGGAGTAGCTCCTGTGTGGGGGCTGTGGCCCCTGAGGTGGGGGAGCAAAACATATAGGTATTTAGAATTAACTTTATTATGATGATAGAGACACTGGTAGGTTTCCACATTGCTTTAACACTGTACATATATCAATAAAACTCTGTCCAACTGATCTCTGTCTCCCTCTCTCTCTAGATATAGTGGTCTTTTGTTTTAATCATGGAGGAACATGGATTTCAGGGTATTTAACAGAGTGACTTTGGGATTTCTTTTTAATTGGGGATTTTTCAGTTTTCAAATGGGGAATGAGATAATTCCTGATAAGGAGGCCAGTGGCAGGACCCTACCTGCTCAGAGCTGGCACTTTGGGCCCAGCTGGAGGGGGCTACCTCCTGACCAATTGGTGCCAGGAGGATGTGCTTTGACAATTCAAAGCAGGTCACCATACTGGGAACATTTTCCAGGTGATAGCTGCCCATATGGCTGGGCAGGGAGCACATATGGCAGTAGTGCCACAAAAGGCCAACCCTGCAGCCACAGCCCACTGGCAGCTGGTCCAGAGGGGAAGATGCCTCTACTGGCAGCCCCACTGCCAGACTCCTGCAGTGGGTAAAAGGTGCAGAGAACTCTCTGGGCTCCTCCAACAGTGCAGTTGGCACAAGGGGTAGTGTCCCCAGGTACCAAATGGCTGGGCCCCAGAAGCTCTTGAGAGCGAGTAGCCCTGAGCTACTTGTTAGGGCAGCTTTTTGTACTGATGGGGTCAGGACAGGGCAACTTTTTATAGTGCTGGGGACAGCTCAAGTGCTGGCCCTGGGCTCCAGCTCCCCCAGGGTGAAGATCCAGGAGGAGTCAGGCATGGTTTTTTTGCCCCACACCACAGTGTACATCTGGGCATGTGCACTGAGGCAAAGAGCCCTGGCTCAAATTTGCACTGCTTGTATTTGAGCTGCTGCAAGTGCACATGCCCATGGTATCTTACAACTTCAATATTATTAAAAATAGTAATTACCAATCTTCAGCATTACTTTGTCCTTATATTATCTGTCAAGTCTCTTTGTTTTTATCTGAAAAGTTGCAGTGCTAAAGATTTTTATGTTGTGCTAATACTAACCATAAAACTTTCTGAGAGCGCCATCAGCACTTCCCATTGCTATCTTGCTCTGACAAGTATTATTTGCTCTCTGTGTTGCTCTGAGGGGTCAGGCCAATGCTCAGAATCTCAATATTGTGCGGAGGGTGTGGTGCAAAATTGCACATGCACACACATGAATCAATTAAGCACACATACACTCAATAGGTGCATACACTTCTACTAGGCATACACATTCACACTACCAGCTCAGGCACATACACATCCAAACCAGCCTAGGCATATGCATACCTGTTACCAATTTAAGCCCATACATGCTACACACACCAAATTTATACAGAATCAGTTACCAGTTACCAACACCTGCACATCCAATACACATATGCGGATTACTAATTTATATACCACGCACACACATCTATCTCTCTCTCTCTCTCTATATATATATATATATATATTCACTAATTTACACACATGCCACCCACCTACACATACACAGATGAGTTCCTAAGTTGGGTGTTGTGATGTGTATGTATGTATGTGCCTGGTGTACTTGGCATACCTGGGGAAAGGTTAAGGTAAGAAAGTAGAAGAGTAGGGAGTCAAAGTTACCAGGACTGGGATTAGAACCGCTAGTGTACAGGGTCTTGGGTTGAAGAACTGAGGCTCAGGGGTAATTTTAAGTTAATTGATCTTAAATGATTAAAAAACAACGCCCATAGCCTGCAGAACACGGAAGCATGCCGACACAGAGTCTGGGACTAGAGCCAGAGCTACGGGGGAGCTGAAAATGTAGATGGGGAAGGGGGAAAATGGTACTAAAGGAAAGTGGGTGTGTTAAAGAGGGGCTCTGGGTGTGGGGAGCCAGAGGATGGCTCCAGGGCAGCTAGAAGGTGCTGGGAGCTGGAGTAAACTGCAGGACAGCCACGAGGAACTGGGAAGCTGTGGGAGGGTGGGGATGACTACAGAAGGTGCTGGGAAAACCTGAAAACATCAGAAAAATCACAGGAAAAGCAGCAGATGGCAGGGCAGCAGAAAAGCAGAGAAAGGTAGCAGAAAGTCACAGGGAAAAGGCAGTAGGAGCAGGGGATGCTGAGAGGTGGCAGAAAAGGGCAGATGGAATTGGGAGGAGATTGGGAAACTAGCAGAGAGGGTGGAGACTAGAGCTGAGAAAGAGGGAGAGAGACAGACAGAATGAGGTTGGAATTTAAGATAAGGAAGGGGCTGGGTTTTAGTAAAACATGACCCAACTCAGGGTTGCAAATGACAGTGGTTTTATTGAACAAGGGATATGGTGACACAATGTCTTACTGGTTCCCTTGTGCGCGCACACGCGCGCGCGCACACACACACACACACACAC